>NC_089808.1:38418420-38741920 GCF_029633855.1 Hoplias malabaricus | reverse complement strand
AACCCAGGCTAAAATAGCAGGGTTTTTTCACAGAGGTGTGGATGTTTTACACACGTTTACACTGTACTCACTGTAGATGCCGGTGTTCCGTTGGCGAGCTCTAGATCTAAGAACACCAAACCCAGTGCCGAGTGTTGGTTCCAGCCCCCCCCACCCCAACGCATTGGGCTGTGGATCAGTGGAACCGCATTCTCTAGAGTGACAGAACAGCATTCAACATGTTCAGGGCGAGCTGGCGCCTTATAATGTTATTTAAACAAGTAAACATTCACTCGTCATGTGAGTGTTACAACAAGTTTTCTCAAAACCAAAGCTCTAAATGTCTTGAGGCTTATTGCCCCTTCCTCCAAAATGAAAAGGTCACGCCACATTATAGTTGGAGTTGTAGAGGAACGTTTCAGTACCCCAAACTAAAGAAAAAGGATCTGAAAATGTTTCACTTGCCCATGATTTCTTTTGCCCACGACATAGATTTACTCTGGTTTCTGTCCGAATTCCAGCAGGGATTTCAGTGCAGAAGTGTACGGTTAGTCAAGGCCACGACTCCACACACGTCAGACGTGTCAGACTTGTCTCGTAAACATAAGAGAAGAAGTCGATTCCCTGTATTTGTGTTATCTGTAGGAGACGTACTTCTCCTTTATACGCACACACTTTTCATTTTGGTGTACGTTTCCGGCACCAACGATCAACAGGGAAAACCTATTCTCCGTTCAAACAATTTCAGGGGTGTCCTAATTTTACTCTGCCACACTGCTTCTAAAAGAGGGAGAGCAGACTGATGGTAAAATCATGACTAGAGTTCATACACTTCTCAGAAGTCTGTTTACCGGCTGCGTGTGTGTGAGTGTGTGACTGTCAGCGTTGACCATGCACAGCTCATAGCTGATGATAATTAATGAATGAAGGAAGGTGCTCTGTGTGATTCAAAGCTGAACGTAGCTGTAAATGTGTGTGACAGGATCCTGGGGAGACGGCTTTGCACTTCGCTGTGCGCACTTCGGACCAGACCTCGCTGCATCTGGTCGATTTTCTCGTTCAAAACAGGTACTGTTCTTTTCTTTTCATTTGTGACAAGGCGTTACATTTAAGAATAAAGTAAATATGTTCTTTTATGTGTGTGTGTGTGTAGTGGTTCTCTGGACAGACAGACGGACAGTGGGAACACTGCTCTCCACTACTGCTGCACCTACGAAAACCCGGAGTGTCTGAAACTGTTGCTCAGGGGCAAACCATCTATTGATTTAGGTCAGTGAGGCTGTGAGTCTCAACAGTGTGTTTCAACAGTGTGATACCGGACAACAAATGTAGATGGATATCCCCACTCCAGACCCAGTCACTGTGCTTTATTCTAGGACTGTCTTTGTCATTTCAGTGAATCAGAATGGCGAGACAGCTCTGGACATCGCTAGGAGGTTGAAAAACACACAGTGCGAGGAAGCCGTAAGTCACCTTCAGAGTCCACTGCTTTTCCAGTTGCTGGGCAGTTGCACACGTTTGATACCTACAAATATATTTCACCGTACAGTTATAGTTCCTGCCCACTGTGGTGTCACAGAAAAGAGAGGGAGTGTGAATGTGTGAAACATTCAAATGACTTTGTATCTCCACTCATGGCCCGTTTCATCAGCTCCACTGGCCACACAGGTTCACTTTGGAGTTCTACAATTACAGACTGTAGTCCATCTGTTGCTCTGCATCCTTTATAAGCACCCTTTGATCCTGTTCTTCAATGGTCAGGACCCCCACAGAGCAGGCGCTGCAGTGACACTGACGTGGTGGTGGTGGTGTGTTAGTGTGTGTTGTGCTGGTGTAGAGTGGATCAGACACAGCAGTGCTGCTGGAGTTTTTAAACCCCTCAGTGTCTGGACTGAGAACAGTCCACCGACCAAAAACATCCAGCCGACAGCATCCTGTGTCACTGATGAAGGACTAGAGGACGAGCGACACACACTGTGCAGCGACAGATGAGCTACTGTCTCTGACTCTACATCTACAAGGTGGACCAACGAGGGAGGAGTGTCTCACAGAGTGGACACGGTGTAAAACTCCAGCAGACATACATTGATATATATTTTTAGCCAAAACTGTCGTTGGAGCTGCAGTAAGAAGCAGTTTTTAGTTTAGATATCTGTGGTTTTAAGCCAAAAAGACTGTCTGTAATGGATTGTGTGTGTGTGTGTGTGTGTGTGTGTGTAGCTGGTGGAGGCAGCAACTGGAAAGTTAAACCCTCACGTCCATGTGGAGTACGAGTGGAACCTGCGTCTGGAGGAGATCGATGAGAGCGATGATGACCTGGACGACAAGGTTAGACTGCTGACCTCCTGAGTGACTCTCTGGCTTTTGACCCTGAAACACTTTCACAGAGCTGTAGTGATACACATAATTGAAACCCAGGCCAGTCATCTCTGAGGTTAACAGGCTGGCGACTGACAGCTGACTGTGGAGCTGATCGGAGCAACTCCTCTCTGTTAGTTACTCTTGTTTCCACTGTATTTTCCCATTGGCCACATCCTCTACTGAGGGTGGGCGATATGGCCCTAAAATAATATCACGATATTTCAGGGTATTTTGGCGAACACACCACACTCCTCACAGACTCTCACCCGGAGGAAACCCACGCAGACAGAGAGAGAACACACTACACTGCTCACAGACAGTCACCCGGAGGAAACCCACGCAGACACAGGGAGAACACACCACACTCCTCACAGACAGTCACCCGGAGGAAACCCACGCAGACACAGGGAGAACACACCACACTCCTCACAGACAGTCACCCGGAGGAAACCAAACAGACACAGGGAGAACACACCGCACTCCTCACAGACAGTCACCCGGAGGAAACCCACGCAGACACAGGGAGAACACACCACACTCCTCACAGACAGTCACCCGGAGGAAACCAAACAGACACAGAGAGAACACACCGCACTCCTCACAGACAGTCACCCGAAGGAAACCCACGCAGACACAGGAAGAACACACCACACTCCTCACAGACAGTCACCCGGAGCGGGAATCGAAACCACAACCTCCAGGTCCCTGGAGCTGTGTGACTGCAACACTACCTGCTGCGCCACCGTGCCTCCCCATACTAATATTAATTATATTAAATTAAATATATTTAATATATATCAATAGTATTTCACGGTTATATTTATTAAAATGTTTTATTTTACTACAAATATAACAAACTATTTTGTAAACTGTAACTTACCAAGATTCTGGTTTTGTATAAAACAATAACGTAGCATACATCTACCACACAAACAAAGTGCAGAAACTGTTGTGTGCTTATAAACAGCAAACAAAAACAATTATTCAAAAAGTAAACGTAAAACTTCACAGGAAATAACAAAACAAACACAGAGTTGTTGCTGTGCCGAGTCATTTAATTATTACAATTATCACGATACTGATATTTTTATATCGTTTTTAAAATTATGACGATATTATCGTGAACGATAGGATTTGGCACAGCCCTATCCTCTGCCTAATTCTCTTATTTATTCTTTCTATTTCTTCATTGACTATAGTTTTTAACATATTTTTTTGTTGTTGTGGTTAGCCCCAAGTTTGTTCCATGTCTTTGCCACTGGTAATAAACACACAGTTTTACATACAGTCTGCATTACTAATGTTAAGTCAGCTGTCTGATACTGCAGGTAATGACTACTTTCTAGCCATGCTAACACTTTAGCCTCAGTGCTAGCAGTTTTATTTGGACAGCGATGATATTTACTGTATACTTATTCGTAAATAAGACAAGTGTGAAACATAAAAGCCCTTGACATCCCTCTAAAGAGCTCCATGAACTGAGATGGAGTAAAACGAGAGGAAGTACTGGTAGGACAGGACTCGGAGACGTCTCGCACTCATTCGTGTAGGTTTTCTCAACTTGGCAACCCTTGTGAGTTTTGCTTCTTAGAAGAAGGGGGAGGGGGGCAGACAACTCTCTGCAATGTGGTAAATTTGAATGCAGTACCCATGTTAAACACTAGCTGTCAGTATTACAGATTGCTCCTTTAAGCTTACCTAGTCCAGACAACGTTTGAGGCAAGCGTAACTTAATTCATTTTGTTGTGTTCCTGTGCTCCCAGCAGCCGAGCCCTGTGAAAAAGGAGCGTTCTCCACGGCCGCAGAGCTTCTGCCACTCGTCCAGCGTCTCTCCCCAGGAGAAACTGTCCCTACCCGGTTACCTGGGCCACAGGGACAAACAGCGTCTCTCCTATGGAGCCTTCGCTAACCCGGTCTACAGCACCTCCACAGACCAGCCCTCCTCTCCCAGCGCAGACGGCCCCGCACTGACTTCTAAGAGCACCACCAAAGGTACTGATCACCTGAGGATAGCATCCCACCGATGTTTCAAGTCTAGCCATTCCTCGGCATGCCTTTACAACATAATGTAGTTTTATATTGATTCATTCACCATGAGAATTTGACTCTGTTTATGAGTCAAATGAGTCGGCATTTTCAGTGCTGGGTTTGCCTCGGGCATTATGTAAGAAAACCACGTCCCAATTGTGATGTTTTATTGACAAGTCAGGCTCTGTTCAGTGGCTGAGATGATGTTGTTTATCTGTTCTGAGGTTAAATTATAGGAGTCCATAAAGACATCTAGGACCCTCCCTGCAGGCGGAGCCCGGTTCTGAAATGCTCCAAACGATTGGGCTGTGGCCTGCTCCGCTCTCTGAGCTGCTGTTGGTCTTTAGTGTGTGTGATGACCCTCCAAATCCCATGCGTAAATTAGCATATTGAAATTGAAAGTGCACTGAAACGTGCAGAAACCTATTTAACGTATTTGTGTTTGTTCTCTGCAGAGGGATTCAATCGGGTTTGTTCAGACGACTGTATTTGGCTCTTTTTAGACCAGAGCTTTGAATGTTTGCATTTAAACATTAGCCGCTTCTAATCTGCATTAGCGACATGTTGATATTGAGGCGGTCTGGAGAAAGACCTCTCACCACAGCGCAGAGTGGTACCGAAAAGAGGAAAGGCCTTTTTTACATTCATACTTCTTCAGGGTTACTGTAAGGGGCCCGAGTGAGGAAATGACACGACACTGAAGGGGAAGTTTTGCGTGCACTGGCTGTGAAATGGTGCAGATTGTGTATGCATAAAACAAAAAGAATCATTATAATCAATAACAATAATTACATTTATTTGTTCGCTGTGTTTTTAAAGCAGTTTACACACCATTTAAATTCATAAAATGTGGAAATCCACGATTGAAACTATTACCAAAACATACACTTTAACTACAGGATATGTCTCTAAAAGCAGTAGTTTAAACGACTAGAGAGTGAAGCCTGGTAGTCGGACAGTAAAGAGTTAAACTTCTACGAGTTCTGCTTGTTGTGAAGGGACGAACGTTTGTTTGTCCTGCGGAAGATGAACATTGACTCGGGGCACCTCTACACGCCCATTATGTGCCCACACACACACACTAATGTGCCGTGAACACGCCCTTTTCCTGCTCCGTGCTGCTGGCTGTCAGACAGCCACTATTTACTTAATACCTGAACAGGAATGTGGCGCTCAGGGCTACACTTCCCACAGCAGTCACACCTGTCACAGAGCTGCTCTGACTGAGGGCAATAAAAAGCCATTTTTACCACCAAGGAGTGGCAAGGGAAATTAGTAAAAGTGATTTTTTTTTCCTATTGAGATTGTAGAGAGTCTTTGTTGTCCCTGAATGAACTCGTTTATACTCCACAGAGCGGGTGCCCCACGTGGGGATGGCCATGTTTAAAATGCTGTTGCTTATGTTTGTATTTGCTTAAAGAGAACCCACTTCTGCAACTGTGTGGTTAACCTCTTTTTTAAATTACAGCTTCACAGTCGTTCTGGTGCTTCATAGGGGGAATAAACCCTCTGTTGTTGCTAATCTGGGCTCAGCACTATAGAAAATGCACTATGTAACTTTTAGAGGAGGATAGGAGACGACTCTACGGTCTTTGAGATCCATCAGACATAAGATAATAGTAAAATACTCACACAAGTAAAAGTAAGAATGAATAAGAATGAGTGTTTACTTTAACAGAACTGTAAAGTGGAGTGATACGTGGAGAGTTAAAAGTCTCGGTGCGGTTATAATCTGTGTCAACACTCATCTACGACTCTTGTCCAGTTGGAGCTAAGTGTTGTATAAGTTTTAAATAGGATCTATCCAGGATCTATCTGCAAAGGAAGTGAAGTGTGTGCTGGGGTGTTCTTCTCATTTATGATACATTTGGATCAAAAATAAAATGAGGAAGAACCAAAGTCAGTGGTGCAACCCAATCACGCAGCAGCACCACTTCACAACTGAATTAAATCAAACACAAATTAGTGACTAAATATGATAAAACACGAGTTCTGCTTGTTTGGAGTTCTCTCTGTGTCTGCGTGGGTTTCCTCCAGGTGACTATCTGTGAGGAGTGTGGTGTGTTCTCCCTGTGTCTGCATGGGTTTCCTCCGGGTGACTGTCTGTGAGGAGTGTTGTGTGTTCTCCCTGTGTCTGCGTGGGTTTCCTCCGGGTGACTGTCTGTGAGGAGTGTGGTGTGTTCTCCCTGTGTCTGTGTGGGTTTCCTTTGGGTGACTGTCTGAGGAGTGTGGTGTGTTCTCTCTGTGTCTGTGTGGGTTTCCTCCGGTTGACTGCCTGAGGAGTGTGGTGTGTTCTCTCTGTGTCTGCCTGGGTTTCCTCCGGGTGACTGTCTGTGAGGAGTGTGGTGTGTTCTCCCTGTGTCTGCGTGGGTTTCCTCCGGGTGACTGTCTGTGAGGAGTGTGGTGTGTTCTCCCTGTGTCTGCGTGGGTTTCCTCCGGGTGACTGTCTGTGAGGAGTGTGGTGTGTTCTCTCTGTGTCTGCATGGGTTTCCTCCAGGTGACTGTCTGTGAGGAGTGTGGTGTGTTCTCCCTGTGTCTGTGTGGGTTTCCTCCGGGTGACTGTCTGTGAGGAGTGTGCTGTGTTCTCCCTGTGTCTGCGTGGATTTCCTCCAGGTGACTGTCAGTCCATAGGTGTGAGTGAATGTGTGAATGTGTGTTGCCTGAAAGACTGGTGCCCCCTACAGGGTGTGTTCCTGCCTGCGTGTTGTATATATATAATTGTTTAGTGCATAGTGCTGGTCCCATTTAAAGGATTTAAAGAAACAAGAGCTAAAACCAGGCATTCTGAGCAGGGCTGTTTAGACAGGCAGAGAACACTGCTGTGGGGTTTGATCCTTGTGGTATTTTGACAAAGCAGGTCACAGACAGAGATCCAGAACTGTGTTCACTTTTTGAAAAAGGGGGAGTGTCTGTCCAGTGTATGGAAACGTAGATGGTTACTAGCCCATGAATAAGAACCGTTTTGTGTTAAAAAATATTGCATCTAATATTTAACACATGCTGGAGCTAAAGAACACCCAGATCTCTCACCCAAACGACTGGGAACTCCTGCCAACCATTGTGTATTTATTTACCTTCCCCTTCCTCTTTTGGTGTGAACATTTGGCCTGTCATCTGGTTTCCTCAGGTGAGATGAATGTAGTCCCCTAAGCTTGTGTTTGCATGCTTCAGACACCTAATTACCATCACAGCACATGAGCTTCAGGCTGGGGATTCTGTTGTGTTGGTGAGGAGTGGGAATTCCTAGTCTTTATTTCACCTTTTTTAGCTAATAATGACTCCCGAAACAACCGATAAACAACAAATAAAAACAGATAAAATAAGACCATTACATGGTGCTGGCTCCAGCGTGTGCCACAAAACCCAATGATAGAGAATTGTTGGTTTCTCTTACAAACTTACAATTTGCACTTGGTTCTGTGGTTTTAATGATTTTTTAATTGACTGTGAAAGCACAGATGGTGTTAGCCTGTTAAACGGGATGTCTGCTTCCGTTAGCACTGTCTGACGTGTAGAATGGGATGTCCTGTTTAAGAAGTGATATAACATCTGCAGTGGATAGTGAAGAGTGCTGTTCCTCCTCCTGATACCTGACATGACTTTAAACGATTATAAATGTCTACAGTCTCACAAACTGGAAATAGATCCAAGTAGATGGTGCATTTGCGGCCCAAAACTTAGAGTGGCTGAAAGTGTAGTGCATCCCTGTGAAAAACTAAGCACTGGACAAAAATATTTTATGTGGATTTTTAGTTTAGTTTCATTTGAACACAGCAGCTGTTCTTCACACTGTGTGAATATTTCAGGATGAATGGACCAATAGAAACGCTCCAAAATGATCTGGAATAACATCAGTCTACTTTGACTTCCATTGAAGGTTAAAAAGGTTTTTTCTTTCTCCTGTAAAATTACTATTTTGGAGATATGACACGATGACAATCTTTTCATTCATTATCTGTAAGCGCTTATCCAGTTCAGGGTCGCGGTGGGTCCGGAGCCTACCTGGAATCATTGGGCGCAAGGCAGGAACACACCCTGGAGGGGGCGCCAGTCCTTCACAGGGCGACACACACTCACATTTTTGAGTCGCCAAACCACCTACCAACGTGTGTTTTTGGACTGTGGGTGGAAACCGGAGCACCCGGAGGAAACCCACGCAGACACAGGGAGAACACACCACACTCCTCACAGACAGTCAACCGGAGGAAACCCACGCAGACAAAGGGAGAACACACCACACTCCTCACAGACAGTCACCCAGAGGAAACCCACACAGACACAGGGAGAACACACCACACTCCTCACAGACAGTCACCCGGAGGAAACCCACACAGAGAACACACCACACTCCTTACAGACAGTCACCCGGAGTGGGACTCGAACCCACAACCTTCAGGGCCCTGGAGGTTTGTGACTTCGATACTAACCTGCTGCACCACTGTGCCGACCCGACAATGACAATATAAAATACAGAGCTGTGCTAGAGAGCAATACTTTAACAGTAATTTGTCAGAATAATCTTTAATATCTGCAGTACATGCTTTCTGACTGTTTTTATATCATCAAGAACACCCATGCTGGAGTACAGAAAACACTTGAATGAAATGCATTCTCTCTCTCTCTCTCTCTCTCTCAGCTCCCACCACTGGTCCTCCCACCTCCCTCCCTCTGACCTCTCAGCCTTGTACAAGTGGCAGCTCCACTCTGTCTAAGAAGAGAGCCCCTCCTCCTCCCCCAGGAGGCCACAAACGCACACTCTCGGACCCCCCTAGCCCTGTGCTCCAAGGTCCCCAGAGCAAAGGTGAGTTAACGTAAAGTCCGTATAGAAAAAAATATGTTACAGTTCCACTGTGAAGGAGGGCTATTTCCAGCTGGGGTTTTAACTGCTATTTTACCGGCTGATGAATGGTGGGAGTTTCCCTGTATAATTATAATCCAAAATTCAAACTTTGTCCGACTCTTTTGTCATTGTATGGTAACCGCTGCGTAGTATTAAAAATGAACAGTTGTCTGTTTATTTAAAAAAAAAAAAAAGTAGTTTTAAAATGGTAAATGTGAAGAATTTTTTTGGTCGCTGCGTTCATTTTGAGCTCCATCAGAAGAAAGTGCTGCAAAAGCATGTGCATCGATTTGTTCTGCTCTTGGGGATAATATTTTGTCCAAAATTAGGCATGATTTTGGTTTAGACGATTTATATTTATATTTAGGTTATAATATGTTGAATAACATCATAATCATTTTTAATACTTCACAACATTCATTCATTATCTGTAACCCTTATCCAGTTCAAGGGTCACTGTGGGTCTAGAGCCTACCTGGAATCATTGGGCGCAAAGTGGGAATACACCCTGGAGGGGGTGCCAGTCCTTTACAGGGCAACACACACACTCACACCTACGGACACTTTTGAGTCACCAGTCCACCTACCAATGTGTGTTTTTGGACTGTGGGAGGAAACCGGAGCACCCGGAGGAAACCCACGCGGACACAGGGAGAACACACCGCACTCCTCACAGACAGTCACCCGGAGCGGGAATCAAACCCACAACCTCCAGGCCCCTGGAGCTGTGTGACTGCGACACTAACCTGCTGTGCCACCGTGCCGCCCCTACTTCACAACAGTCACCATTAACAAAAGAGTGGGAGAATGTTTGTATTTGAATTACTCTTATACCTTACGCATAAACACTTTAAAACTTATCTCTACACCTAATAGACACTGTGTTTCCATTCATTCTACAACCTGTAACTGGTCGCGCTCTCTGTCTCTGTATAATTTCAATTCATGCCTTTTGTTATCATCATTCGTCGAATCGAAGTGAAGTGGTTATGTAAGTGAAACCTCAGTCCTCATCGCGACAAAACGACCTTCATTATTACACTCAGCTTCTTAATGGATGACTGTCTCCGGATCCTCTGTTTGACTGTGTGACCCCCTCATCACTTCCTGACAGGAAAAGTGACACTACTGCATCATTACCTCTCCGTTCAGCACTTCACTGATGTAAACACAATTCACTCGTGCTGAGCTCGACTGTGTTTCCTCTTTTCTTTTCTCCTGAAGTGAGACTGAAACGTATCACCCTCTTTCTGATTATCGACAGGAAATGACTCCACTCCACCACCTGCGAATAGGACATCCCCCGCTAATAAATTTGAAGGAATTCAGCAGCAGCAAAGGTGCTTTACCACAGATCTCAGGCTACACGTGTATCAGGCTACTTCACCATTACGTAATCACTGTATGGATTCATGACATTCATCTCTGCAACCTTTCCCCCCTCTTGCAGCACTACGTCCAGTAATACAAAATCAACACTCGGTCCAAGAGTCTTACCTAAACTACCTCAAAAAGGTAAGATTATTATGCTTCTTCATGGGGTGAGCGTAAGTTGACAGTGCCTAGCTCTACGGCTGACGTGGTGCTTCATCTACTCTTTATAACTTGTATAGTTTTTGTACTAAATGCACTGTAACTGATGGTGGAAACTACATAAAGCTTTATGGCTGATATGGCTTCTTTGCTGCACACTAAAACTTGTCACTCAGGCAGAACTAAGTATTTTGGCATCAGGGATTGGACCCTAAGAAGGCATTGTAGTTAGATAACACAAATATTAGAGAAGTCAAGTAAATCAGGTATGAAAAACTATTTTAATGCGTGTCTCTTGTCTTTCAGTGGCATTACGAAAGACTCCAGTCAGTGTTCCTTCAATGGATAAGCCCAGTCAAGGCCCTGAGGTGCTGCAGAAAACTTCACAGTCCTTAGACACGCCCACCCGAGCTTCAGACACACCCGCCAGGTCTTCAGACACGCCCATACGAGCCGCAGACACAATTACCAGACCCACAGAGCCTCCGCCCAAAATCCCCCAGCCGGCAGAGAGGCCTCAGCCAGGAGAGATTCCACCAAAACCTCACGTCCTAGACCTGCCTCCTAAGCCTCAGTTATCCGACCTTCCTCCAAAACCACAGCTATCCGAGTTACCCCCCAAACCCCAGCTCTCCGACCTGCCCCCTAAACCTCAACTGAAGGATCTTCCACCTAAGCCACAACTCTCAGACCTCTCCTCAAAACCTGCTGTGCCCACATCTACAGAGCCCACGCAGAAACCACCTGTGGAAGAAACTTCACCCAAACCACAGCTGTCCGATGCCCAGACCTCCAGCCAGCAGGGGGAGCTCTCGCCCAGGCAGGCCAGCGAGGACACTAACGGAGCTCCAGCAGGGGCAGTGGAGATGCCTGTCCCTCTGCCACGAAAGATAAACATGGTGAGTAGATGACGTTCAGAAAGGTTTGATGTGATATGAGCTTTTTAGAAACAGTTACACCCTCGACATAATTGTGATGCTCCATTGGGCTGTAATAGAGCGCTCAGCACTGCAGAAACTGCACTGTGTAACTTTTGGAGGATGATAGGAAACAAATTGAAAGAAGCTCTGGACACCGTTTTTGGCTCGTTTTTTTTGCCAAAACGATATCAGGAATGACTAGAGTATGCTTCATTGATCAGGGGAAGACCAAATTCAAGAGGGTTAAGACCATCTACGATTGCCAAGCAGATAACGATGACGAACTGACCTTCACTGAGGGAGAGGTCATAGTCGTTACTGGTGAAGAGGATCAGGAGTGGTGGGTGAGTACCTTTTACCCGAACCGAACCATGAACCGTTCCTATTTACGTTTTACGTTAAAGCAAACAAGCCAACCCTGCCTTGTCTTTTTCAGATCGGTCACATAGAGGGTCAACCTGAGAGGAAAGGGGTCTTCCCCATGTCCTTCGTGCACATTCTGTCTGACTGACGTCAAGACTGGCAGGCGTGAGGCTCCTCCCACTAGCACAAGCTCCGCCCTTCCCTCTCACCACACTGTGGGCGTCCTCCTGTGTATATAGCTGCTGAAACCCAACCAAATCTCATGAACCTGAACAGAAAAAAAGTATAACACCATATCAGATACAGACTCTCGGAAACATGAAGGGTAAAATGCGTACCGTACGTGTTGTTAATAAACCGCGATTTCCTGCCTACCAGTATTACCGTAGCCATGGCAGCCCAGCATGCCGACCTGGGTTTGCAGTAGCTATACTCGGAAAGAAAAAAAAAAAAAAAAAAAAAGCTAGCACTTAACATTTCTCAGTGTATGCTGTAACTCTGTGTATGTGTGCACATATGGAATTATATGTATGTCCATATTAAGTGTGTCTATGTACATACATATGCACAGCTGTTAGTGTATATTTATGTACTTATGTATGATGTAAGTGTGCAAACGTATGTTAACCCCTGCTTGCTTATGGAGTCTTAACTGACTCCAAGTCATTTTAGCTTGGTGTTTGCAGAGTCATCTCTTGAAGTACTGGAAAGACTTATCGGATGAAAGGTTTACTAAATATTGTATAGCGGTGTTGATAGAAGTACAGTGGCATGAAAACCAGGGATTAAAACGTCAGTGGTTAAAGACCTCCAAAGCCCTTTTGGGACAGGATTCGTTTTACATGAAGTGGGTTGGTAATGTCATTATTACCAGTGTGTCTCAGTGATTTCAGGCTTGTCCAAATTCACCAATGCGTCAGTCATTTTTACAGACTGTTCCCCTATCAGTAACTATTCCAGCAGCAGTTACGTGTTGTGAAACGAGCCTCAGATATCCAGTGTGAGTAGATGTGTGTGAATATTCAGTTGTATCCTATGGAAAATGAGTGTTTCTCAAGTGTGGATTTGCTCCAGAGGCTTTTATGTCATGCTTGGCACAGATCAGGGGGTTGTTCCTGTCTGTGTTAAACCTCAGGTGTTTTACGACGTGCAGCACTCAAATCGATCCAAAGAGCTCTTTCGCTTCCAGCGGCTCCGGGATAAGTCTGAGGTACAGACCTACGGTACTCTGCAAACATTTTAGACACCTGAGAAAATGAGTTTTAAAAGATATTTATCTGAGCAGTAGAAGTTTGTTTGTTTATTCATTCATTGTCTGTAAGCACTTCTCCAGTTCAGGGTCGCGGTGGGTCCGGAGGCTAGCCAGAACACACCCTGGAGGGGGCACAAGGCCATCACAGGGCACGGCAGTAAGAGTTTATTTGCTCAAAAACTATCAAACAACAAAAAAAAAACACTAATATTAGAACTAATATTAAAAACATTACATTATTACAGTAAGTTTTATATTCTCTGTTTGAATCTGTCCTCATGGCAGTCCAACGATCAGTTTCCTCCCACTTGACTGTCTGTGAGGAGTGTGGTGTGTTCTCTCTGTGTCTGTGTGGGTTTCCTCCGGGTGATTGTCTGTGAGGAGTGTGGTGTGTTCTCTCTGTGTCTGTGTGGGTTTCCTCCGGGTGCTCCACACACATTAGTAGGTGGATTGGCGACTCAAAAGTGAGTGTGTGTGTGTGTCGCCCTGTGAAGGACTGGCGCCCCCTCCAGGGTGTGTTCCCGCCTTGTGCCCAGTGATTCCAGGTAGGCTCTGGACCCACCGGGACCCTGAATTGGATAAGCGCTTACAAATATATGAATGAATGAATGAATGAATGAATAATAATCTTAGGTGCCTAAGACTTGCATAGTACTGTACTTAGAAAGTCTGAAAGTGCAGCCTGCTAATGTTCCAGCCTGTTATCATTACTATAAGTGGGCTCTAATGTTAGCTGTAGTCATCTTGTCGTGTTAGCTATGAGTTTTGCACATCATTTATACCCAGATTTTTATCATGTAAAAACTGCATATGAACATTTCAAATGTCTTTTTGTTACCCACCAATCCATGTAAAACTACTCCTCTCTAATCAGGGTTTAAGAGACTCATCTCCTATGCATAAACAGTGGTCATTTGCTGAAGATGGACAATGGGAAGCTTTCTCGTGTAGCTTTCAGTACCATGGTAAAGACTCATCTCCGGCTGCAGAGGTCGCTGGCGTTCTGGTCAGTGTCCTGGTTCACATAAAGCTGCTGTTCTGAACCTAAACACAGATCAGATGTTGCAGAGCTTTGGGAAAGTGTCCTTGTCCCTTTTGGATCGTAGCACGAAGCACGTGTCCTACACCTGCTCTTCTGCCCTGATCCATCTAAAGCCATGTGTCCCCACTTCCTCCACCCGCCAATGTGGTCAGAAACAGCTCGGCCGTGGACCTGCCCCCACTGACCAGCGCTGGTAATACAGGTTTCAGGATGCGAATCTTTTTTTAATCGTCTACTTACAATAACTGTGGAATGTGACTTTTTGGGTTTTTTGTTTATTTGTATGTTTATTTTTTTGTTTGAATTCAGGAGAAAAAAAAAGCAATGAGTGACTGGCTCAGTAACGTGTCTCAGAATGAACTTAACGCTGCCTCCTGACTTTTTCTCAACCAGGGAGACGAGATTTCAACTCTAGGGTTTTTAGCATATTGTTGTATTAACTGAAGATGATGTATTAATGAATGCCTCCTGTACTAATTTGTTGTTGATAGTATTTGCCATTTATAGGGCTACAGTATGTCAGTATGAAAAAGGGATCTGTCGCGTCCCTTTGAGTGTATAGGGAATAAATGAATTTTCATTTGTTTTAGGATGTTTGCAAAAATGTTAGCTATAACTGGGGTAAAACCACAAGAGTAAGATATCAGCACAAGCGAAACCACAAAAGACTGTGGAACTGAGTAACTGATACACCATTCCTTTATTGTGTAGTTTTAAAGCCCTCATTCTGAGTCTTATTGGACCAAACGTGTTAAATTCTTGTATAGATAGGAGACATTTCATGTAGTCTTGGGTGTCCGTTAACTGGTGATATATTCGTGTTACTGGTTTTATACGACAGGCTACAGGAAGCTCAGCTGAAGTTGGGAAACTAGCGAGCTTCACAGATTTTGACAGAACTGGATCAGCTCCTCATGGAACATTTTTAGACTGTACTTTTTTCACTCATCCCCCCCCTGTTGGTTTTCGTCTTGTGTTTTTGCTGCACTGTAAGTTTAGTCAGAAGAAACAACTTCGCTATCGAGTTTAATCTATGAATAAATATTTTATGTTGAAACAAAAACTCACTCTTTGTGTGGCTGGCTTTACATCACATGAAATCTGGAGAACAAGATACTGCACTTTAAAGATAAAGAAGTCGCCTTCTGATACCTGATTAATGGCTAAGCTAACTAATAACCGCAGAGAATTCTTTATTATTGTGTGGGTAAAATATTACATGCTAGTTTTAGCCTAGCTACAAAGAAACTCGCAGCACGTATGATGAACAAGTTCTTTTGAACCTTATTTCTCAATAACCTGAACATATTGACTTTTAGTTAAAAATTATACAAAAATGATGTGTGTGTGTCTAAACCGCCTCAGTTTTCATTACCCTCTTGCCAGGGCGTTTTTTCAGTTTTACTTTAAATATTACATATTTACAGCACTAAGCATGAGGTATAAATTAACAAAGGGTTTTAAAAGATGTAAACTTTCCTAGTGATTAACATCTTTAATGTTTTACATTGCCAGACTTAGTACTGCACTCAACAAGGCAGGAAAAAATGGCCACAGTGTACTCCCAAAATGGTTGTGACAACAAATTGTACAGAACAACATGAACACCCGTGTCCACAATGAGGGCACCTTAAAGCAGTGGAATTTGAATTTGAGGGAGTGTAAAAGTGCTAATTTCACTCAACTGGTGGTGAATCAATAAGTTGTTCAGAGAATTCAGTTTATCGAAAAAAAAAAAACCGTTAAAAGAGTCGGTTTGTTGAAGTGATTCAAACGGTTGATGAGGAAAGCATACACTAAGCACCGTTAAAACAATCGGCTCAGTTAAAACATTCAAATGGTTGCTGGGG
This sequence comes from Hoplias malabaricus, assembly GCF_029633855.1. Lineage (NCBI taxonomy): Eukaryota > Metazoa > Chordata > Actinopteri > Characiformes > Erythrinidae > Hoplias > Hoplias malabaricus. The sequence goes on along the minus strand of NC_089808.1, from coordinate 38,725,752 downwards.
AGAGCGTCGCACGATTGCGACCGTTAAAAGAATCGATTCAATTAAGTGATTCACATGCGCAGGAGGGTGCGTCGTATGCAAATTCGGGCACTTCCTCTTCTTTAAATCAATGCCTTTTATAGTTAAGTGTGTGTGTATGTGTTGTGTGTGTGAGCGAGCGAGAGAGAAAAAAGAAAAAGAGAAACAGAAAGAGAGAGAGAGTGTGTTTGACATAAAGTCCAGCACTTCTGAAGCCTCTACCAAACCCGGAACATGGAGAGACACACTGCTGCACAATGAACCGCTGAGTGTTTGTCTGTGTGTGTTCGTGCGTGTGTTTAGGGGAGTGTGTATTCACCTGCACTCACTTCTGAACACATTGAATATCATCTGGGGTTTTTAAGGTGAGTCTGCTGTGACTTCAGCGCCGTTTTGAACCAGGTTTGTGACATAACGGTTAATTTTTTTTACGCTGTAAGCGGCAAGATATTATTTGTGGCGAATAATTAATTGTACGTCAAGTTTTAAAGAGACAGAGTAGCCCTTTTTTTTGTAGCGTACACTTTATTTATTCACAACTAACTCCAAACGATTAACATAAAGAGGAGTCGATTCTTTTACTATTTCAGAGCGCCTTGATGTGGACAAGATCTGCTTCACGTGCAGGTGGCCCAACAAGCTCATAACGCTGGTTTGTGAAAAGCGTTAAACTGCTGGTTTTCTGTGTTTAATTCATTTATTTCCAGCAAAAACTGGTTTTAAAGGGATTTAAACGCGTCCACCGCCTGTTTATACCTTTCTGCCTGTTGTCTAACTCATGTGGCTGAGACTGGGAGTTGATGAAAAGGAAGAATGCGTGAATAAATGGATAAATGAATCATTAAATACTACATTAGTTATTAATAAAAGAAAACGCAGCTCTGTGTTCGCAGTGACAGAAGCAATAATACAAAATGGTTTCAGACTTCCTCTGTGTGAAGGCACAACGTGCCACTTCCTGATTTTGTTTACACAAAATAGACATTTCAGTGTGGAGCAAGTTCCCTTATTTCACTGCCTTAAAACAAGGCAAGGACCGCTCTACTCGGCCTCGTTGTCACTTGGCGGAGGTAAACTCGGTGTCCCCGGGTCTGCAGACACCCCCCGCGGTGGACACCGGTGTTAAAACTATGCCCAGGTTCTGCAGTGTGATGGAGCTCTGTCTGACACCTGTGGGATGAGCTGGAGTGGTGCTCATCCTTTAAATTCTCTGTTGTAAGTGTTATTTAAATACATCCTACAGTGATAATCAAGTGTAAACGTGTGTGTGGTGGTGTTTATACACCAGAATGCACAATAAAAACAGTCAACGCCGTGGCTGAAGATTTCTGTCTTGATGAATGGGCAGGTCTAGGCAGCAAGGGTTTCTTAGGTCACAAACCTAGGGACCCAATCCTGTACACTTGAGGGGCGGGGCTTTAGAGCTGCAGGTGAGTGGCGGAGGTTTGGCGCGTATCGAATGAGTTTTGAAGGTGTAGGGTTCCATCTAAAGCACTTTAAAGGCTTTAGGGGATTTGTTTTGGAAATAACTTCCAAGAATGTTCTTCTGAAGAATAGAGACGTGTTTTAGAGGTTTAATCAATGACCGGATGGGGATTTAATGCCTTTTAATTTGACTTATTGTTAGGACTGTAATGGTGATGATGGTTTCCCAGTTCAATATGGTTTTCATTCTGAGACATGGTACAAAGTGTAACTCATTATTTTCTGTGTAACGCCCCGGTGTGGATCATACAGGGCTTTGAAGATTGTCTGAACTGAACGGACTTGAAAACAAAAGCTAAAAACATAAGAGAAGTGCACCCCTATCGCTTTTGATCACTGTGATCATTACCACAGATCACTTTTCATCACGGACAGCAGGCTGCAAATGAGTGCTGCAGTTTAAAACACTGACACTGTTTATTTACACAGTTCTCAGGTTCTGTGCTGAAATCGTAAATGATGAGTCAAGTCGAATCAAAAGTGGCCCTTAAGGACGTTTCGTTTCATTTCGTCCGCCAGAAAGTCCCCGACACCACCCCTCGCCCAGTGAAGGAAAATAAACACATTATCAGGTTGGGTTCCCCGTTTAAATATAGTTTTAAAACAAACATTTATTTTTAGATTGAAATCACCTAATGGAACTGGCTTGTAACTCAGTTATTCATTCATTCACTCGCTCACTCTCATACAGTCCTGATATATACTCACTCACTCATTGACTGACACTTTCTCATAGAAATGCATTCTCTCATTCTCATATATACTCACCCACTTACACATACTCACTCATTCACATACATACCCACTCGCACCCATTCACTCACTCACTCACAAATGCATTCACATAAATTCTCACTCACTCACTTCCTTTTTCATACTCACTCAAACACATACATAATCACACATTCACTCACTCACATCCTTATACATACTCACACACTCACAACATGCCTACTCTCATACATACTCACTCTCATATATACTCACACATTCACTCACTCACGTCCTTATACATACTCACTCACAACATACATACTCACTCATTCACTCACTCACATCCTTATACATACTCACTCACAACATACATACTCACACATTCACTCACTCACGTCCTTATACATACTCACTCACAACATACATGCTCACTCATTCACTCACTCACTTCCTTATTCATACTCACATACTCGCTCATACACATAAATACCCACTCAAACACATACATACACATTCACTCACTCACATCCTTATACATACTCACACACTCACAACATGCCTACTCTCATACATACTCACTCTCATATATACTCACACATTCACTCACTCACGTCCTTATACATACTCACTCACAACATACATACTCACTCATTCACTCACTCACATCCTTATACATACTCACTCACAACATACATACTCACTCATTCACTCACTCACTTCCTTATTCATACTCGCTCATACACATAAATACTCACCCACTCAAACACATACATACTCACACATTCACTCACTCACTCACTCACATCCTTATACATACTCACACACTCACAACATACCTATTCTCATACATACTCATTCACTCACTCACGTCCTTATGCATACTCACTCACTAACTCACAACATGCCTACTCTCATACATACTCACAACATACTCACTCTCATATATATACTCACACATTCACTCACTCACGTCCTTATACATACTCACTCACTCACAACATACCCACTCTCATACATACTCACACACACAAATATCACTAACTCATAGTCATGCACTCACAAACACCCCCTCACTCACTTCGTTGTGTACACACACACACACACACACTCTGTCTGTGCCGTCTTGTTTTCCTCAGCAATGCACCACAGACATTGCACTTCGCCCAAAATAAAACTTTCCACCGGTCTGTTACAGACTGTTATCAGGGCTCTGCTCATCACTTCTCCACAAACGGTGTGTGAACACGTCGTCCCTCATCTCTTCAGAAAATACAGATAATAATAATACAATATGAAGGGTTTGAATATAATTTCTACTCTTTGCTGCAGTAAGAGTTTCTGCTCTACACTAGGTGGTGTATTTGTTTGCATTCAGCCTCCATTGCATTTGGATTTGTTTGCATTCAGCCACGAGAACTTAGGGATGTCCGGCACCAATAAGTGGTGAATCATAAATGCATCTCCAGCTCATCTCAGAGCTATCGATCAGAGCTCCGTCACTCCAGAGAAAACAGTTTAACACCTCTCCAGCCAACGCTTGGCATTGAGCATGGTGACCTTAATCTGTGGAGATTATACTAGATGCGTGTGGTGTGCACGAGTGTGTTCATAAAAGATGCACCTTAAAGAGGCTGATTTCACTCATTAGCTTTTAAACATGGAGTGAATATTGTAGAATTAGGGCTGTGAAAAGATACAGAGCAAAACCAAAACTGTGCTCCTATAAATCATGATGAATCACATTGTCACTTTATGACAGAAGCTTTTAATTATGAATATTTAAATGTATAATAAACGAATCAAGATAAAATGAACACTGGAATGTTATTTATTAGCAGTGTCTAGTGATTAAAATGTAATCACAACAGTAAAGTTAAAGGCGAGTACTTCTCTGTGTGATTGAGAGGGAGATTAAAGTATATTCTGATATGCACCACATACTAGTGTTAGTTCTGGTGATTTTTGACTTGGAATAATGTTTTCTGAATAAACATTTTAGGGAGAGCTTTAGCGTCGGATACAGAAATTTTATTGGAGAAAATGAACATTGCCAAACAGCTCAGGCTCGAACCTGGAGGGGTTAAGTGAGGTAGAAGGTGTGTGTGTGTGTTAAAGAGAGAGAAAATTAGAGAGGAAGAATTAGTTGTGATGTATATATTCCATAATTCACCATTAATTTCATGTATTCTACCTTCTGAACACAACTGTAGCGACGCTGTGTTTACGTCACTAAATAGAACCTCTACGTCACTAGACGCCTTACAAAAAGAGTGAACTATGAGAGGAAGTTATGGCCAAATTTGATTAATTGGTATTTAAAAAGAACAAATTTACTCGTTCACACTCCCACATGTCAATATTGACAGCCCTAATTAGTATTTAATTAACTACAGTGGGCTGCTAGTTTGAGCTTGTGTCTGTGCACTATAGTTGTGTATAGTTGTGAGATCAGGTCTATAGACTCAGCACCCCCTCTATAACACCTGTGGATCCTGAGCTGCTGTGAAAGCCGTATCAGATCCCTCTCGTAATAAAAAGTCTGTCTTTTTTGGCGTATGGAAAGTTAGCACTTCATTTTCACACTGCCATCTGTTACTGTTCTGTAGCTCTCAGATGGCGGACTGTGATAACGCCCGACCGCACGACACAATGCTTGCAAGTTCATGCAAAATGACAGCGCATGGCTTCGTAGCGTTGCCCTTAACTCACTGTATCTGGGCCGTAGGTCAGAAGACGGCGAGGGCAGATTTTGCCAGTCAAATACGCTGGTGTCTGTGTGCGGTATTGTATTCTTTCCTGGTTGAACCCTTATTGTGCTCTGAGATGTTGCATAATATGAAGTTGCACAAAAGCTGTATGTCCCAGTGTTTCTGCACTAATGCGTTTAGTCATCAAGGAGCGGGAGAGTTCTTACTGCCACACTGGAAAATACTGTCTTCTTTAGAGTGCGTTTTGAGGTGTGAGGTGAACCCTGTGTGGGAGTTGATGCTTATTTTTCTGAACATGTTTTGCAGAGCTTGTTTTCACTGCTCTGCTCGGGTCCTGTGCAGCACCAGATCTGCTCGTCTGGCACCTTGCGTTTCCTCAGAGCGTGTGCAGATGCTCAGAGAGGTCAGGTCGACATGCTGTTTGTATTCAGCCGTTGAAATGGTTGTTGGCCTGGATATACACGTCCTGGAAACACAACTATAAGTGATTACCATAATATTCTTTAAAAATGACTGTTTGAGGGCATTAGCGCATTATTTTGAGGATCTGGATTTACTGATATCCCCCAAAGTCTGAAACTGTGGGACATACCACAGTCATTGTGATTTTGGTGCTGTGTCTTACTTAGAGGGCAGGTGCTTCAGAGCTGTTCTGCCCCCTTGTCTGTGTCTCTGACCCGTCTGTGCGCTGGAGCCGTCTTTATGTGAGAGCTCAAAGACGAGGTTACGCTGAGCAAACCACACAAAACGAGCAAAACGGAGGATAAGGAAACAGAAGCAAAGCAGAGCTTCTGCTCCTCGCTCCTCACTGCTGTGCGCTCGGGGGCGGGGTGAACAGTGAGCGGCTCGTTATCACTTAAAGGAACAGGTGCTGAAAGCGGCCACTCTGAACAGGGGGAGAACTGCTGTTGAGTTGTTTGGTTCTTGTCTTATTTTGACAAAAGCAGGTAAATTAGGTTTTATTAAGGCCTCAGAACTGTGTTCACATGTGGAAAAGGGATTATTCCATGTCTTGACCACTGAAGGTTTCTATAGAAAACAAAGCTTTTTGACCCTTTTTACCCTTCTTTAAATTGATATTATTATTCTTTTAGATTGCAGATGTTCCACCTCTTCTGGAGGTGCTGAGTCAGTCACAGCTGTATGTGGGAATGCACAGTGATATCAGAATCATGTACCAAAGGTTTGGCCCCAGCTCATCCACTGTATCTTCTGAAGTAAAAGATGTCAGTGGGGTGTTGGTTCCTCTTTGGCTGCAGTAACAGTTCCTACTCTTTTAGGAAGGCTTTGGACTGCACATGGGACCATGTCAGTGAAGATTTGATGGCACTCATACTGGGGAGCGTTAGTTAGATTATGTGCTGGTGTTAGCTGATTAGATCTGGATAAGAAACACTTCTCCAACTCATCCCAGAGGCATCAGAGGCTGCTTCATCTCACCAAAGTTTCACTGTTGCTTTATTTATTTATTTATTTATTAATCTGTAATTCAAAACCCAAACGTTTTGTTATTTTATGGTGTAGTATTAATAATACATTTTAATGCATTTAATAACATTTAATACACTTTATTCAACCAAAAATGACGTAGTTTGAAAATGGCGAGTGAGAAGTATTTATTGGTCGCTACATCATTTGTTATGAGTTGAATCAGGAAAAAGTGCTGTAAAAACATCATCAAATTGTTCTGTTCTTGTGGATAATACTGTGTCCGAAAGTGTGTGTGTTTTAATTTTGACGATTTAAAGCTGTTTGATATTGTGGCGATCGTGAACAGAGCGTATTTAGGGCTGGACAATAATTCGATATTAATAAATATCACAATATAAAATATTTCAATAACGATATGATTTTTAAACACATTTTCATTATCTCAGTATACGTTATTTACAGCATCTGACTGACGTACGTTACAGGGCGCTGTCGTCCGTTCAGCACTCGATTTAAAAATATTAATACTGACAAAGCTAATAGGTTCATGTTTGAAGGTGAGGTCATGTTTCTTGTCGGTTCTTGGAAGTTTTTCAGTGGGTTTTACACTGTTCTTATTAATATCGGAATAATATTGTTATCAACGTACATTAAGAAATATATCGTGATATAAATGTTTGCCCTATCGTCCAGCCCCAGGTGTTTTAATACGTAATTAATTATTTAGTAAATAAAATTGTGTGTAAATTTAAATATTATGCAACATTTACCATCAAATAACAAGAGTGGGCGAATGATTACTTTTTGAATTACAATTATACATCACACAATGTCTTTAAAACGTTTTTACATTTTTGTAGGTACAGTTTTTACACGTTTTATTATTTATTTATTTATTATTATTGGAAACATTCAGTGCGGAAATGCGATGACCACACACTCAGTTTAGGAGATCTGCTGCTAGGCCTCAACCCTCTGCTAGAGCCAAAGTAGCAGCCTGACAGTGACCGGTCTTCAGGTTTTTGATAGCGATGGATATTTGTGGGAACTTTCGATGTTCTCAGCTCTGCAGCGTATTTATAAACGCAGGCTTTTCGTTTGAGTCAGGCGTCTGGGTGAAGAGGAAGAAGGCCGTGTTTCATGAGGCAGAGGGTGTTTTTAGACAGCGGTTTCACAACCTCAGCTCCTTTATGACCTTAAACTCGGGTGCAGTTTAATCGAGGCGCTAATGCCGTACGGTTTAATGGAGCGTAAACACGTCTGTGTGAGGAAACAACATGTTTGAGAAACATCTCCAGCGCTAATCTGTGTTTAAGAGGGAGATCTGTTAATGTACGCTGCATGGGAAATTAACGTCAGTGTAGTAAACATAAGTACTGTGATAATCACTCGTTTTTCTGTTTCTGAGATTGTTGTAAAGGTATTAACACATTATTCATCTGTTTCTAGCTCTGAGGCTGTGTCCAGCACTGTCTCTTCCCTCAACATCCACAGCGGTGTGGGTGTGTACAGTGTTTGTGGTTGTGTTTGTGTGGTATTGGTGTGTGTGTGTGTCTTTGTATCTGAGTCTAGCTGTATGCAGTGTGTGTGTGTGTGTGTGTGTGTGTGTGTGGGGGGGGGGTAAGCAGTGATTGTGTGAGGAGTGAAGAAAGCTGAGCTTGTGCAGTCACGCCAGGAGGAGCGTGTTCTCACAGGTCCCTCAGTCATCCTGGTTTGGCTTGTGTTGGCGTGCACACACATACACACATTCTTCCACGCTGCAGCTCAGTGAAGAGGCTGCGGGCAGCGGAGGATCGGACAGTTCAGTTCCAGCCTCAAGTCCCTGGTCGTGTAAATGAATGCGCTGGACCTCGAAGAGCAGCTGTGAGTTTGATAAGTTTCTCTTAAACAGTTTTCCTCAGTTTTATGAATCCATAATGTCTGTAAAGTGACTCCAGCATCAGCAGGACTTTCAGAGAGAGAGTGTTTACATATAAACTAAAGCGATCACTGCAGAGAAATCTGATTCTGGCTCTAATTCAGCCGACGAGTTTATGCACACTTAAGTGTTGTGATAATAAGAACTCCAGGGGGGTGTTTAACCAGATCACATGCCTGAGCAGTAGCAGGAGGGAAGGAGACGTTCCTATTGGTCTCCGGCTAAGGTCTCGGAGTCAGTAAAGAGATTCTTGATGAATTCACTCGTCCATATTTACGCTGTGTTTGCAAACTGCAAGTGAACCCAGTGGTGAAGAGAAATGAGGTGACGTTAACAGCAGAAAGTCTCTGGTTTAATGGTGGTTTCTTGTTGCTGCTGGTGGAGTGTTGAACGCTGCTGTGGTGTTTACCGCTTCGTGTTTATGTGCACAGACGAGTACGCTGTACAGTGATATCAGTTTCAGACATGGCCATTTCAGTTAAACGTTATCTACCTGTAAATGAATTGATTAATTAATAAACTAATTTACGTCAAATGAGCCGTCCAAACTTAGTAATTAACTTTCAAAACCAAACCTTTATACGATCCAAACATCTCAGTAACTGGAACAGTTGTTCCCATCTTTACTCAGTGTTTACATAACATTTCACGACAAAATAATAACTGTACGTTATAAACACACACACATATATTACATTCGTTAAATGGTTGTTTGGGATTCGAGTGGCATTTCAATTTATTTGTGCAAAATGACGGGGTGGCGAAGGGCTGCTGTCGGTTCTAATGTATTTACATTGCATTTATTTTACTGCATTTGCACCCAACGATGAGAAAAATGAGATTACTTTATCTGTAGATTATTGTTAATGGTAAATCTATTAGCACTTTCCACCTGAAATCTGAACTGAACCTAAAAAATGTAATAAAATAACAAGGTGTGTCTAAGAAGGCCATAGAGAAGTTGAGATAATAATAACATTATTGTTGTTTACATGGAAATGCTGTTAAATCTGTTATTTTAGTCGTTTTTTTGTTGTTGTTTTCAGAACGATGCTCTCCACTCAGTACAGACTTTACTTTAGTGAACGTACTCCACTCCCTCCTCAGGGCTGAGTGATTGATTGTAGAGAATATAAATCCCAGTCTTTGGGAAGGCCACGCTGTGCAGGCGGCATGTTTTGTTAATTTTCTAAGTGAACACATCCTACAGCACACACACTTTGGCACGGTTTCCTGAAGCGAACGTTTCAAAGAAAGAGCAACTTGTTCCTGAGTAAAATGTCTTAGGTTTTTATTATTTTTCAGTCGGTGTATTGAACATTTACACTATGAATGAAATGTTTTCCCTGGAAATGATTGATTATTTAATTTTGACTTAACACACGTAACTCCCTCTACAGCTGAAAGTGTCATTTACTTTTACTTTGACAGCACAGTCCTGAAATCCAGGGGGAGTTGGAGGGAGGGCGTTGTTTTCTGCCCTCCCCCGAAAGTTAAATAGTGCAGTTTCCGCAGTGCTGAGCCCGGAGCAGCGACGACAGAGGCTCTGTTCTCCCTGTTACAGCTCAGATAAAAAACATCACAATGATTTTGAAGCTGTGGATTTAAGATAAAATTAAAAATTACTACCTAGAGTCAGTGTCTTTGATGCAAAGCACTGAATAGCGCCCCCTTGTTGAGCAGTTCTGAAACCTGAGCGTATATCCGAGTGTATATCACATGGAGCTTTAACTCTTCTTATATTGAGTTTGTTTATTTCCTGAAGGTGTCGAATGTTTGAACGTGAAGGAAAAGTGCAGACGCATCTCTGTTCCTGAGAATCTCTCTGTCCCAATGCAGGCCAAAACATGTTCTATGCACTTGACGAGTATTAGGAGATAGAAATTAGTGTACGTTGTGCAGAGGGGAAGGATTTGAGTATCTCAAATATCAGCAGGCTTTTTTTTTTAGCATATGTCACTGTGTAGTAGTCTTTGCTCAGAGCTGTTCTGTAAAGCAGTATCTGGATTTGCACCAGGAGAATTGAGACAGAAACAGTTTTACATGTGACCAATCAAAAACTGTGCTTACTTTTCTTATTACAGCATCTGTATCATGTCTGTTCACTGTGTTATAAGATGCCATGAGACCAAGGCTTTGTATAATAATGGGGCAGCCGTGGCCTGGTGGTTAGGGAACCAACTGGGCGTGTAACTGGATGTTGTGCTGGTTCAATCCCCAGAGACGGCAGGTCATGACTGAAGTGCCCCCTAGTGTTCACTAGTGTGTGTGTGTGTGTGTGTGTGTGTGTGTGTTTCACTGCACGGATTGGGCTAAATGCGGAGAACAAATTCCTCTGTGTGCAGCACCGTGGCCAATAAAGTTATTTCAATTCTAATTTAATATGTACCTGATATTTTCTACAGAATGCTTGAAATATGCTTCAGATTATATAATATATGGAAGAGTAACTGTCCTTTGGGATCCGTGAGTTAATGGGGGTGTCGTAAAGCAAGGAAAACGCTAAGCTCTGCAGGAGAGGGGACCCCCGTTACCAAGCAACAGATAAAAACCTCAAGGGTCTACAACAGATTAATTTAGAGCAAGGAAAGTCATGGGCCATTTTCAGAAGCTGAAAAAAAAAAACCTCAAATAACAACCACAGACCTGAAAGCATTCAGTCAAAACCTAACCCTGACTAAACCAAACGTGCCGTCAGCCCACCTCCACCTCTCGGGTCACTGTGTATGACGCCTTACACACTGAACAGGCCAGGTATGTACAGAGTATATACAGTATTCTAGACAATAAGGTAATAATTAAAATAAAACTATGATGATAAGGTAAATATAAATATCATGTCTGAATGTCACAAATACACTTATTTCAGTCTGCTTTGTAGTGTGAACTGTGTGGAATGCGTCTAGAACAGAGTGAAGATGTACAGGGTGGGCCATTTATATGGATACACCTTAATAAAATGGGAACGGTTGGTGATATTAACTTCCTGTTTGTGGCACATTAGTATATGGGAGGGGGGGGGACGTTTCAAGATGGGTGGTGACCATGGCGGCCATTTTGAAGTCGGTGAATTTGGATCCAACGCTTTGTTTTTTCAATGGGAAGAGGGTCATGTGACACATCAAACTGATTGGGAATTTCACAAGAAAAACAATGGTGTGCATGGTTTTAATATAACTTTATTCTTTCATGAGTTATTTACAAGTTTCTGACCACTTATAAAATGTGTTCAAAGTGCTGCCCATTGTTTTGTTCTTGTGAAATTCCCAATAAGTTTGATGTGTCACATGACCCTCTTCCCATTGAAAAAACAAAAGTTGGATCCAAAATGGCTGACTTCAAAATGGCCGCCATGGTCACCACCCATCTTGAAAATTTCCCTCCTCCCATATACTAATGTGCCACAAACAGGAAGTTAATATCACCAACCATTCCCATTCTATTAAGGTGTATCCATATAAATGGCCCACCCTGTACATTTGAATGATGTGAACTTTTGATTGTGTAAATGTGTTTGGTTGGCATTGTTGGGGGCGTTTGCGGTTCTAGTACAGACTTCAGTCAAGATCAGTATCACTATGGGGATTATAGCAGCAGAAAATTAGGAATGGGATAGTGGAGGTGCGAGGGAAGAATGAACATGGTCCAGTGTCGTAACAAATCTGTCCTGAAATGGCACGCCCTCAGTCAGGGTCAACAATGTCGGATATGGTGCTGAAGAAATACCAGACCAGTGTGGCGTTATTGTTCAGTGTCCACAAATATACGTTGGATTTGGAAAAGAGAAAACATGGTTCCATCTCTAATCATCCTTTTATGTGAGAAATGAATTTAATTTAAGTTTTTGTTGATTTCTTCTGTGGCCTTTCATTCTCTCAAATATAAAGAGCATCCTTCATCGTTAAATCTTCAATATTATTTAAATCTGACTGGAGAGAGTCGACTTATTTCGACCCGACCCTGGCCACACTGAGCTCCCCTTTAATGGGAACCGGTGATTTGACCCAGCCGTAGACACCGGTTTCTTCTAACGCTCATGGGCCTGCTGTGTCTTCAGTTCAGTGCAGAAGCCGTAACTACAGCTACAGCTGTAACTTAAAGACCTGGGGCGGCTGTTTTACAAAGCGGGATTTAGATTAGATTAAAGCAGATTAGAGGAGATCACCGCTTTAATCCAGTGGAAGTTTGCCTTCTCCATAGAAATCCAATACGAAATGACAAACACAGTTGAAACATAAGGAATGAAGGCGAGGAGAGGGAGTGTATAACCACCGCTCGCACTCCACCTGATAGAGGCTCTGTTTAACTAATGAAGGCCAAAAATAAAAACAGCATGTGGAACAAAGATTTGAAGTGTAGGAGCTTAAAAACGTTCCCCAGTTTGTTAGTTCCTCCGGAGCTGAGGGGCAGTTAGCTGCTGTAGGCTTTAATTTATCTGCTTTACTAAGAAACCCTGCCTTGTGTGAAACACTCCCCCGAGGGCAGGGCTTTTGTAGAAGGAAGCTCCTCAAGTTCGCAGCGTAAGAGTCACTGCAGGATCATCTTCCTCCACCAAGGGGCAGTAAAACTCCACTGATTTTAGTGAAGCAAAATAAAGCCCAGGCCTGGGATTGTAAGAGGTTGACGAGGTCTGGCTTGTTTTCAAGGTTAAGTAGAGTTAGGGATCTTCAAAATGGACGGTTGAAGGAAAATATCCTGTTTACAAAATGGTTCGCAGACCTCTTTGATTTCTCGGTTGTGGATTCTGCTTTTCAGTTCTGCTTCTTTATTCTCTGGCCTCGTTTTTAAAGCTGTGGGATGGTTTGTCTTTGGTGCTGATTGTGAAGCGAGGAGTGTCCACTCAGGACGTTGTTGTAGTATTATGTGGTGACTTCATGGCGTCGTGGGTTCCTGTAATTTTCACTGGAGTCTCTTCAGCCAACACCTCAGAGCCCTGCCTCTAGCCTCTAGCGTCAACCAGAACAGGGGGCATCTGTACCGTGTCTCTGCTCCTCTGCCCCTGGGCAAGTGCGTGTCCTCTGTAGCCGTGACACCGCTGGGATGTTATTGTGGGGGGTTGGAGGGGCCATCCTGGGGTTCACCCAGAGTTCAGGAGCGCTTCCAGGCAGGTTATTCGAGGGAGATGAGCCTCAGAAGCGGGAGACTGTTTATGTCTGTACATCTAAAGCTACACCATCTGCCTGGAGCGGAATAAAAACACATAAGGCTGAAGAGGTGCTTTGAAGTGGATATAACAGGATTTAAGCTGCAGCAGTGTCACTGTGGGAGAGTCTTTCAGGAGTTGTAGCGCTGTGCTGTGAGACACTGAGATTACAGGTGAATATGTGGAGTTAGGGGGAAATGTATCGTTTAAACCGGTGTAAGCACACAACCTTCCTTTCCTTTTAGCCGCGTTAAGACCGAACAAAGACTGGACCTGGACGGTGGGTGCCGGCAGCTCCAGACTGTTTTGAAAAGAGCTTTCTGGAAGTCTGCTTCGTGTCCGGTAGATGTTTTAGGTTCCTGTAGCGTCAAATTACTCTGTGTTTAATAAAAGCGTTGTAGAATTGACAGGGTGGAAAGGTGGCGCTACGAGTGATGTTTTCCCACACAGCTCCAGGGCCCTGCGGTCACGCTGGTGCTACTCCACTGTCCTGCCACCACAGAGCAGGTGTGATTCGTGCTGGATCAGGTGCACTACAGGTGGAGTGACTGTTAAAGATGAGGTTTAAATACAGAGGAACGAGCCGAACCAGTCGTGTGTTATTGGAACTTTAATCACCACATCATCAATTGACCGTTCACTGATTATTGCACACTGTTTTATTGTGGTCTACTGTACGATGTAAATATCATTTGTCAGATGTGTGAGTGCACTCAGTGTTTGAAGCGGCGGAGCCTAAATGACACAGCGTAAATACACCTGACTCACTGTTCTCGAGAGACAGCAGCCCAAACGTTCCAGTGTAGCTTTCTGTTATGATTTTGAAGACTGTAGTGTCGCTGTCCATTTGTAGACAAAGTAAATCAGTAATTATTTGACTCTACAGCTGAGATGATGGTGGTATGAGAAACTGTACCTGTGCTGAGCAGCAGTGTATTACAGTGCTGTTATATCGTGTCTTTGCCTAAAACATCACACACTGGCCCAAACCCAAGGCGAGTTATTGGGTGATCTCAGACACAGCGACCAGTGCGGTTTCCGGTTTCTTCTGAAGTGGTAAACCCTTTTTTGTTTTGTTTTTAAATTGAGAAGCTAGTGCTTTAAAGATGGAAGGCGTCACATTACTGAGGCAGAACTGGTTCAGTATGAGCTGGTACAGTGTTTCCTAAACCGCAGCCTCTACCCGAGCCGAGCTGAATGTAACGGCGCTAACGGTGAGTGCTACAGTGAACTCATGGTGGAGTCAGAGTCTTCAGCAGGGGGAATTATTTCAGCATGTGCTGTGTAATGTGTTGTGGCGTCGTCCTGCTTCTCCTCTCTCTCTCTCTCTCTCTCTCTCTCTCTCCACACACACACATAAACACAAGCCCAGATTCCCCTCTTTCCCCTCGGCATCACTTCTCCTAAATCATACAGGGGTCAGTCTGCAGTGTGACGTACTGATGAGGCACAGCGTGTGTCCGGAAGCTTCTCTCTGTGCAGCTTCACACCCAGAAGAAAACAGTGAGAAGCGACAGACTACTACGAGGACTGGGGGAAACAGATGGGCGGAGCTGGACAGCTGTAGAGACAACAGTCTAGAACGTTCCTCAGCAGTGAGTCAGGGGAGGGGGAGAGAGAGAGAGACAGACAGAAAGAGAGAGAGAGAGAGTGACTCCACCCAAGCGCAAGTGATGGAAATTGTGTCATCTTTACTGTCCAGCTCATTCCCCTCATTTGTCTTCACTGCTCTCAGTGGTAATAAAAGTCTGTTGGTCGTAGCCGTCCACACAAAGTATGCTACTTAAAATCTTTTATAGCTGACCCATTTCTGCCTGTTCATTTTTTACCAGTGGGGGCTTATTTTGTATTTGTTTTTATTCTAATAGTAATGAAGCTAATGAGCTAATGTACCCTTAAAATACAGAGCTGAACTTAATCGACCCCCCCCTCCGTCTTAAGGGGATTAAGAGAGCTCTTTCAGGGGACGTAAGTAACATGGCAACAGGTTTCTGGAGTGAGGTGGACGTGGGCAGAATTGGTTGTTAAAGTTGCTTTAGTAGCAGGGGCTAGGATACTGACTGGCCATTCAGAGGTACTGAATACAGCTGGTTATTAAATCTCTTTTTAGTGTTACTCTGAGATGCACCTCAGACCTCATCTGCCACTCACCACTTCCAGAGAGAGACCCTCAGATCAGCTGCTTTTAACTGTTCCTCGTTCCTCACACTCAGACTGAGACGGAAAGTGATAGAGCCTTCTGACGACAGAACATCTTCCCGTTTTATATAACATCATCTCCTCTGCTAGAGATTTTAAAGTCTGGCCTGAAATCAGTGTGGTGTCCCCTGGGGTTTGTACATCTGAGTAACACTTTACTTAAAGGGCTCAACGTTCATGACGTATACATGTTTCACGTGATATTATTCCTGGTGACTGTCTGTGAGGAGTGTGGTGTGTTCTCCCTGTGTCTGTGTGGGTTTCCTCCGGGTGACTGTCTGTGAGGAGTATGGTGTGTTCTCCCTGTGTCTGTGTGGGTTTCCTCCGGGTGACTGTCTGTGAGGAGTATGGTGTGTTCTCCCTGTGTCTGTGTGGGTTTCCTCCGGGTGACTGTCTGTGAGGAGTGTGCTGTGTTCTCCCTGTGTCTGTGTGGGTTTCCTCCGGGTGACTGTCTGTGAGGAGTGTGCTGTGTTCTCCCTGTGTCTGTGTGGGTTTCCTCCGGGTGACTGTCTGTGAGGAGTGTGGTGTGTTCTCTCTGTGTCTGTGTGGGTTTCCTCCGGGTGACTGTCTGTGAGGAGTGTGGTGTGTTCTCTCTGTGTCTGTGTGGGTTTCCTCCGGGTGACTGTCTGTGAGGAGTGTGGTGTGTCCTCTCTGTGTCTGCGTGGGTTTCAGAAACCTTTTTTTTTTTTTTTTTTTCAACTTTTCTTTTAATAGAAACTTGTTAGACCTCAACATAATTGTGCACTAATACGACAAATAAATGTTTTAACGTTTCCAGACGAAAACAATGCATAAGGAAGTACAACAGAAAAAATCAAGTGATGCTGCTTAAACAGTGAGTGTGTGAGTGTGTAGCCGTGTTGGCGCTGCTGCTGCCCTCGCGTGGTGCACATGTGTAAATGCGAACGGGAAACGCTCACCGGCCGATCGCCGACTGTGGCCGATCACAATAAAAACCGGCCTTTTACCGGTCACAACCGATCAATCACTGCGTCTCTTATATATCATTTTTTATTTATTATTGTTTGTTTAATTAATAGTTGTCATAGTGACACTGTGTGAATTTCTGATCGATAAGAATAAAATATTTGACCCGGCCTCACCCTTTTGGACAGTGATTTGACGCTTTAAAACACTGCTAAGATTTCTATTTAATAATTTTAATGATGTATTTGTTTGGTGCAGTTGGTTATTCTTTCTCTTTTAAAAAAAAAAAGACAAAATATATATTTATTTAAGTTGAGTGCCCAGAAATTAAGCATTTCACTGAAAATATAGTGGTTTGACATAAATATGAGGACATTTATTGTGAAAACATATAAATATTGTTAATATTAATGTCGTGTAACTCATGTATAGTTTATGAACGTTAATTTAAACATTGCTTTGAAGTGTTTATGTAGACGCCCTTTGAGTAAAGCTTCTTTTATTGGAGCGTCTTTAATGTTATTGTACAGCGCTGCGGTGGACGCTCGTCTTTACGCGTGTGTGTGTGTGTGTGTGTGTGTGTGTGAGCTCTGTGATGCCAGGTCAGCTAAGAGCTGAGAGTGTAATATTAATAACATTGATAGTGTGGCAAAACCATGGGTTGAATCTGGGTCAGGAGAGGCGCTCTCTCTCTCTCTCTCTCTCTCTCTCTCTCTCTCTCCTGCAGTAGCCCAGCACTGCAGAGCCCCGCCTCGACTCGCCCCATCCCTCGTGACTCCACACTGTGCTGTTTGTGAGAGAGAGAGGGGGGTGGGGAGTGAGGGGCGTTCTCCCGCTGCACTGACTGGCTGTAGTATTCGTAGTAGAAGGATGGGCACGTGGACCCTCATGCTGTTCTCCTGTTGAAGCTGATTGTGCTGCAGTGGAGCGGACAGTGTGTCGTCCACACCCAGATTACACTGAAAACCTGCCCCACACACTGCTGACACATCTGCAGCCCGGCTTCATACACTCTTCTGCTAATAGGATCGGGATTTTAAGAAAGCCCCCTCTTTATTCATATCTCGTCTTGCGTCCAGTTCTGTACGTGCCGCTGTCTTATTTCCAGGATGTGCACAAATGTACAGTTTAGCACCAGAGACATGAAAAGCACTGGCGCAGCGTTTTAACCCCAGACTCATTTGTCACTTCACAGCCACTGACTGCTATAAAAAGATCTTAAGGAAACGCACGAAGCTTTTACTTGTCATTTTGTGTCGCCGTGAGCACGCGCTCCTCGTTTTCATGTTGTGAGTCTTGTGTCTCTTTCAACTACAGCAGTCATTATTCATTTATTCCTCTTCTTTCAAGATGCTGAGCATTATCCTCAGCCCTGAGCCCCTCCCATTGGCTGCCGCATGTTTTTGGGGAAGAGAGCCAGCTTTGGCTCCATGGAAACAGCAGAATGCTCTCAGCCAATCAGAGCGTAGGGTGGGTGAGTTGTAGTCAAATGAGCAGAAGCCCTGATTTGGCGTGTAGAGCGGGCTTTTGGGGGATCCGGTACGGACACGGGCACACACACACACACACACACACACACACACAAGCACTTTTTTGGTCCCTCTGGTTGTTGAATATGCAGTAACTATGTGGGTGTGAGTGGCCTGGGACTTCAGGGAGAAAACACACACACACACACACACTCTCCACAGTGAGCAGCATAGGTCAGTTACTGAAACCTATTTACCTACTTCTGCTGAAGTTCCTCCATTTGTTTCAGTCAAACCCTCCACTAAAAGGAAAAGAGGCCAAAGCCCAGTCGATTTTAACCACTTTAGCTGTTTATTTTCCACCAAAAAGGGTCCATAAAGAGAGGAACACATTGGAACGTCCAACATCTTCCTCATAACGAGTAACTTCTAGAAACAGAGTGAACCTTCTCAGAACATCAAGCATTTCTCAGCAGTGGAGTATTTCCTAGAGTGGTGCATTGTCTTATGCTTTTCTGTGGATATTTTACAAGGTGTGTGTGTGTTGTGTGTGTGTGTGTGTGTGTACCTGTACCTGAACACCTGTGTCAGCACTGGGTACATCTTAAAGGAGCTGAATTCACTCGTTAGACCGGCTGTCTGCAGGTGTTTGGACACAGTGTGATGAGCTCATTGTTTTTTTACTAAATGTGGACTGTAGTGTACATTTTCTTCATCCAGCTTTAAAAGGATTAAAATAAACAACTTCAGAAGTCACACGCTTCATCTGTTAGACAGCTGAGAACAGGAGAGCACGGTGTTTCTAAATACGGAGCCAGCGTTTTAGGAAAACTGTCTTCCAGGACACGGTGGATAAAAAGTTTGTGGTGGAAGCGCTGTTGGCGTTTTAACTTGGGGGTAACCTTCCTTTCACAGTCAGAGAGTTCTCTCCTGTTTAACTACAGCCTCAGCTGCTCGATTCATAGAACAGGAACATTCCCATTTCAGGGAAAAAACGGACTAAAACAGTTCCCGAACGAGGAGTGTTCACTTCCGAGTGCTCCATAAAGGGAGCGGGGCCTGAGTCAGAGGACAGAACAATCCCCAGGGGAAGCCACCCCTGACAGAATAAACTTTCACTTTTACGAATGACGCTGTACATGTGTGTCTTATCAGGAACGTGGGCGGGATTATGACTGAATAGTGGGCACGTGTCCAGCTTCAGTCCTGGAGGGTCTTAGTGCAGCACTTAAAGGCAGTGTAGCCTTGTTCATGGTTGGACTTTAACTCGTCTGTGAGGTTTTTATTCACCGTTTGAATGATCACAGAAACTCATTTGTAACTGGGGAGGTTTAGATTTGTAGCAGTTACAGTCTGCGTTTACTTTCACGAAAAGTTACTTGTAGGAGTCAGTTCCGCATTCGGAAATACATCTGAAACAGCGACAATACATCAATATGACCTGCCGACGGAGCAGGAATACCGCAACATCCTTAACTTTAAATGACATTTATTGGTCATGGGTTCTGTGCTTTGGTTCTCAGAACTTTAGAACCTACTTTCTGAGCCAGGGATTTATATAAACATCTGACACTTTTTCCAACACGGAGACACATTGGAGATCTGACTAATGGTGAATTTTATAAGAAGTGTATGGAACATCATGTGATGTCAGGTGGAAGGAGATGGTCCAAGCTCCTCCTCCATCTGTCCTTGGGGATGCACTGTGATTACGATTGCTCTTAAATTAAGTGTCTAGCTGGATTACAGTACCACTGAGCACTGGCTTAAGGACGTCAGAGAAATTGATAGTAGATTCAAACACTGGGGCATCACTGATTATTGGAAAATATCTGGAAATGGTCCAACGAATATCAGACAGTTATAATTTAATTTTAATCACTTTAATGCAGTTATTAACTCCAAAATCCAACATGGACGGTCCATAATTTATTTTTTAATATAATTTTTTATATAATTTATAGAAACATTTAAAGGAAAACAGATCTCTAAGACTTACTCAGTGCTACAAATGGAAAAGGAACTCTGTACTAGTAGAGAGTACAGAACTATCTGAAGAGCACTGGTGAATCATTTGTAAAACCACAGCAGCCGCTTCAAGCTCTGATTTCTGGAGGGAATTTACCTGGAAGAGTACTGTAAGGTATTTAATTTCTCCCAGAGTGAGAGAACTCCGTATAAAAAATGGGTGAACATCAGTAGGCCGCTTCCATGTTATTTGGGAGTGTCCTAAGGTGTCCTCCTACTGGGCAGATGTGTTGAAAAATGTTCAGCTGGTTTCGGGACTGCAGTGGGAGGAGAGTTTCAGTGTATTTTATCTGGGCCACATGCCAACTGGACTAAATACTTGCGAAGTATTTTATGTACAATGTCTTTAACCAAGATTTATTATTATATTATTATTTTATCATTAATATTTTGATATGTGTGTATTTTTCTTTTTTTTTTCCCTCTCAAATGTGTTTTTGTTGTAAATTGCTCTGAAAAAATAGCAAAATGTTCAGTAAAAAGAAGAGTATTGGATTAAAGTCATGAACATCACCTGTTAATTAGAAGGTTTGCTATGTGTTGGAGCGGGAAAATCACCCCCCTGTGCTGGACATCGGCACATCTGCTCTTGACAGATGTGTGTGTGTGTGTGACCAGATGTTGCTGTGGTTCGGGTGGGACAGGTAGTTCTGGGCTGGCGGTAAACGGTCTAGACCAACTCTTCACATTGACACATTCCTAATTTATCATCCATTCCCTCACACACCCTCCCCACAGAGAGATATTTATAGAGCCCTAGACTTTCCCATACTCTACCTCCCCTACGTCCAGTTCTAATCGTTGGTACGCTGTGTTGTCACGTCTGTGTGGTGGTGTTTAGGTGCTAAAAGACGTATCATGAATAATGTCAGCTATGATCTTTCTGCTTTGAAACTACAGCGTTCTTAACATGGTTTCAGAGAGCCAGGGTTTCTGATGTCACAGACCCAAGGAGCCAATCCCGACAGTCTGTATTGTGTGGGCTTTTTTATACAAGTCTTTAACACCATGCTCTGGTGAAGAAGGCCAACTTCACTTTAAAAAATAAAAACAATAGTTGTTTTGTTTTCGGGTGCAAATTGCTGAAGCAGAAGTGGCGAGCGTTCATGTGACTTGAGCCGACCTCACAGACTTTCAGTGGGTTGTGGAAGCTGACAGCACCAGGGAGTCCCCGCCATCCTTGTTGTGAGGCAGCTGTCATCATTTCCCTTTCGTGGTCAGACGGTTCCAAGGCAGAGAGGAATCTGAAAGAGTGGAGTCACGGAGACTGTCGGCACGAAAGAGAGATGCGTTTAAAGCTGGTCCAGACCATGGTGAATGCTGTGAGCTCCATAGATTAGAGACCAGGCCTCGCTTCAGTCAGTTCAGTCCTCACTCTCCCTCATTCAAAAAGCTGTTGAAGCAAAAACACACACGTGTGTGTGTGT
Source organism: Hoplias malabaricus (assembly GCF_029633855.1). NCBI lineage: Eukaryota > Metazoa > Chordata > Actinopteri > Characiformes > Erythrinidae > Hoplias > Hoplias malabaricus. The sequence goes on along the minus strand of NC_089808.1, from coordinate 38,704,285 downwards.
GTGTACTCCAATTTACCTTTTTATTTTTTTTCTCCATGATTAACTGTTTAAATGCTCACCCAGAGAAGGCTGCTGCTGCCTCACTGACCCGTCTGTACTCTCAGCAGGTTTCTGATTGGACGGCATGGGGAACCTGATCAAAGTTCTGACGAGGGACATCGACAACAATGCTGGGAACTTCTTCCTCGACTTTGAAAGTGAGTGTATCTGCGCCTCTGTGTTAAATACATCGCTGCGGTTGTAAGGTCGACTAAAGGAGCCTCTCTTGCTTTGGCTGCCTGCAGATGCCCAACCCACAGAGGCAGAGAGGCAGCTGTGGGAGCAGGTGAACAAGGTTCTGGATGAGGCTATGAGCATCCTGAAGGACCTGCAGTCTTACAGTGGAGCCGGAGAGGCCATCAGACAGGTGAGTGACAGCAGGAAAAGGAGTGTGCATGAAACACAGCTCTGAGCTCTGGGTACGGATAATATTCAACAAAAAGACAGTTGAAAATTGTAGAGAAGTCCTTTGGGGTGAATCTGATTTCACCCTTCAGTCCTACCCCTCTGTTTTGCCTAGGGAGTAGGTGTGTATCAATTCTTGCTGGGAAAGAAGGGTAGGGTCAAGGGGGAGGGCTGTATAACACTTCAATTGGAAGTTAGGAGTGGGTTATAATATGATTGTGGAAGGTTTTGAAGGCATGATGTCTTACATTTAATGACGATAAAGCCCAGAAGCTCTGATACCACTACAGACTGGCAGCAGAGCGCCACTGAAACACTGCTCTGTTTGAGTTCTGATGATGTAGAAGGGATGTTCCATTTCGTAGAAGATCTTAAATGCTACAGCATTTAGCTCACATTTACATCAGAAGGGGCTAGGGGTAAACATAGGAAATGGGATTCACCCTCACGCTTTGGGCTAATACCAACTAGCGGACAATGATGTCAAGGCCTACCACAAACTGTACTCCCCTGTGAAGGCTTTGTAAGAGATGTTGGTCAAGGTCGGAGGTCAGGGGGTAGTAATAATTAATGCTGTGCCTTTATTATGTCGTACGCAATAATCTCAGTGTAATTTCTCAATGTTTTAATAAGTTTATATAGTGAGTGCAGGGATGTTCTGACTTGTTTATGTCGTGATGTCATGCTGTTAGTCATATTAAGGAGTGTGGGAGTGGTTCGGTAGCAAAATATCAGATGTACAACAAACCACTGTGATTTGTAGGATATGAAATAAACCTATTACAACAAATGGGGGGGGAGCACAACTAATCCATTTTCAGTGCACTCAAACAATCCCACAGTGCACTGCGAGAGGTAGTGTACAACCAATGTCCACTAACAGATATCAGGTTACCCATAATCCACATGAGGTAGTGTCTGAAATCATTCACCACCCTCCTCAATTCAGTTCCCTATAATAGTGAACAATATAGTGAATAATATAGGGAGCCCTTTTGGACACTGGGCAGGTTACGTGGTTGCTAGGTTACATGTATTCTGCGGAGTAATACCAGTGCCATTATCGTGCAATACTGCCGTTTTTATTTATTAATTTATTGTGTATTAATTGTGTACATTCTCTGCACTTTGCTTCTGTGGTAAGTTCATGTAGTCGACATATAACAATGTTTACATATGTTTTTCCTTTGTTTCTACTGAATGTCTGAAACTGATACATTTATGAAATATAAACTGTTTACACGTATTGTTGCAGTAGCATGTTCTTGAAATTAATTAAATATTATTTCAGTGTTTTCTCATATCGGCAAAAATATTGTTATTGCAAAAATGCCCTGAAATATTGTGATATTATTTTAGAGCCATATCGCCCACCTCTACTGATGGATCACAAACACCACTCCAACTCCTTCGCTCCAGAACTCAATGCTCGTGTGCTTTATACCCTTCTGTCCCACACTTGGCATTGAGCAGGATGACCTTATGCTCATGTGCAGCTGCTCCAGCACATTATATGTCGGTGCTTTTCTATGGCGATACAAAGTGTGTGTGAGGGCGCCTGTGTCAGCACCAGCAGGTAGATAAAGATCAGGTAGAGAGCACTGGTATATCACATAAATCACCAGTCAAGCACATTCCTGGAAGGTCACTGCGGGCTGATTCTTCTCTCCGCTTTTACACCTGAGTCATTAGATAATCTGCTGAATCATCACCGGGCTGGATCAGATACACAGTGATGGATCAGGGAATTCCTGCAGGGGTGGAGCTGGCAACTCTTGCTGATCTTGTAGATGGATAAGGGTTTCTAATTGTAGTTTGTCTTCAGGGTATTTTTGGGCTGTATCCTGTATCCTCCGAAAGAGTGTAGACACCTTTTACAGTCAGTGAGTCCTGTGGAGACAATAAAGGGTCAAAAACAAACAACCCACAAAGGAAATGGCATGAAACACAAAGTAAAATTGATCCAAGATTATGATTGAAGGAATAAAGAATTTTCCATTGTGTGAAAAAGGTGGCACGGTGGTGCAGCAGGTTAGTGTCTCAGTCACACAGCTCCAGGGACCTAGAGGTTGGGGGTTCGAGTCCCTCTCCTGGTGACTGTCTGTGAGGAGTGTGGTGTGTTCTCCCTGTGTCTGCGTGGGTTTCCTCCGGGTGACTGTCTGTGAGGAGTGTGGTGTGTTCTCCCTGTGTCTGCGTGGGTTTCCTCCGGGTGACTGTCTGTGAGGAGTGTGCTGTGTTCTCCCTGTGTCTGCGTGGGTTTCCTCCGGGTGACTGTCTGTGAGGAGTGTGCTGTGTTCTCCCTGTGTCTGCGTGGGTTTCCTCCGGGTGACTGTCTGTGAGGAGTGTGCTGTGTTCTCCCTGTGTCTGCGTGGGTTTCCTCCGGGTGACTGTCTGTGAGGAGTGTGCTGTGTTCTCCCTGTGTCTGCGTGGGTTTCCTCCGGGTGACTGTCTGTGAGGAGTGTGCTGTGTTCTCCCTGTGTCTGCGTGGGTTTCCTCCGGGTGACTGTCTGTGAGGAGTGTGCTGTGTTCTCCCTGTGTCTGCGTGGGTTTCCTCCGGGTGACTGTCTGTGAGGAGTGTGGTGTGTTCTCCCTGTGTCTGCGTGGGTTTCCTCCGGGTGACTGTCTGTGAGGAGTGTGGTGTGTTCTCCCTGTGTCTGCGTGGGTTTCCTCCGGGTGACTGTCTGTGAGGAGTGTGGTGTGTTCTCCCTGTGTCTGCGTGGGTTTCTTCCGGGTGACTGTCTGTGAGGAGTGTGGTGTGTTCTCCCTGTATCAGCGTGGGCTTCCTCCGGGTGACTGTCTGTGAGGAGTGTGGTGTGTTCTCCCTGTGTCTGCGTGGGCTTCCTCCGGGTGACTGTCTGCGTGGGTTTCCTCCCATGGTAGGTGGATTGGTGACTCCAAAGTGTCCGCGGGTTTGAGTGAAAGTGTGTGTGTGTGTGTGTCACCCTGTGAAGGACTGGCGCCCCCTCCAGGGTGTGTTCCTGCCTTGCACCCAGTGATTCCACAATAAACTGATAAGAAACCTAGGACTGGTCCAATCAGAGAGCAACGTTGAGTGTCCCATCACAACACTGATAGGCCCCCCTATCTTTTTAACTGTAAATGAAGCCACTTTATTTTTTCAAATCCTGAATTTAGAGCTTCTCTATGTTACAGTTTTCATTTACTTCATACATTTCAGCTGCTTTCACACTATAGAACCTGCACTCGCTGGTGGGACACGAGACTGAGCGAGTCATGGGGGGGATCCCATATCTGCGTTTGCACCTATCCCCTTCACAGAGAAACCTGAAATGTAAAGGTATGCTGTGGAGCAGATGCACTTAAGGTTAATGTTGGAAAGTCAAGTCTGGGTTTGAGGGCTGAAGCTCGGCGTTAGGCGTTTCTCTGGAGAGATGGAGCTCAGTTAAATGCCACTGGAATGAGTTGGAGTGGTGTTTGCGGTTCTCAGCATCCTGGCCGTGAAGAGTACTCGTTCACTTTGAACTCTTTGACACACCACTTTGGTAAGTCCCTGTGTTTAAATGCTGTGAATGGAAGTGTAAATGAGCTGAAACCCATATGAATCACACACTCTGTGACCAGTCTGTCCCATGCCACTGGAGAATGAATTCACTGATGTGTCTGCGCAGGCGATACAGCAGCCGAATGACGAGCGTGTTCAGGAGAAGGCCTGGGCTGCGGTGGTCCCGCTGGTGGGGAAGCTAAAGAAGTTCTATGAGTTCTCGATTAAGCTGGGTATACCATTTATTTCTATTTCTCTCTCTCTGGTTTCTGTGAAGTGTGTGGACGTTACATAGATATTACAGATTCATCCTTACCTTTTCTATAAGTACAACTAGCTTAAACTCAACCTTAAACCTAACCCTAGTCCTAAACTTGCATTTAAACATAGCCCAAACACTGGCCTGAACTTTAACCCCAGCCCTGACCCTAACATTAACACAAATCTTACCCTAAACCTATTATGTCTTCACCTTAAAATGTAATGAAAAGTAAGGATCAGCTGGTGGTCCTCGCATGTAACACACTTCTCTATAGTGTGAGTGTGTAAACAGGTTTTGTGCCTAGGTTTTCTTGTGTTCTCCCTGTGTCCGGGTGGGTTTCCTCCAGGTGCTGTGGTTTCCGTCCACGGTCTAAAGACACACACATTGGTAGGTGAATTGGCGACTCAAGAGTCCGTAGATGCGAGTGTGTGTCGCCCTGTGAAGGACTGGCACACACTCCAGGCTTCGGACCCACTGCGGCCCTGAACTGGATAACTGGTTACAGACAACGAATGAACGAATTAATTAATGTGTAGGCGTTTCTAAGGCAACAACTTCAGGACGTGATTTAAGTGAAGCACTAACAGTCGACACAGTGGCAGCACTTCACTCCAGGTCATCGTTCCTAATGCTGTGCTAAGGGTAAACTTCTAATGACAACTGATAAACGTCTTCTGTAAAGGCTTATTTCAGCGAGCGTCAGCGGTCACACAGGTTCATTCCAACAACAGACTGCTGCCCTATAGATGCTGATGTATGTTTATTAAAAGCTCACGTAGGTGTCTTGTTCTCTTAGGAATCGAGTTTCAGAAACGTACCACAACGATCTGTTGAGCTGCCTGTGCCTTTACTCGGTGCTGCGTATGTGTTCTGCCCCACTCTCTCTGTCTTTATTACCCAGGAACAGAACATGCGCGGTGTACGTAAAGAGGACGACAGACAGGACGTATACATGTATAATTACCCAGGATGAGGTTACACTGGGATAAAGCAGGGAATTTGCGGATGATTATGTGCTGAAAGTCCCTGTGGTAAAGGCAGCAGTGTGAGTGATTTCTCTGGGGGACGAGTGGTCCACTAACCCACTTTGCGTGTTTATTAGCCGAGCTGCTCTCCGTCCCGAGGCAGGGTTTTATACAGAACATGACGGACGGTGACGTGAGAGCTGATCTCCGCTGCTCTGTGATTCATCTGCGTCTGATCAAGGTGCATTAGAGCAGCTCTAGATCAGCAGCCAGCTCAGGGGGAGTTATATAATCTTACTCAGCCTCCATGTTCTCCCTCTCTCTCTTTGCCTATTAATAACCTTTCTAATCACTCACTGGCCTTTCTCAACGAGGGCGCTATATACTACTGCTGCTGCTGCTGCGTCCTTTCACTTATCGAAATCATACTATAACTTTGAAATCACAACAACATTTTAGGAAGTGTGCTATATATTAATAAGGAGTTTGTTCCACCGTTCGTCAGCAACAGCTTCTAGTCTTCTGGCAGGGGGTTTTGTGTTGGAACATTGGTGTGAGGATTAGATGGCATTCAGCCATGAGGACTTTGTTGAGTATACCACTCCAGCTCATCCCAAAGCTATTAAGCAGATCTGTCACACTAGAGCAGGAAAGGGACGCAGATAGAGGTCAAATGACCTTGAAAAATGTACTACTTAATTACGTTTTTTTGTGTAAATTCCATAATGTTTCATAAGTTTACATAATTGGCCAATATGGATTGGCGCTCTGTCCTGGGTTAAACCCTAGTGCCCGATGCAGTCCTCCAGGTGGACGGTCGTTTCTGGTTGAGAGTACGCTGTGCGCGTTTGGCTGCCGCTTCTCGCCAGTGTGTGTGTGAATTGAGCGTTCTGAGCAGTGTAGATTGTAAAGCGTCCTTGGGTGTCTAGAAAGGCGCTATATAAGTGTAACGATAATAATAATAATAATAATTGTGCTCCAATGAAATTCATTTGTGTTGTAGAAAGATACACCGTGCTACGCATACACCGTAATTGATTACGTCTGTAAGGGAACGGCGGTTGGGGACAGCGTTCCTCCGCTTATTTCCAGAGAGGGAACGTTATCCCCCAGTTTTTTTGAGAAATCCCTGTAAAGAAAGCCCAGGATCAGTTGCTTACTGGACGTACACACAGGCTAGAGACAGAAGTGAGAAATTTGCATTTAATTATAGAAAGGGCAAAGTAAAAACAATCCAAGCCCAAGCCCGAGAAATACTGTGGAGCCCAGAACGACTAAATCCAGAGGAAAAACAAAGCGAAAATTCTGTACACATGAAGACAAACTACAAGAAAACACTCGGCTGAAGGAAATCGTAGCCGTTCTTTGCATCATTACAGCCCTAAAACAAGGCTTAACACAGCGCCGCCCCTCCTTCACCTACTGCTACAAGCGCCGAGAGCGGCTATGACCTGCCCCCGGCGCCACACTGTTTTCACCTGGAGCCTGTTAAAGCACATGACTGATATTACATTGACCTCCTCGTGTTTTTTCTTTCCAAAACTTATTGCCCATAAATTTTTATACGTTCTCATAAATGTATAATTGTGTTTAAAACATTTCAGTTTAGGCCTGGAGTTATTTGTATTTTCTCTCTGTAATTTCTAGTAACTATTTTGGATAAATTTGTGTTAATGCACATTTCAAGTAAATAAAAAGCATCAAAAATATGCAAAAATTCAAGCAAGATTTAGCCTCATGCCCCTGGAACAGAGGGAGAACCAGGGGCCACATGTTTCTGTGGTAAAAATCACAGGTGGTACCAGGGCTGGGGGCTTTGTAACCCTATAGCCAATGCTCTGAATGGAGCATACTGACATTAGGCCCATGTGCAGCTGCTCCAGAGTGTCTCATTTAATGCCGCTCTGTTCTGTGAAGATTGTACAAGCTGTTGTCATCTGTGTCTACTGTTGTTGCAAATTGTAAGGGCATCAACCCAGTGTGTCATAGGACTAGGAGCAACCAAACAGCTGTAGATAATCATGCCTCCACACGCTACATTCACGGTTCTCCACAGAGCATTAGGTGGATTTCGAGTGTCTGAGCTGTGTATGTGGTGCTGTGTGGACAGCAGCAGGCCCAGGTTGCGGCAGGGATAAGTAGAGTATGATTATGATGTTAATATCACGTTCATGTGTTTATTCCTTGTGTCTGAGTGTGTGCGTGTGCACTCTCAAAGGGCAAAGCAGCCTCAAGCCAAGCAGCAGAGCATCATAATCAGATTAACACACTCTTCAGAAGAGGCAGCCCTCCATTACCTCATCCACTGACGCATCACTCCATCAGTTCACTTTTAAACCCTCACTCCAGCCCTCACCTCCACTCATTTCACAATGGTTAAATATAGCGCTGATTCATTAAGACGAATTAGACACGGGCCCAAGAGGAATTACAGGTGACACAGCTCCCTACGCTATGTCAACAGCTGCCAGCACTGAAGTGTGTGTGTGTGTGTGTGAGAGAGTGTTGCGCTGGTAAGAGTGGATCAGACACAGCAGAGCTGCTTTGGTTTTTAACCCTCTGGGGTCTAAGGACATTGTCTCAACTTTTTGCAAATCTTTATTCAAATCTTAAACTCACCTGCACTTCCTCTCCATGTTTTTATTTTATTTTTATAAAATGTGTAAACTCAATTGACTCTTGGGTCTAAGGACCGTTAAAGCACATGGATTATAATTGTTGCCCACGTTTTATATCAAAATGTTCCGAACAATCTCAGCTCACTCGTTAAGAGAGGCCCGTGTGACCTAGAGCACAGTATGAAGAGATAATCTTTGTCTAACACTGATTTTAGTGAAAACATCCCTTTACTCGTGAGGTTTAATTGTTTTGTGATTGAAATGGAGTCTTAGGGTCACAAAAATAGGAGATTGTATGAATAAAATACTGTATAAATGTCTAAAATATCTAAAATTAATTTTAGTAAAATGGTTTATGGGCAGCACGGTGGCGCAGCAGGTAGGTGTCACAGTCACACAGCTCCAGGGACCTGGAGGTTGTGGGTTCGATTCCCGCTCCGGGTGTGTTTCCTCCGGGTGACTGTCTGTGAGGAGTGTGGTGTGTTCTCCCTGTGTCTGCGTGGGTTTCCTCCGGGTGACTGTCTGTAAGGAGTGTGGTGTGTTCTCCCTGTGTCTGCGTGGGTTTCCTCCGGGTGACTGTCTGTGAGGAGTGTGGTGTGTTCTCCCTGTGTCTGCGTGGGTTTCCTCCGGGTGCTCCGGTTTCCTCCCACACTCAAAAACACATGTTGGTAGGTGGATTGGTGACTCAACAGTGTCATCAGGTGAGTGTGAATGTGGCGCCCCCTCCAGGGTGTATTCCCGCCTTGTGCCCAGTGATTCCAGTGCCATCTCTCACTCTGAAGGACTAAATGTTCATTCAACTTTGACAAATTAAACATTAATAACACTTACGTTACTGTGTAAAGGGTCATTGTCTGTCCATAAGTACAGGCTTCACAGTGTAACAGCTATAACCAGCTAGAACTTTGTTTTCCCCTTCGTCGTGTGGATAAAACCCCTCGGTCTCTGAAGCTCCGTTCGCCTCGTCGCTGTTTTCCAAATGTGCCGCACCAACTTCAGCCATTTCTCTGACGTCGACTGAATAAAACATGGAGGGGAACTGAAAGGATGGGCGAGTCCTTAGTGATTTCTTCAGAGTCCATTGTTCAGTTTCAAACAAAAACACTGATGGACGCATGAATTCACTGCTTACAAGAGAGATGTAGATGATGGACAAGTGAATCCATCATTTTAGACACGGCCAGAAACAGAGGAGGTCTGCCTCAAGCTTTTTCACAGGTTCACAGCTCGGGATGTAAGTCCTGTAGAGACTCGCGGTCAGATGCTATCGAAAGAGCGGTTTCTACACGTTCAGAGAGTGTTTGAACTACGCTGTGTTATCGCTAAGATATTATATTATTTATTATATTCTTCAACCCCAGACGGTTAAAGCCCTCAGTGTCACTACTGAACTGAGAACAGTCCACCAGCCAAAAAGCATCCAGCCGACAGCAACCTGCTTCACTGATGAAGGACTAGAGGACGGCCGACACACACTGTGCAGCGACAGATGAGCTACTGTCTCCGACTCTACATCTACAAGGTGGACCAACGAGGGAGGAGTGTCTCACAGAGTGGACAGAGAGTGGACACAGGGTTTAAAAACTCCAGCAGCATTGCTGTGTCTGATCCACTCTACACCAGCACCACGTCAGTGTCACCGCAGCGGACCACAGATGGACTACAGACTGTAGAATTGACAGTGAGTGTAGAAACAGAGGTGGTCAAAAACCTGTGGCTGATCTGTGTATTAAAACTGAAATGTGAATATTTCAGAACATAAAAACCCCACCTGAACAGGGTGTGATCTCCACTCTCCCGACTCAGAGGCATGTTTATTAATAACGATCTGCAGGATCTCACATGCAGCCTTTTTCTTGGGGCATTATGTCTTTTAGATACAGGACCATGATTCTTGAGGCAATGACACAATCCACTGAGCTACAGCACCTTAAAAAGCCCATTCCTCTTAGAGACTTGAGTTACGCTTCTTTTAATCACGTTCCAGAGCGTCTTAAGGCAGAGTCACTTGAGGATGCTGTGGCTGAGGTTGTTCTTGATCAGAGCACTGGTCCCACCCACCCCAGAGGTGCCAGTGTGCCTGACTTCATCATGCAACATCAAGGGCCGTTCGTTTGGTTAATTAGCCTCCTGCTGGAGAACTCGGTTTACCAGAGAAACTGACATCATTTAAATCAACGTTCACGTCTCTTGGTTAACTCTTGCTTGCCTTCTGACAGGGAGCTCGGAGGAAGGAAGACCCCCCCCTACCCCCCACACACACACCCCCAATCCCCCAAATCCTGGAGTATCTCCCTCCAGCCTTCCTCGCTCAGTGTGTGTGTGAGAGATGTGGAGAGGGAGCAGAGCAGGGAGCTGAGAGGAGAGATTCAGCCTGGAGTGAGGAGGAACTTTTTTTGGAAACTGGAGCGCGTCTGTGGTGTGCCTCGCAACTGAAATATTTGCTGCATTTTGGAGCCCAAAGCTTAACCCCTGAGAGAAGCCTGAAATGTTTACTGTAGCAGAGAAGCTTCAGTTTGAATGTCTGTACAGAGGAAGTATCCAGGTGAAAGCGTTATAAAGAGCTGGGACCTGATTCACACCTGGAGTAGTGACTGAAAAGTCTAAGTAATTTGTTTAGTGATGATCCACATCATGCTCATGAATTCGGTTTGAGTGGTGTGAGGAGACTCGGTGTTGGAGCTCAGGGCATTGCACTTCTCCCACTAGCCGCCAGTGCCTTTTGTTCTTTGAAAAGGCAAGAGATTCAATTGAAACTGCAGAACTGTACCTGTGTGTGTGTGTGTGTGTGTGTGTGCTGCACACTGACTGTTCTCTGAGCCACCGTCTGTTTCCACTGGTTTATTTCCTGAGTAACCCTCAACAGGCCTCGCTAGCAGAAGGGTCCCTCCGTGTGAAGAAGTAGGTCATGACCCAATTAACTGTGACATGTCCTCTAATCTCATATAATCACCAGCCAATCACAGTGATCTCAAGAGAAGAGGCAGGGCAGAGGCTTCAAAGGCCCAGGCTAACTTCTCATCTCCCTGCTGGGCGCCAAGATTTTTGTTTCTCTTCCAGAAATTAGATGAGATGCTGAAAAATGCAAGTGGGTGTGATCTGAATAGAAGAGTCCTTGCAGCTCCCTCGTGTTCTACACTAAAGATCTAAATGGTGAAACTAAAGTGAACTCTCGGTTCAAATGAGAGAGGGAACTACGGTCCTGTTCAGGGTGATTCTGCTACTTGTACAGTGTAGAAACTATAGTGAATAGAGGGATAAGCCCCTAGCATTGGGCTGTGGAGCAGTGAAACTCTGTCCTCTTGGGTGAAGGAGTGCCGTTCAGTGTCTTTGGGAGGAGCTGGTGCTTCTACCTGATGTCATTGGTGGTTCAGGCCCGAATGTCATCAAATCCACACAGCTATGTTCTGGTGTACAGCCTTCTCAGAAGAGTTTCAGTGCAGTGTTAATTTTGGAAGCTGATTTTGAATTAGTTTTTTGACAAAAATATATGTATTATCCATCCATCCATCATCTGTAAGCACTTTATCCACTTCAGGGTCGCTGTGAATCCAGAGCCTACCTGGAATCATTGGGCGCAAGGCGGGAATACACCCTGGAGGGGGCGCCAGTCCTTCACAGGGCAACATACACTCACACACACACACCACACTCCTCACAAACAGTCACCCGGAGGAAACCCACGCAGACACAGAGAGAACACACCACACTCCTCACAGACAGTCACCCGGAGGAAACCCAGGCAGACACAGGGAGAACACACCACACTCCTCACAGACAGTCACCCGGAGGAAACCCACGCAGACACAGGGAGAACACACCACACTCCTCACAGACAGCCACTCGGAGGAAACCCACACAGGGAAATAGGAAAACACACCACACTCCTCACAGACAGTCACCCGGAGGAAACTCACGCAGACACAGAGAAAACACACCACACTCCTCACAAACAGTCACCCAGAGGAAACTCACGCAGACACAGAGAAAACACACCACACACCTCACAGACAGTCACCCGGAGGAAACCCACGCAGACACAGAGAGAACACACCACACTCCTCACAGACAGTCACCCGGAGGAAACCCATGCAGACACAGGGAGAACACACCACACTCCTCACAGACAGTCACCCGGAGGAAACCCACGCAGACACAGGGAGAACACACCACACTCCTCACAGAAGGTCACCCGGAGGAAACCGACGCAAACACAGGGAGAACAGTTTTATTTAATTATCGTTTACAAAATGTACAAAAATATCCTAATTTTAACCATGTATTTTTAAAACTTTGACAATTATAGAGGTATTATTTATTACTAACTCATAAACAGGTATGTTACATAAAAGGTATGTTACATCTAGAACACGTTAATATACAATGGAATAAAATATGGAAGGAATATGGCTATGTTTTGTAAAATACAATTTGCTTTATTTTCCGTTAACATTTTAAGTTTAAAGTGCTCTGCAGAAGAAAAATCACAAAACATTTATTCATGGTTCTTGTCGTCTGATGATTATCTTTATTTAATTCACATCTAGTTTTCTTTGACGTAACATTTGTTAAGCTACTTTTCACCCAGTTGTCGTTTCAGTGTTTAAACATAATATTAATTTATACTATTGACTGATCTCTCCATCCATCGATCTCCACCTGCCTGTCATCTCTGATTCACAGAGCAGTCCTCAGGGACCTTGGGATTGTCCACATTTTTTATTCTTGCGTTTCTGTGGACTGGCTGCAAAGCCCCAAGGACTGCTTTGAGAATCAAGGTATTGCATCACTTGCCAAATGTAATTTCTATGACCTTCCTTCTCTGTGTTGTGTCCCTCCCTCCCCCCACCCCCCACAGAGGGCACGCTGCACGGCCTGCTGGGATTCCTGACGAGTTCTCGCTGCAGCCCCACTCAGCACCTGGAGCAGGAGCAGGCTCTCGCACGGCAGTTCGCCGAGATCCTCCATTTCACACTGCGCTTTGACGAGCTCAAGGTACATGCAGCATGACTTTGGTTCCTGCTGTTGCTTTATTTCCCACAGATCCTCCATGCCCAGAGCTGGGGGGGGGGGTCTTAATTCTCCAGCATCCGTTGTCTGCTCCAGTTTGTGTGTAACAAAACACACACAGTTGGGGTCTGGTCTGTGGTCTTGATTCTGCAGATTTTCAGGTGTGAACTACACGATCGGTTCTTAACTTCAGCTCGGTGACCCCCTGTCAATGGTTTCAGAAAATGGAACTGAGCACACACTGGGTTTGATGATGACCTCTAGAGCTGGACCAAGGTTGTTGTGAAATTGATAAATGTGATGGACATGGGGTCCTCAGGACTGTGTTTAAGAACCTCTGAACAAAAGCCCAGTCACATGTTGAACAGAGTTAATTTTGTTAACGAAAACTATGATGAAAAATGTCACAACGTAAACAAAATTAGAGCTAAACAAAAATGAGGACTATTTGCAGTTTTCCTCAACAAATTAAAACGAAAGGACTGTGTGAAAGACTGATGAATGACGTGTTATTCCCTTGTTACTTTGTTTCCAAATCAGAAATAAGAACAGGAAAATGCTCTCTCTGTTTGCTGTTGTCATAGCGATGAGAGCAGCCGGCCAAATAACGAAAAGGAGTTGACTCCCAAAGAATCGGTTCTTTGAGCATCTAGGAGTCGCTCGTATCCACTTTTAGCCAATGATTCAGAGTTGATCCAGTCTCAGGTTGAGAGCGCCTTCTGCCTCGAAATTTAACTTGGTGTCATTGTTAAATAAATGGAAGCAAAACGTGGCAATATTCCTTCCATAATTTTGGACATTAATGTGTTTTTACATAAAACACAAATTTTATAATACTCTTAAATACTCTAAAATAGTAAGACCCTTAAAAATACATGACCCAGATTTTCAGCTCTGCACGCATTCTTTATAATTTACATAGTATGACAAGTAGGGTGGCACGGTGGTGCAGCAGGTAGTCTCGCAGTCACACAACTCCGGGGGCCTGGAGGTTGTGGGTTCGATTCCCGCTCCGGTGTGTGGTGTGTTCTCTCTGTGTCTGCGTGGGTTTCCTCCGGGTGACTGTCTGTGAGGAGTGTGGTGTGTTCTCCCTGTGTCTGCATGGGTTTCCTCCGGGTGACTGTCTGTGAGGAGTGTGGTGTGTTCTCTCTGTGTCTGTGTGGGTTTTCTCCGGGTGCTCCGGTTTCCTCCCACAGTCCAAAAACACACGTTGGTGGGTGGATTGGTGACTCCAAAGTGTCCGTAGGTGTGTGTGTGAGTGAATGTGTGTCTGTGTTTCCCTGTGAAGGACTGGCGCCCCCTCCAGGGTGTGTTCCCGCCTTGCGCCCAATGATTCCAGGTAGGCTCTGGACCCACCTGAACTAGATAAGCGCTTACAGATAATGAAGTATGACAAGTATCCTCCAACCTTAGCACTAATGTTCCTGTGATTTTGCCATCAAATCTTCAAAGCAATGTTCCAACATCTGGTGTAAAACCTCCCCAAAACAGTGGAAGTCACTGCAGCAAAAGGGAACAAAGTATTTACAAATAACCTAAATTTATTGGGAGAGCCATCCCTTTGTCCTTCAAGTGAGTCTCCGCTGGTTCTAAAGAGTCGTTAGGGACAGGATACGGTTGGAACTGTGTAGAGCACTAGGCCCTCAGGAGCAGCGCCTTCAGGAGCAGGATTAAGAAGCTGTGGTTTAATCTGAGCCCATCATTTCCTCCTCCACGTCTTTAGCCCTTCCACAGCAGCTCCACCAGGAGTGCAACTGAGACTAAGAAAGAGCGAGCCAGGTACACAGAGCTGTGGTGAATTACAGAGCAGACATACAGAAGGAGAAGGCTGTGGGATGAAGGGAGCAGCAGGGTGAGAGGGAGAGAAGAGATGGAAGGAAAGTATGAAAGCGAGTGTGAGAGGATCCCAGAGCGCTCCTCCAGCAGAGACATCTGCTCAGGAACAAAGCTGACGCGCACAGGAGCTATATCTCTGTTCCTTCAGGGCCACGGTCTCGCTTCCTCTGTTACGCCCCACATTCCATACCTCTGTGATTCTGTAAGAAAGATCACACAGAGGAGCATTTCTGGAAAATATGGCACTGCAGGAAGCACAGACTCTCTCCACGCTCCTCTGTATCTGTCATTATGGCAACGTATCAACAGTATCATACATTTTAACTTGAAATGTTTGTAGATCTGTTCAAAATAAACTGCTTAACTTTACTTTACAAGACGTCTAATGTGAGAGGAGTCAGGTTTGGACGCACGGCTGGATTTTGGAACGTGTTCTTACCCAATCGCTTTGTTGTTCTTGTGGGAAATATTTCCTGTAGATAAACACAGGCTGTGGTCTAAGTTGAGACATTTTGAATACATACCTTTGAGCTAAAAATCCCACACTGATACACTACTGTGATACACTCAGCACCAGGGGGGTCTGTGTAGAACCGGAAGTTTTTATCACTAATACAGCCATATATTTAGGAACGGAGGAACATATTCTGCGCAGCAGGTTAGTGTCTCAGTCACACAGCTCCAGGGACCCACTCTGGGTGGCAGTCTGTGAGGAGTGTGGTGTGTTCTCCCTGTGTCTGCGTGGGTTTCCTCCGGGTGACTGTCTGTGAGGAGTGTGGTGTGTTCTCCCTGTGTCTGCGTGGGTTTCCTCCGGGTGACTGTCTGTGAGGAGTGTGGTGTGTTCTCCCTGTGTCTGCGTGGGTTTCCTCCGGGTGACTGTCTGTGAGGAGTGTGGTGTGTTCTCCCTGTGTCTGCGTGGGTTTCCTCCGGGTGACTGTCTGTGAGGAGTGTGGTGTGTTCTCCCTGTGTCTGTGTGGGTTTCCTCCGGGCGACTGTCTGTGAGGAGTGTGGTGTGTTCTCCCTGTGTCTGCGTGGGTTTCCTCCGGGTGACTGTCTGTGAGGAGTGTGGTGTGTTCTCCCTGTGTCTGCGTGGGTTTCCTCCGGGTGACTGTCTGTGAGGAGTGTGGTGTGTTCTCCCTGTGTCTGCGTGGGTTTCCTCCGGGTGACTGTCTGTGAGGAGTGTGGTGTGTTCTCCCTGTGTCTGCGTGGGTTTCCTCCGGGTGACTGTCTGTGAGGAGTGTGGTGTGTTCTCCCTGTGTCTGCGTGGGTTTCCTCCGGGCGACTGTCTGTAGGAGTGTGGTGTGTTCTCCCTGTGTCTGCGTGGGTTTCCTCCGGGTGACTGTCTGTGAGGAGTGTGGTGTGTTCTCCCTGTGTCTGCGTGGGTTTCCTCCGGGTGACTGTCTGTGAGGAGTGTGGTGTGTTCTCCCTGTGTCTGCGTGGGTTTCCTCCGGGTGACTGTCTGTGAGGAGTGTGGTGTGTTCTCCCTGTGTCTGCGTGGGTTTCCTCCGGGCGACTGTCTGTGAGGAGTGTGGTGTGTTCTCCCTGTGTCTGCGTGGGTTTCCTCCAGGTGCTCCTGTTTCCTCCCACACTCAAAAACACACGTTGGTAGGTGGATTGGTGACTCAACAGTGTCATCAGGTGTGAGTGTGAATGTGGCGCCCCCTCCAGGGTGCATTCCCGCCCAATCAGGTGAATGATTTACCTGGAATCATTGTGCCCAGTGATTCCAGGTAGGCTCCGGACCCACCGCGACCCTGAACTGGATAAGGGTTACAGATAATGAACGAATTAAATATTAAAATGTTATATTTTCATACATTTAGTGAAATAATTAAAACAGCAAATTTTACTTTTTTTAAATTAGTTTTCACAGCATTTTCAGAATGAGATTAAAAGTGGTTATAGTCTCTCCACTCAAATAAACAGCAGTGTGGTGCTGTCTTTAGTGCCTCTTTAGATCTTTAGTGGAACAGAACACTCCAGGCCTTAAGAGATCAGAAAAGCTCAGGTATAATAAAAAAGACTCCATGTATAAAGACCCCTCCAGTGAATTCCAAGCCTTTAACCTCATTAACATGTCTGTGTGGTGTTATTATACGCTAGATGTGTCCTGAATGCCACAGCTGAACACAAACAGCTCTCCTAAGACGAGCTCAGACAGCCCTGGCTCCTTACCTCTCAAATCTTAGTAAAGGCAGAGTCCCTTGGCTGCATGTGAATGGTGAGGGGTGATGCAGATAGAGGCAGGGACTAAGTGTGTATTCACACCTCTGCACAAACGTAATTAGGGCAAAGTGTAGAGTTACAGCTAAACCACTTAAGACATTAGGAGTTTTATTTTCTTGTAAATACCTTCTACATCTGAAACTCTGAACAGAGATGTGTTTTAGGGTTTTAATCGACACGGTTTGTTTGTTCTCAGTAGAACGTATTTTCACCTAGAAAACCAACAGGTCTTTGACTTGTGCTGTCCACACTGTATATGGTGGTATCTCCTGGGTCCGTGTGCTTTTCGTTAATTGGTTTTCCATTTCTAATCCTGCAATAGAAAAACAGAGAACGACCCTGCTTTGTATGTTATCAACAGGACCAGAGAACGTAGATTTTATTTGTTGTTTTTTTTCTTTTCTTCTAAAGCATCAAAACAAATACAGAGAATATTAGAATCAGATATATTTAGATTTTAGTTCACTGTAAATTGATATTTGGTTTCTTCAGATCTAACAGGAAGATAACAGAAACAGCTGTGTGTCACATAAACGTCACCGTTCTGCTGCTGTTCCACAAACTCACTGATACTAGCCTTAGAACACCCTCTCCGGACACCCATGTCCCCAGTGTGCATACAAATCTCAGCATATGTTCCCCGTCCTTCATCATATTTTTAATTAAATTGTGAAAAGGGTCAAGTGTGTCTTTAATCTACCAGCAGAATATTCATTCATTCTCTGTAACCCTTATCCAGTTCAGGGTCGCGGTGGGTCCAGAGCCTACCTGGAATCATTGGGCGCAAGGTGGGAATACACCCTGGAGGGGGCGCCAGTCCTTCACAGGCCAACACAGACACACACATTCACTCACTTTTGAGTCGCCAATCCACTTACCAACGTGTGTTTTTGGACCATGGGAGGAAACCGGAGCACCTGGAGGAAACCCACGCAGACACAGGGAGAACACACCACACTCCTCACAGACAGTCACCCGGAGGAAACCCACGCCGACACAGGGAGAACACACCACACTCCTCACAGACAGTCACCCGGAGGAAACCCACGCAGACACAGAGAGAACACACCACACTCCTCACAGACAGTCACCCGGAGGAAACCCACGCAGACACAGAGAGAACACACCACACTCCTCACAGACAGTCACCCGGAGGAAACCCACGCAGACACAGAGAGAACACACCACACTCCTCACAGACAGTCACCCGGAGGAAACCCACGCAGACACAGGGAGAACACACCACACTCCTCACAGACAGTCACCTGGAGGAAACCCACGCAGACACAGGGAGAACAGACCACACTCCTCACAGACAGTCACCCGGAGGAAACACACGCAGACACAGGGAGAACAGACCACACTCCTCACAGACAGTCTCCCGGAGGAAACCCACGCAGACACAGGGAGAACAGACCACACTCCTCACAGACAGTCACCTGGAGGAAACCCACGCAGACACAGGGAGAACACACCACACTCCTCACAGACAGTCACCCGGAGGAAACCCACGCAGACACAGGGAGAACACACCACACTCCTCACAGACAGTCACCCGGAGGAAACCCACGCGGACACAGGGAGAACACACCACACTCCTCACAGACAGTCACTCGGAGGAAACATTCAGTATTTATTCATTAATATTTAATATGAATGAAAACTGAAATGGAACATTTGTTGTTTTATTTTCACTAAAAAAATGTCTATATTTAACTGTAAAAGCAACAGTTGCTGTATCAGTGCTGATTTAAAAGCTAAAATGTGAGGAGGTGTGTGAGTTACTGTAGTCATGTGTAAAGAGCATACTCTCCTGAGAGCAGGGAGGTGTGTAGCGAGGCTTAGGGGTTGTAAAATCATTAAAGACAACAGAGAGCAGGTGTGTTCATGTTTTAAATTGTTCCTCAAATGCTGGACTTCCTCTAGTAACCGGAGAACACAGAGGAGAACATACACTGCGCTCACATTACGGTTCCGTTATCACCTCCCGACTAATTATATGATAACAAAACCCCTTTAAGCTCCTCACATGTGCTTCCTACTGTGAACTCAGTGAAGGGAGGAACCACACTGTGCTCATGAGACGTAGTAATTGCTCATTTTATTTTATTTGGATGTAGGGTGAGTGTGTTTTATTTTTAACGAATGGCTTCACACGTTTCTGGTCTTGCTCTTTTATTTAGACGTAAAGTAGCTATAATTATAATCATGGCTAGACACTTCAAAGCATCAGTGTCTTTGAGCCGGGATGCAGTCGGGATGTCAGATGCTCATTTTTGCGTTAAACAAGAGCTGGGCGTTCAGCCGATCGTGTTGTGGTTGGTGTTAAGATGTAAATAAAATGAGCTCAGTAACTGGTGACTGGAACCTACCGCTGCACCGAAGGCGAATGGTCAGCCGTGTGTAAATATTTCAGAGTGTGAGATGAGGATAGCAAAACTGCAGTCTGTAATGTGTGTGTGAGCAAAATCACTCCCACTGAGAACTCGAGCCAGAGCACAGCAGGGTGTGTGAACACACAGCACAGATCTGACATAGAGCGGTGACCGTCGGAGCGTGAGTAGGTTTATCAGTAGTTATGTGCATGGGTAGCTCACACATTCAGACTCAGATCTCCAGTCAAATATCTCTGAAGGGTTACAGATTCTGACCGAACTGATGTGGCCATGTTCTTCTCGCTTTCATTGGTTGAGAGGAATGCAGTGAACACACACACACATCTCCAGCATGATTTAGTGGCTTCAGTTTATGTGAAAGTAATGTCTGTTAAAATGACTGTAATCCTTCCTGTGAAACCAGATGGTAAATGATACAGACGTTGACCAGGTTTCACCACAATCACACTGTCACTTTCGACTTCTCGACTATAACGCGAGACGCCTTCAGTTACTAAATCGTTTAGATAATTTACACACATTGCTTTATTGTAAACATTAATATGGATAAGGGTTTTCATTCATTCATTTAATCTACAAAAAAACAACTTTTGTTTGTATATAAATCAGAATCAAAACCTCATGATCAGTGCACCACTACAGTTTAGTGCACATTTCAGTCTTTATCTCCTCTCCCCACAGATGACGAACCCAGCGATCCAGAACGACTTCAGCTACTACCGCAGGACGCTGAGCCGCATGAGGATCAACAACTTGGCGGTAAGCGTGGCCGCTCTCTTCTGGAAAGTGACCTCATTACAGAGGCCTTATGTTTTAGTAATGCTCGGTTCCCCGGGTTCGGGAGGGTTAATGAGGGGAGCTCCGCTCCGCGCGGCTCCATCATTAGGTAACCGAGGTCCTGACTCAGGGAAATGCGGAATATTCTCTCATTTCCACTCATCTGCCGTATTCTCTTTTATCCGCGTACCGCGTGTGCACACTCGCGCTTCTTTTAGCTGACGCGGGGCGGAGGTGGATGAAAGCAAGCGTATGCTAATGGATCCACTCTCATTACGCTCCCAAATAGGAGATGAGATGGGGAGGGCGGGGGTGCGTTTGACCTTGCCTCCTCAATTAAAAGCTCTCACAGTCAGGAATAATTATAGCCACCCCCTGGACTAATGAGACGTGGGCTTTGGTGTTGTAACGGCGGTCGGGACACGTCTGCGTGTAGAGTGTGCATTAAAGAAGGATTTACATTCAATTTGCGGCTCACGGTAATGAACGGACCGGCTGAACGTGCTTTCTCAGCACACGCGGCGTGTTCACTGACCTCTCGCCTCGGGTCAATTTGCATGATTAACTGCATGGGACATTTTTTCAGTCTTTTTTAATAAATTCTGATTACTCTGCTGCACATTCTTAAGTAGTTCTCTCCCTTACTATCACACACTACTTCACAGATTTACACAGTCTGACGCTGCAGCTTTTCACACTGCGGCTCATTAAGCCCTGTGTGTTATTCCGATTGGAGGTCACCATGTAAACCTCACAGCTTTACAGTGATCAGGAAAAGCCAGCCCATCTATATTCATCACTTTTCATCCGGGTTCCAGAGGGTCCAGAGCCTAGCCGGAATTGGACGTAATGTAGGGACACACCCTGGACAGAGCACCACACGCCACAGTTCGGACTGTGGGAGGAAACCCACACAGACACTGGGAGAACACACACCACTCTCACAGACACTGGGAGAACACACACCACTCTCACAGACACTGACCTGAGGCAGGGATTGGACCCACGACCCCGAGTCTGAATAACTGTTGTGTGTTGTCCACAGATGGAGGAAGAGAACGAGGTGAACAACGAACTGGCCAATCGCATGTCGCTCTTCTACGCCAACGCCACGCCCATGCTGAAAACTTTAAGTGACGCCACGACGAAGTTTGTATCAGATGTGAGTAGTCTCCCGGTGTCTCGTGAAGGAGCTGTGTCTCTGAGGAGCTCGGGGTCACTGTATTTCCCTGTGCTTTGTTTTGGCAGAACCCAGATTTGCCGATAGAGAACACGACGGACAGTTTGAGCACCATGGCCAGTGTGTGCAAAGTCATGCTGGAGACGCCGTAAGTCCTTTAACTTGCCCCCCCCCCTCCCACTTCAGTAAGACCACCGTAGTGATCAGTTCTCTCTGTGTGTGTGTGAGATTAGGGAGTACCGTACACGTTTTGCCAGCGATGACACAGTGTTATTCTGCCTGCGTGTGATGGTGGGAGTCATCATCCTCTATGACTACGTCCACCCCGCTGGAGCGTTTGTCAAGTCCTCAAAAATTGACGTGAGTAAAGCACTTCTCATCGTTACACATCTGCATTCCTGCAGCTGCATACACTCCCAGGCCATTTGAGTTGTTGTGTAATCTCCAGTATCTCTTTAACCAAAGGCTTAGGGGTGAACTGCTTGAAATGAAGGGCACTGAAAGTTCTGAACCGTGTCGGAACCAGGGTTGGTGTTTTGTTGCATTGTATACGTTTGGTCCAATACACTGTGTACACTGTGAGTGGATTAAAGGACTTTCATACGTCCTGTTGTCATCACCAACGTGGGCTGCAGCTCCCCACACTGATCTTTCAGAAGAGTGCCCTGCTACAAACCAGTCAGACTAATGTGTGATGAGGGAGCGTCAGTGTTGAGGGTTGACGACTGGAAGCTGAACAAAGTGATGCATGCAGCACATTTAATTTTTTCAGAGAGCTCATAATTCATGACGTTTTGAAAATGTATCTTATAACTGTCAGGTTGCTAAAAAGTGCTCTGTGTTGATTAACGTCTTCAAACCTGTTGCACTAGTGCCTCAGCCTCTTTAGCGCGTCGGGTCTTAGCTCAGAATTTTAATGTTTTGTTTCACAGCTGATGCCTTCACTGTGAAAAACGAGTCTATTTCTAGTGCTTTTTATTTAACACACAGTTCATAAACGTTTGACGTTCTCTCTCTATTCTGCAGATGAAAGGATGCATTAAGGTTCTTCGGGATCAGCCGCCCAACCGGGTAGAGGGTCTCCTCAACGCGCTCAGGTCTGTAACGTCCCGCACTCTCCCAGAGTTTCACAGTAAACTGATGTATGAGTGAGTAGCTTTAACAGCCGAGGCTGGGTGATGACTGGGTGAGACGAGGCGAAGGGTCGGTGCAGTTAGACACCGGGCTAAATACACACACAGCACCCTGCAAAGAAGACGAGGGGAAGTCCAGCAAAAGAAAGGTGTTAAAGTGAGGGGGAAAATATCAGACACAGAGTCAACAGATGATTCAGCTTCTTTCTGTAATCAGTGCTCTTTAAGAAACTCAGTCCCATTTAAGACACCAACCATTTACCATCAGCTGCGTAGAGTCTATAAGGAGCCTGTGAGACGCCTGTAAGAGCCCTGTGAGAGTGACAGGACAACGCTTCTAGAAAAGAGCAGACATAAATGACACGTGTCACTGATCACTACAGCCTTCGAAACAAAGAAGTCAGAGAAAGTTATTACAAAGGAATGTGTGTGTTACAGGAAGCTGGTGCATGCTAAAAATAAACTAATATACCACACTGTGCAAAAGTCTTGAGCCCTATTTGGACGGGATTAGTTGTACGTGGGGAGCTGGGGTAATGTTTATGTAGAAATACCTACACACACTGTTTATACACTATTCCAATAATAAACACATCAGCACACACCGAACACTCTTCCCGCCGCTGCTCTGCTAACTGCTCTCGTTGTTCTTCAGGTACACAACCAAACACCTGAATGATGATACTACCTCCAAGCAAATCAAAAACATGTTACAAGTCTGACGTTGTCCAGAAGGAGGTACTTCTTTGTAACGCACCGAGGAGTCGGCTCCTCTCGCTCTGGGGAGGACGGCGCTTCATCAGTGCGTTTAAAATGCAATGAGAAAGGCCATGTATCGAGGAGCAGCTACTGGACGACCCTGCTGTATAGTTTGGAGGTTGTTACCATCATATTGTCTTAGGCTCGTAGTGTTGTGATTGAGAATTGTTTCCACAGGGGTTTCTTACAAAGAGCTTTATTTTATTTTATTCCCCGTCTGTATTTTTTATGACTAAGTGTCAAAACTGGAACAAATGTTTTTATTAATGTATCTCGTTTTTACTGATGGGTATTATTTGCTGTGACTTTTGTTAACTCCTGAACAAAATAAAGAAGCTGTCTGTCTCTGGTCTGCAGCTTGATGATTTCTCTCCAGTTAAACTTCACCTGGCGCTGAGCAATTCATTAGAAATCAACATTCGGAATTTCTAAACAATGTAATATGGTCTCGTCTAGTTCTTTTAATTCTGTAAATGAGGTGTTCACGTACCCTCTGCTTAAACCACACTACCGCGCTGTAGACACGTGACTGATGGAAGCAACATGGAGGAGAACCTAAACACTCCCGAGCACCTCCCTACTGAAGAAAAATGCTGCGTCTGTTGTTTGGACGTCTTTTGACATAAATACTAGAAAAGAAAAGATTCAGCAACCAAAGTTAATCCACCAGTCGGTTTACCACCTGCAGCACAATCACACACCAGATATGAGCAATAACAACGACAGACTGATAGACTCCCAGCAACGTCCGAAGATAAAATATTCTACTGATGGTGATATTGATTGGTGTCATTTCGCCCCGAAACACTGACTGACATTTCAGCGTTTATAGTATTATTCAATAAAGTATCTACCAAAATGCCTTGTGATGGGGTCAGTGAATTGGCCCCATCACCAAGACTGGAATATACATTAAGGAACGTATGCCGGTATTATTACTTACCTTGTGTTTCAGGTCCTGTTCCCAGGGGAATGGCGGCGAATTTCCTGTCTCTCTTTGTGCTAGCCGAAGGGCCCACGGTGAGGTGTAGAGAGGGGGAGGGGAACCTTTGAAAGGGGAAAAGCAAATAAGTAAAAATACTAACAAATTATGTACATAGGTAAATACTCACCAGTGAAGCTGGAATGAGATGTGCGGGGGATATCTGTTATTGTTTATATTGTAGGGAATAAGTAACTTTGTTACCCCTTTGCCAGAGTTGGGTTAGTCCAATTAGGAGAGGGGTGGGGCTAAGTTCCTAAAAGGAGGGGGATTTGGCTGGTAGCCAGTGAAAGTAGAAGGAACTGCAGTACGGACAAACTAGGTCTGTTTAGTTCTAACTCGCTGTTTTTCTTTTCTTTATTGGTACCTCTCATTGTGACATCATCACGTGTGCTACGTTTGAATAAATTCTCACGGAAAGAGTTATTTTGAGTCCTGCCTGCTCCTTGCTGAGTGAACCCACACTTCTTCAGCCGTGCCCTCCACACTTCAATTTTAACAACCATTCCACATGCCTTCTCACAGGTCTCTGAACATAAACCACGATGCAGTTTAAAGGCTCAAACCAACGCTGTCTCATTCCAACACAAGCCAATCCTCTCTGAGCAAAACCTTCTATGGACAAAAGATGCCTTTTGCAACATCCTTAACTTTCAATTTAAGTTTTTCCACAGTATTTCATTGTAAATCATTTTTTCAAAAAACCAGTTAAATCACACAACTCCAGGGACCTGGAGGTTGTGGGTTGGGGTCCCACTCTGGGTGACTGTGAAGAGTGTGGTGTGTTCGCCTTGTGTCTGCGTGGGTTTACTCCGGATGACTGTCTGTGAGGAGTGTGGTGTGTTCTCCTTGTGTCTGTGTGAGTTTCCTCCGGGTGACTGTCTGTGAGGAGTGTGGTGTGTTCTCCTTGTGTTTGTGTGGGTTTACTCCGGATGACTGTCTGTGAGGAGTGTGGTGTGTTCTCCTTGTGTCTGTGTGGGTTTCCTCTGGGTGACTGTCTGTGAGGAGTGTGGTGTGTTCTCCCTGTGTCTGCGTGGGTTTCCTCCGGGTGACTGTCTGTGAGGAGTGTGGTGTGTTCTCCTTGTGTTTGTGTGGGTTTACTCCGGATGACTGTCTGTGAGGAGTGTGGTGTGTTCTCCTTGTGTCTGTGTGGGTTTTCTCCGGGTGACTGTCTGTGAGGAGTGTGGTGTGTTCTCCCTGTGTCTGCGTGGGTTTCCTCCGGGTGACTGTCTGTGAGGAGTGTGGTGTGTTCTCCTTGTGTTTGTGTGGGTTTACTCCGGATGACTGTCTGTGAGGAGTGTGGTGTGTTCTCCTTGTGTCTGTGTGGGTTTTCTCCGGGTGACTGTCTGTGAGGAGTGTGGTGTGTTCTCCCTGTGTCTGCGTGGGTTTCCTCCGGGTGACTGTCTGTGAGGAGTGTGGTGTGTTCTCCCTGTGTCTGCGTGGGTTTCCTCCGGGTGACTGTCTGTGAGGAGTGTGGTGTGTTCTCCCTGTGTCTGCGTGGGTTTCCTCCGGGTGACTGTCTGTGAGGGGTGTGGTGTGTTCTCCCTGTGTCTGCGTGGGTTTCTTCCGGGTGACTGTCTGTGAGGGGTGTGGTGTGTTCTCCCTGTGTCTGCGTGGGTTTCTTCCGGGTGACTGTCTGTGAGGAGTGTGGTGTGTTCTCCGTGTCTGCGTGGGTTTCTTCCGGGTGACTGTCTGTGAGGAGTGTGGTGTGTTCTCCCTGTGTCTGCGTGGGTTTCCTCCGGGTGCTCCGGTTTCCTCCCACAGTCCAAAAACACCCGGTGGTAGGTGGATTGGCGACTCAAAAGTGTCCGTAGGTGTGAATGTTTGTGTTGCCCTGTGAAGGACTGGCGCCCCCTCCAGGGTGTATTCCCGTCTTGCACCCAGTGATTCTGGGTAGGCTCTGGACCCACCGCGACCCTGAACTGGATAAGTGCGTACAGACAACCCTGGAGCTGTGTAACAGAGACAGTACCTACAGTGCCCCCATGTGATATAGTTGTATTATTACACCAACTATAGAAGAGTCAGACTGATTTAAAAAACTGAGAAAAAATAACGATTTGGTATTATTTCTCCTGCCCCCACCCCCCTGCAGCAGAATGTAATTCACTTCATCTGTACTCTCCTGAAATCAAGGGGGAGGGGGGAGTGTAGGGTGATGGTTTCCTACCCTCCGCCTAAAGTTGCATAATGCAGTTTCTGCAGTGTTGAGCCAGGAGTAGCAACAGCAGAGGCTCTAATCTCCCTCTTTACAGCTCAGTGCAGCAGCACAGTGATTTTCAAGCTGTTAATTTAAGGTAAAAATACTACCAAGTGTTCCTTTAAGAATAACGTTAGCTCTAGACTTACAATCCAAGCCGGCGCTCATGTATCATGGGGTTTTATTTGTTGTTACAGACGATGTGATTATGGCTAATCTGCAGGGAATGTGAGGATGTGAGTTTTTCTCTCAGAAAAAAGCCTGCTATGAATAAAGTCATCTGCTTCCTCAGGGCTGTACGGCCATATTTGGGCCACAAGCTTGGTTCCAAACCCACATCCGTGTTACTAACATCATCTGGACTGGAGTGGACACACACTGATTCTCTATCCTTGAGTCAACACATGAGCCATTTGTCTCTTATCCTTCTTTCCTCTTACCTCAGCCATCTTTCCACTCCGAACGGGCAGGGAATCCAAGAGAAAGAGGGGGGAAAAAACCCAGCAGGGAAAGCCTGAGTAGTGTGTTCTCTATCTCAGCTGAGAGCTGGGGGCAGGCCAACAGCCAACACTCCCTCTCTCTCTCTCTCAGGCCGAAGGAATGTAGTGTGCCGTGTTGTCCTCGTGTTGCTCAGCTGATCGTTCTGGAGAAATCTGAGAGGGCGGTGATTTTCACATCATCCAGGCCACAGGGTGAGAATTTACTGGCAAAGTGCGTAACACACCGCCCCTTAACTGTTCCCCTTAACTGTTTCACTGGCGGTGGCTCACAACCCTGCCTTCCATCCCCTTAAAAACACACTGCAGTGCCCTCCTTTCGTAGATAAGAATATTTCCATGCTCAAGTCCTTTGCTTCCACCCTCTACTGGAGCTTACTTTAAACTTCGTAAAATAAGAACAGAATTAAAACACATTACTGAACAAAACCAAATAACGCCACAAATCACTTTTACAGAGGAATCTTTGCTTACTTTCTGTACACCCCCCCCCCCCCAACACACACACACCTCGCCAATCCCAAGGTGCCAAGCCCCCACTTTGGAAACATTGCTATTATACGACTACACCTTTATACAAACCCCTTATAATATTCAGCCCTTTACACCAGCAGCTGCACATGAGCCAAAGCCTACAACGCGCAATGCCAAGCTACGAGGAGTGGAACTGCCATCTCAAGTTATTTGTGATCCATAACACTCCTTCAAAACATACATAGTGCAGCCTCTGCAGTGCTGGGCCCAGAGTAGCAACAGCAGAGGCTCTGTTTTCCCTGTTACAGCTCGGTCTCAGTGATTTTAAACTAAACACACTACCTAGTGTTGCTTTAGTAATATTTTTGCTTTTTTAATGTTCTCAGCAATGTTCACAAATCTAGCGCAACTCCTTCCCCGAGGTCTGTGATAGGAGAGGTTTCTACAAACTGTAGCACATGCAGTTGGGTGTGTTAGAGCAGGAAAACGTAGTCCCAGACCTACTCTGGTTCAAGGCTTGGGAAACACTGATGTAAGTCTCTGGGAAAAGCTCCACTCCCACTCTGGGCGTATTGTTGTGTCTGATCTCTGCAGAGCTTTGCCCCACACTCAGTCGGTCTTCATCTTCCTGGGCACCTAGCGTCTGGCTCGTGTGTCCGCGGTGGCCGCTCCAGGTCTCGTTTCCGTGAGGGAGAACGTGTGCTGTTTTCTTAATGGCTTTCCTGACAGGTCGGGACACTTCTCTCAGCGGTGTCTGGGACAGGGCCAAGTCCTGGATCGTTCTGTACACACCAGAACAGCAAGAGGGACCAGCAGAGACTTCAGTACCGCTGTCTCTGTGTGTGTGTGTGTGTGTGTATGACCTGTAATTCCACAGCTCCGTCTCCCAGGGTGGCCGATATAAAGCAGACCAAACACCATATGGTGGCGAGATTATCCGCGCCGCTCTTCAACGCTGCTGTCAGCACAAACAAACAAACAAAGTCACCGAGGACAAGTGTTCGAGGAACAAGTGAGAACGACATTGAAGGAGGCTATGAAGAGGCCTCCGAGGAGAGAAAGCAGTCCCTTCCTTTATATTACTGAAATGAATTACTTGAGGTTTCCTAACAGCATCGATTCAGCAGCTTGTGACCAACTACCAGGCTTCTCACAGCCCATTTCAGAGCCTTGTTTTATGTATTCTGAGATGGTATTATTGCTACATACAGAGAATACGCCAGAACCAGTGTATCACGAAAACGTAAGTGGACCTAACATTGAGCCCTGTGGAACACCAACATCGCTCAAAACAGGCTGTAATAAACTAATCAATCAAACTTCAATTATTTATCATTTTTCTGACAAATAAAATTAAAAAGTCTTTTTTAAAAAGTGCTTTATGAGTTACAAATCAAAAATAAAATAGGCTCAAGTCTAAAGAACAAGAAATCCCCAACTAAAAGACAACGGATTGTAAAATAGTAAGAAATATCAGGTTTAAAAAGTATGATAACCAAAACAAAATGTAAATCAACTACAGAGACTAGGACCATAAAACATTTAGAAAAATGTTAATAAAACACTGTTTGCTGATTTATGGCACTGGTGGGACATACACCTCACACAGAAAACTGGAAATGAACTGGATGAAAAGTGAAAGCCACAGACCTTCCTCCACTGCTCTGATGTCCAGTCAAAACAGCCATTACAAACAAGTCAGGAATTTCTCTGGAAGCATTGCTGAGGAGATGAGCTACAAGATAAACCACTTTCTTAAAAAAAGGGCTGAAAGAAAGTGAATCAAAAAGCAGAATTTCACAGCTGGAGTTTAAAGAGGTACAAAAGAGAAGCTATAAAGAGAACAGCCCACCACAGCCCTCAGAAAAATACAGCGCTAAAAGCTTACAGTTCACTCTCACTTCAGAAGTGAAGAAATCCACAGGTGTTCGTGTTCCTCTCTTCTCTGCTCAGCACTTTGACCCTGTTCCGGCGCTGGCAAGTGTGGTGTGGGCCGGACATGGGCCAAGTATCATGAGCCAGGCTTAAATTATGGCACGTATTGTGAGGGCCAGATGTTCCACAACTCCACACCTGACTTGCGGCTAAAGGTGGAGCTGTGGCTGTTGAGGAATCACCCTCACTTTTACAAATAAAGGTGCTACAATGGGCTCTTTAAGAGATGCAATAGAACAATATCAGGTTCTGTAAAAGAGGTGTGTGTTAGAAAAGTCAACGTTTCTTTACCAATTTAAAGGTTCTTCACACTCACAGTTTCTTCAAAATAAGGTTCTTCATGGACCCAATTGGTTCTGGTATGGCCTCTATCACAGAACCCGAGTGCTGAGTCCACACTCGTTCAAGGCCAGATGTGGGCCGTAAGAGAAACAGATGTGGGCCACAGTTGGGCCAAACATTCACTGCTCTCTGGGATGGGTCTGAAAGGATGTGGAACTGTGTGAATCCTGAGAAGAAGAACTGCTGGAACAGCTCATGTCCTCTTTCCACTACAGGGCTGACACAGTGAAGGTCTAATGACTGTTACGATGCCCAGACCCTCATCAGGACGGTGGTTACCGAAGAGGAATGGGTGAATAACGTTATGTAAAAAAAGCAAGAGTCTGATGCGGTTGGTCACAAACATCTCTGCGGTTATCTGCGCGTGTGGCAGTGGACCGTCCTAATCCCGGCGCAGACGCGGAAAGAGTGACTACAGCTCGAGCTGACTAACGCCATTCCAGAGTTGGGGATTATGAGTCAGGCAGATTTGAGCCCACCCTCTGCCACACTCAAGGCTGCTGTACACTAACCCTCTCTCACATCCTGCTGCAGGAAGCTGGTCTTGGACGTTCTCCAAACCTCATTCTTGCCATTACACAGACAAAACCACTTCCGAGTCTATTATGAGTCTTCCTTCTTGCGATTGAAAAAGTGCAGTGGGGAAAGTGTGAGATAGAAGCTGCAGATGGCAGCAGTGAGACAGACAAGGTCAAACCATCCCCGTAAGATCTCTCACACACCCACTGAGTGAGATTACAGTGGCAGGACGCAGTGAATGGGATCTGAACCTGATTAGTTCCTTTCTCGTTTCAGCACAGAAGAGGTTTCTTTAACGGACTTAGCACAAGCACAATGTCAACAGCAAAGGTCTCCACACTCCTGGCCTAATGGCCGCTGTTTTTCAACACATAATACTCCATTCACTAGTGTGTGTGTGTTTTCATTGCCACCGATGGGTTATATGCAGAGGTCAAATTTCATTGTGCTATTGTACCATGACCATAAAGCCCACAGTAAGCATATATCCGTCCACAGGTTTCTGAATATCAGCACACCTCTGACTGTAGACCAATGCTGGTCCAGCATCAGACCACTCAGAGTACCGTCCAATGACCACGTCTCCTTTTTCTTAAACCCTCCAGATTCTGGAAAATAAACTACTTCAACCACTAGAGGTACAATAAATAGTAGGCCTCATATAAAATGATTATGTTGAAAATGTTAACACTCTATTTAATGACCAGTGATCCGCCTAGAAAATCTGCATTACGCCAATGGACCTCCAACTGTGCCCTCAGTGGACCAACCATGGTCCTCTGTCTTCTGGCTATCAGGGGACATTCACAGGGCACAGGGCAGAGACACACATTTCACAGGCGTCTCCACCCTAGGCACAATTCTACTTTATTTATTTTGTTGTTTGGTGTTTTTTTACATTTTCATGTAAGTTGAGAGTATTTGTAGATTAGCTGCTAACTCAGGGTTGTGTTTCCACTAGCCACCGAGCTAATGAGCTACCTAGCTAACGTTTTAGATTGCTCCTTAAAGTAAAAGTCCTCTTGTTGAATAAAAGTGCTCAAATAATTATTACATGAGTTTGAAATACCTAATTTTTTCCCTGTTTAAAAACAGCCACTCTAAAAAGCTTTGGTTAACGTTTGGTTAATGCTGCCTAGCCACACAGCTACGCAACACACACATTACTGAGTGGGATGACCAGACGTCCTCTTTTACCCGGACATTTCTCTTTTTTAGACTTAAAAAAATGTCCGGGCGGAATTTCACAAACGTCCAGAGCTTACACAGAACTTCGAGAAGTTTCGTTCACAAACTAGTCCCGCCCTCCCCTACTCCGATTGGTTCGCTTGAGTGAGAAGGGGGCGTGGTGAAGTAGCCTAAAATCTTCTGATTGGACGGTCTGACTGTAGAGCTACCGTTATTGGTCGATAACCTTCTCTGTAAACATTTAATTGGTCAGTCTGCACGTCAGTAGTCGTCACACACAATTAAATAATCTCCTTTCCTAATGTACAGTGTCAGTGTACAACTTTCCTTTTATTTATTTGATAATTATTTAATTAATTTTATTTATTGATTGATTTCCATTTTATTCCTTACATTTTTGTAAAGCCACATTTTATGTTTGTATGTCAGTAATTGCGTGCTAAAATGCTCCACAAAGTGTTCTAGAGGATGTTTACATTTTTGTGCTTAGAAAAAACATTTTGTGCGAAGAGCACATGAATAAAACTGTTAAAAAGTTAAGAAAGAACGAATGGTATTCCCCTTTAATGCAAGGAAGTTTTTTGGTTTAGTGGTTGGCGCACACACACACACACACACACCCACACTGCAGCCTGAAGGGGAAGTTTGTGGCCTTCTGTGTAATTTTCTCTGTTCCAATTTGCACCAATTGTGGCCAGAAGACATCAAATTGTGAACAAATCTCCACTGAAACGTATGGTGCTACAAAAATAGGACGTACTTGAGCAGCTGCACATGAGCCAAATATCACTATTCTTAATGCTATGAGTGGGCGAGAGGGGTATAAATCCCAACAACACTGTGGTGTAACCTTCTCTGGAGCGATGGAGCTCCGTCCAACATCTGGAACAGTGTTTGTGATCCAGAGCCATTCACTCTCTCTAACATTCATGTGAATGACTGCCATCAAATCCTCACAGCACTGTTCCTGAGTCCAGTGCTAAGTCTCCTCAGAAGAGCGGAAGTTGCTAATCCAGAAACGGAGGACATAGCCCCTGTTAATACCCCGTGTTCCTGAGGTATTTGATGAGCAGGTGCCCACAGTCTCTTGGCCGTTAGTTAAGCTGGAGTAGACGCACTGCTTTCCATTGTTGGGCAGTTTGTGTTAGTTGCAGCTCATTAGCTTACGATAATAAATCTGTGTTTGTGCTCTGCCTGTGAAGTGTGGTGGCGGAAGTGTTCGGCCCGTTGATTTGTCGCAGTGCTGTGGCAGTGGTCCAGCTGCCAGTGTGTAATCACATTACTGTAATTAGGCAGCATACCGCTAATCCACTGCAGTCAAAACACTCCTGACTCACTGTGCTGCCTCAGCTCGAGCTCATCAATTAGACACGAGCGCTCAGACAGGAACCTGCGTGTAGACATATCAAGTGCAAGTGCTGTCTCTGGTCTGGTTTTGGTTGGAGTTTCAAGTTCCTCCGTAACACTTGACAATCGCTTGCTCGCAACAAGAGGAGGAAGAAATAGTTTCGGATCTGGTGTTGGGCTGTAGGCGTAATCCCAACCCCCCCCTGAATAATTTTAACCTGACCAAACTGACATTAACCCCTTCCAGACATGCAAGGTACACCAGAAGTTTTCCGGACGTGTATGTGTGAAAACAAATGTCCGTAACAGCTGTACCGGACATTACCCAGACTTTATCCTGCCAGCTCCATAGCCTCCGGGAAAGTTCTGGAGAATTCTCCGTACCTGGACCATAGGCAACATTTCCAGCTGTGAGAACGTGTCCGTCATGGAATGTCTCCGGCAACTTTGGAACAACAAGGGAACATGCGTCCAGACATGACCCTCTGGACATTGTTCTGGAGTTGATATGTGAAAACAGCTGTACTTGAGGTACAAGATGTACTTGAGCAGCTGCACATGAGCCAAAAGTCACTATCCCTAATGCTATGAGTGGGCGAGAGGGGTATAAATCCCAACAACCCTGTGGTGTAACCTTCTCTGGAGCGATGGAGCTCCGTCCAACATCTGGAACAGTGTTTGTGATCCAGAGCCAGTCATCCAGCCCGAACTCTCTCTAACGTTCATGTGAATGACTGCCATCTAACTCCTCACAGCACTGTTCCAGTCCAGTGCTAAGTCTCCTCAGAAGAGCGGAAGTTGCTAATCCAGAAACGGAGGACATAGCCCCTGTTAAGTATTCCCTTTATTCCTGAGACATGCCAGGTACTCCAGAAATTGTATGTGTGTAAACAAATGTCCGTAAAAGCTGTACCCGTGTCTGTCATGGAAATTCTCCGGAAACTTTGGAACAACAAGGGAACATGCGTAAATATATTAATGTATGACGTTTTTTCATGTTAATTGTAGGCTCTTGTAGCATTAGGAGTCTTGGCCGGTCAGTCTGATTAATGTCGCACGCTGTGTTTACACAGGCAGTGAATAAAACCCTAGCATTCTGTGTAGAAAGCAGTGGTCTTTACCCAGTAACCTGTATTTCCCTTTACACCACACCACCCACTGACTCCACTGAGACAGGGTGGCTTCTCCAACTGAATTTGACCAGATATTATGGACTTTTTTGGTATATTCCCAAATGCTGTTCAACATTTCTTTCCAATGCTCCTGGAGTTTAGCCCCAATTTTCACCCTTTACACACTGTAACTGTGCAGCACTGACACACACATGCATTCCTGCGTTGACTGGAGTTCTGAACTCTGCAGCTGTGTGGCTGCTTGTGACTGAGGCCTGTAGATGGAGTTGCTGCTCTAACTTTAACCCTGCCTTGAAAAAGGCCACTTCAGAAGCCTTCAGACACCAGGGGTTAATGACACCAGAGGAGGAAGGGGGATGGGACTTTTTTTCATTTTTAAACAATGGAAAGCAAAAAATTATCTTTACTATAAACTCTAGTGCACTGAGACATAAAGACAAAACGCCATACTGCAGTTTAGAGGTGTAACAATACGATGTGTTGGTGTCTCGATGCGGTAGAATTATCGTTATCAAAATGAGGAGATCCTGAATGTGACTTGAGTTTATACGCTATACGAGTCCAGACTGGTCTGAACCTAAAAGTAATTCATTATAGATCAACAACAAAACATCAGAGAGGAAAAACTCTCCTCGCCGTCAGTCTACAATTTGCCTTTCCTTGTGTTTCTTACGGACCAATCACAGAGCTTGTAAAACACTTCCCATGACAACAGTGTCATCAGCAGCAGTTAGTTCCTGACTTGTCTGTGTCAAACCCTGCCTGGATAATCGACCCCATGTAGGCTAACATCACCCACAAAAAACAAAGGGAGTCTTCAAAGCGGACCTTCGGCTCTGTGAAGATTTGGTAAGTGCTCCTCCTAAGACTCATATCTGAGAGTCCCTACTGTGTGTGTGGACACCTGCTCATCCAACACTTCTTCAGAAACTAAAGTCAACGTTCACAACTGTAATCAAAAGACACTCATCATTTGCTGCTCTCCGATCTGTTTATACACTCAAAACCAGTCAAAAAAAACAAAGTGGCTCGGTCCGGTATGCTAGGCTATCCCTCCCCTCTCTTTGCTCATGGCAGAGGCATCGGGAAACGGAAAAACACTCCAAACACTAAAAAGTACAAAGTGAAATGAGGACATTGCTCTAGTCCTGTTCAATAGGTGGGTGATATTGACTTATCTTTGACTTATGTTTGTTTCAGATCGCTTAAGGTGGAAATGTCTCCAAACTCAGGGAGAAAAAGCTAACTGCATTAGCGACAGTGCTACAAAACTAAACAATTTGAGTTACAAATGTGTTTCTGTGGCAATTCAAACTGTGAATAAAAATATACAAAATCAGTCACGTACAGCCACGTCTTTACTCCCCTCAAACACACTGTTCCACCTTAAAACGCAGAGCTTCTGAACATAAACAAACCAGAGAGAACTGCGTTTCCCCTCAATCAGATGTTCCCTTTAAGTGAACTCTACTCTTCCTGGAGTCCTTTACACTACATTTTACATTTTATATTTATGGTATTTAGCGGACGTCCTTATACAGAGCGAATTACAAGTGTTGGCTGTGAGAATGAGATTGTATTCAGCCACTGAAATATTAATGAGGTCAGTAACTAGTTTTGAATTTGACATGTGTCCCCTCTTATATTTTATGTGGACCTTCTTAAAAGGCCTATACCTGAGGTAGAGAAGCGCATGCTGCATTTTTCAGTGCGCACAGACAATAAAGTGTGTGTTTAGATTAATTTTAGATTTTTAGACTTTATACTTTTAGAATTTTTAGAGGCAAAATGTGGTTAAATTTCACATTAAACTACAGGCAAATGCTTTAAGGCTCATTTGCTTATTGCACAATTCGGCAAAATCGTTATTGCGAAAAAATCAATGTTATAAAAATGCCAAAGGAACAGTACATGATGCCACACTATCCTTGACATACATCCTTCTTTTCCACAAAAGACAAGGAGGTCTTGAAAGGACAGCTCTCCTGCTGTAGACCATTAACCGAGGGAACGACTGAGGGACCCTGAGACAAGGTTACGGCAGCGGCTCTTATCCCGGCTCTGTGAGGGCGTGTGCGGGGATCCCAGTATAATCTCTTCGTCTCGCTGGATGCTCCCCAGTGCCTTCATTTTAGCTTACAGACGCAGAAACGTAATCCATACTATGAACGTCAATTCAAGTCTTTACTCTGGAGGTGAGAAGACTGATGGAAGTGCAGCGCTGCAGCAGTAACACTAATGCTGACAGAGAAAGCCCTGTAAAATATTCATGTCCTGATTTTATGACTGACTATAAAGGAGAATCTGAACATGCTGTGCTTTCGGTGCAAGTTTCCATCAGACCCCTCCTCATCCGGCCAGTGATCTCCTGTTGTTTCTTTTTTTAAATCAATATTGTTCATAATTTTGTTCCAGTAAAAAAGTAATAATAATAAAAATATGTTCTGCCAAAACATGTGTCAAAATCCTGTTTTACATCACTGTCAGCAAAGGCCCTCAGCTCAGGAACAAACATCTTCTTCATTCATGAGCAGGAAGCCACATTTCCCTTTAGCCGCTCAACACCAGCTCGCTGTGAATGATTCAACTCTGAATCACTGGGCAAACAGTAGCCCCCCCACTACACCCCCCACCACCAAACACATGGCCATGTGGCCGGGCCTTATAACGACAAACGCTTATACAGCTTCCTCTCTCCTTTCATTCATTCATTCATTCTCTCTGTCTCTCTCTGTCTCTCTCTCAGAAAGAAAACAACAGGAGGGAGGAAGTGTGGTCACCAATTGTGATGTATTCTTCTATTGTATTTATATATTGTTATTTATAGTTTCCAGTAAAGAATCAATGACTTGATCATTGTTATGGTCATCTGTTACAGAGATCACTGCAGGCCGAGGTTAGCTCTAGGTCACTGCTTCTGTCTCTCTTTGTCTTTTCTGTCTAAAGCTTTAAAGTGGAAATCCCACCATTTTCTCCAACTTTCTGCAGAAGATCACAACAGTTGAAATGTAAACAATGCATTCATTATACCAAGGTTCGCTCCATTTTAAAGTAACCTACAGCCAAGGACAATGGTTGTAGACGTACACTTGCCATTTCTTCTTAAAGCAACAGTAGGTAGGGTTTTTATCTTAAAATAACAGCTTCAAAATAAATGTGATGCTCCACTGGGCTGTAAAAGGGAGAGCAGGGCCTCTGTTGTTCCTGCTCTGGACTCAGCGCTGCAGAAATTAATTACATTCTGCAGCTGTAGGGGGAGCCCTGGATCAAAACACCAAATCTTACATATTGCTGCTTTAAATGAATGGTATTATGTTAGTGTGTGAAATTGTCAACATGTGTGAGTGACTGGGTGAGTGTGTGAATTTGTCCACGTGTGAGTGACTGGGTGATTGAGTGAGTGAAATTGTCCAAACGTGTGAGTGACTGGCTGAACGTGTGAAATTGTCCACACGTGTGAAACTGTCCACATGTGTGAGTGACTGGGTGAGTGTGTGAATTTGTCCACATGTGTTAGTGACTGGGTGAGTGAGTGAGTGAAATTGTCCACACGTGTGAAACTGTCCACATGTGTGAGTGACTGGGTGAGTGTGTGAGTGACTGCGTGAGTGTGTGAATTTGTCCACATGTGTTAGTGACTGGGTGAGTGAGTGAGTGAAATTGTCCACACGTGTGAGTGACTGGGTGAATGTGTGAAATTGTCCACACGCGTGAAACTGTCCACATGTGTGAGTGACTGGGTGAGTGTGTGAATTTGTCCACATGTGTGAGTGACTGGGTGAGTGAGTGAGTGAAATCATCCACACGTGTGAGTGACTGGGTGAATGTGTGAAATTGTCCACATGTGTGAAACTGTCCACATGTGTGCGTGACTGGGTGAGTGTGTGAATTTATCCACATGTGTGAGTGACTGGGTGAGTGAGTGAGTGAAATTGTCCACACATGTGAGTGACTGGGTGAATGTGTGAAATTGTCCACACGTGTGAAACTATCCACATGTGTGAGTGACTGGGTGAGTGTTTGAGTGACTGCGTGAGTGTGTGAATTTGTCTATATGTGTGAGTGACTGGGTGAGTGTGTGAATTTGTCCACATAAGTGAGTGAGTGAAATTGTCCACACGTGTGAGTGACTGGGTGAACGTGCGAAATTGTCCACATGTGTGAGTGACTGGGTAAATGTGTGAAATTGTCCACACGTGTGAAACTGTCCACATGTGTGAGTGACTGGGTGAGTGTGTGAATTTGTCCACGTGTGAGTGACTGGGTGAATGTGTGAAATTGTCCACACGCGTGAAATTGTCCACATGTGTGAGTGACTGGGTGAGTGTGTGAGTGACTGGGCGAGTGTGTGAATTTGTCCACATGTGTGAGTGACTGGGTGAGTGAGTGAGTGAAATCGTCCACACGTGTGAGTGACTGGGTGAATGTGTGAAATTGTCCACACGTGTGAAACTGTCCACATGTGTGAGTGATTGGGTGAGTGTGTGTGAAATTGTCCTGTGATGGACTGCCATTTTGTCTGGTGTTTGTTTCTTGCCTTGAAACCCACTGAGACTCTGAAGAGGATGAAGTGGTTACAGGAGATGAATGAATGAATGAATGAATGAATATATGAGACTGAGCAGCTCCTGAACTATCAGTGCAGCCGTGTTTCTGAGGCAGACAGATCTGGGACTAATTTAAGCCCAGTGTTGACGGTGAGTTCAGAGGCTTTACGTCACTAAACTGTGAAAATAAAGCCGTTAAAAACAGAACGCCTGAGTGAATTAAACGGGTGGGTGTTTTATCCGAGTCCT
This sequence comes from Hoplias malabaricus, assembly GCF_029633855.1. Taxonomy (NCBI): domain Eukaryota; kingdom Metazoa; phylum Chordata; class Actinopteri; order Characiformes; family Erythrinidae; genus Hoplias; species Hoplias malabaricus. The sequence goes on along the minus strand of NC_089808.1, from coordinate 38,665,764 downwards.
TTGTGCCGGAGAGCGGAGGGTCACTGAGATTCAGACCGTGCTTGTTGTTCATACCTGGCTGATTAAACTGACAGAGAAGCTCCAGGCTCAGCGCCTCCTGTTGTTTTCATAACAGACTGCCTCAGGTTCACAGGTGCTTTACACGTGCTGCTGCGCCGATGATTCAACTCCGTCAGCACTCGACTCCCTCGAGACTCCTTTCACCAGCACAAAGAGGAACAGACAATATTTACACTCAAACATTACACTCCATCATCCACTTGTAAACCCTCTGTAACCCCTCCTTTTTCTCTCAACTCCACAGAGCACTTTGTAGTTCTACAAACATTTACTGCTGTTCATCTGTTGACGTGGTGGTGGTGGTGTGTTAGTGTGTGTTGTGCTGGTGTAGAGTGGATCAGACACAGCTGGAGCTGCTGGAGTTTTTAAACCCTGTGTCCACTCTCTGTCCACTCTGTGAGACACTCCTCCCTCGTTGGTCCACCTTGTAGATGTAGAGTCAGAGACAGTAGCTCATCTGTCGCTGCACAGTTTGTGTTTGTGGATAATGTCGTGTTGTGTTTATGTTGTGATGACATCCTCATTGGATGTTCCTGTGTGACACAGAGGGCTTTAAACACTCTAGCAGCACTGCTGTGTCTGATCCACTCGCACCAGCATTAGAGGATGACTACAGAATGGCTATCACCAACAATTGATATTGCTGTTATTTTTCTAAGACAATTTTCTCCTCACTTTTAGTCACTGCCAGCTCCAGGGGTCAGTTAAGTCTCCTCCATCACACAAAGCTACCAAGGGTTTTTAAACCTCCCAGCATTTGATTTCTTGGTGAAGGATTGTGCTTTATTATGATTATTATTATTTTCAATGGCTTTAACGCCATTGGAGCTCATGTGTTTGTGTTCAGTGTGACTCTGGACTACAGCGCCTCTTTGACACAGAGGAAAACAAACACTACACTCCAGCTGTTAGACAAACCACACAGAGAGAGAGAGAGCAGAACAAGGCCTTGCTCACGCTGTCCCTGGCAACAAGGGCGTTATTGATGCCGCAGAGAGCTGAATAAGCAGAGAGGTCGGGAAAGGCTTGCTCAGTGATAGCTAGGGGGCACCTTGTACGGTGGGTCAGTGGGATATCAGTGTGTAAACCCACCTCCAATGTTTCTCTTACACAGATGACTGCGAATGAAAACAGAGGTGTGCGGCCATGTGTGTGCTGGGTTTTGTCTCTTCAGCCCACCCTGTGTTTAGGATGTGTGTGTGGGAGCGGAGGGCTGGGGTCAAGGCAGTTCCAATACAACAGAGGCCTGTTGTGCTTCTCCTATAGCACCCTCCCTCCCTCCCTCACTCTCTCCCTCTATAACACCTCAGTCTGTACTCGTCAGGGCTATAGATCTGTGACAATGCAAGGGTTGTGCTCCATCCCACAGCGGCCCCAGATGACCCCAGACGCACTTTCAAACATCTGTCAACTGCAGTGGTCTGCGATGGATCTGAACTTCGGGCCTAACTCAAACGCGACCAGAGAACGCGACCCAGACTGACCCAGCCCGTGGTACTCTGTGTTCAGTCTCAACCTGAACCAAGCAAATGAATGAATGGATCAATCAAATGTTATTTAAATAGAGCTTTTCACTACACAAGCACATGAGGAAGAAACCTGGGAAGGAACTAAGACTCATACGAGGAACCCATCCTCCTCGGGTCGACACCCGAGACACAACAGATAACAGAACAGAAGTAAAAGTGAACTGATGACAGATGAAGGGGTTATAGTAATGTGAATGTACAGAGTGGGCCATTTATATGGATACACCTTAATAAAATGGGAATGGTTGGTGATATTCACTTCCTGTTTGTGGCACATTAGTATATGGGAGGGGGGAGACTTTTCAAGATGGGTGGTGACCATGGCGGCCATTTTGAAGTCAGCCATTTTGGATCCAACTTTTGTTTTATCAATGGGAAGAGGGTCATGTGACACATCAAACTTATTGGGAATTTCACAAGAAAAACAGTGGTGTGCTGAAACTATGGATACTGGAAACCTGTGCTAGCATTTCTCCTGCGTTGTTGCTATCAGTGTGTGAAGAGTGGGAGAAGAGGGTTGCACTGACAATCCAACACAATGGGGCAGCACTTTGAACACATTTTACAAGCGGTCAGAACCAAGCGCACCATTGTTTTTCCTGTGAAATTCCCAATAAGTTTGATGTGTCACATGACCCTCTTCCCATTGAAAAAAACTAAAGTTGGATCCAAAATGGCTGACTTCAAAATGGCCGCCATGGTCACCACCCATCTTGAAATGTTTCCGCCCTCCCATATACTAATGTGCCACAAACAGGAAGTTAACATCTGTATACCGCTTCTGTAACCGCTTCCTCCTGATCAGGGTTGCAGTGAATTCAGAGCCGAGGTTTGCGTGGAACCATTTTTTAAATCCCACTCCTGCTAGAGTCTGTCCCACAGTTTCCTGTTTCCACCAAAAATCAGTGTCTCTCCTGTTCCCGTCTGCAACCTAGATGTTTCCGCCTGCTCCTGCACACAATCCTCTTCTTCTGAAATAATACAGTAAAGCTCCCTTAAAAGGCCTGGGGGACTTGCAATTACTACAAGAAAAAGAGGGTCTATCAGCATGGGCACTCACACACTCGCCTATGGACAGCTTCACACACTCTCCCAGTCACCGTCCTCGCTCCTCACTGCTGTGTTTTATTTATTATTTAAAGGAAACAGGCGCTGACACCTGCCGCTGTGAACAGGACTGTTAAGACAGGGGGAGAGCGCTGCTGTGGGGTTTGGTCCTTGTGGATGCTTGTGACCTAAACGTGTCATAGTCGTGACTATAAGACCCAGAACGGTGTTAACGGGTGAAAAGGGGGATAACCTGCATTTGAGACGATTGGATAAGCCATGTGCACACACCCACCGACCCACATCAACACACACACTCAGACCACACTCCCAGGAGGGCAGACACGGGAAGTGGACACGGGTCTGGTGTTACTTACAGGTGATCAGCGGCCACACGTTCCCACAAACAAACGATGTCCAGAACCAGGGGATGACTGCCCCGCTGCTGTGGGTGTGTGTTCACAGCCCCTAGTGCACTAGTGTGTGTGTGTTCACTGCCTCAGGACCCACCACAGCCCTGAACTGGAAAAGCACAGTTACAGACAATGAATGAATGAATGAATGAATGAAATACTGTTATTGGTGTTTATTCTAATATTAGTGAGTTATTTATTTAATTTATTTTTTTAAACCCTTTCTACTCAGATATATCTCTTTTTTCTCATAAAGCTCTCATCTATTTCTCATACAGCTCTATCCAGTACCACTGGGAAGGAATGAAATAATTGGGTGGCTGAATGTGTTCCTGCACTGGCTCCGAGCGCTGGACTGGACCCGGGCTGTGGAGGCCGTGTTACTGCGAGTGTCTCGTGCACTGATAACACATGAGAAGATTGGTTACTCCGGAAGCCCAGCTGGTTTGGTGATATCTGATGGGAGTGTAAGTGCTTTGAACTGCAGATAGGAGCAGGCAGTGCCTGGAAATGCCCTGGTGTCAACTATGGGCAGGGCTTAGAAACGTATAGAAACACACCCCGAGAACTCAGCAAACACAGCCCTTATATAATCAGCTCTTTACTTTCTGTCTGTCTCCGAAGAACACGGAGAAACCAGCCACACGCCTCGCAACTCCACAGAGCTACACACCTGTCTCACACTCCTGCCAGTGTGTGTGTGTGTGTGTGTGTGAGAGAGAGAGAGGGGTTGAGGGAGAGAGAGAAAGAGAGAGGGGTTGAGAGAGAGAGAGAGAGAGGGAGAGGGGTTGAGGGAGAGAGAGAAAGAGGGGTTGAGTGAGAGAGGGAGAGAGAGTGAGAGGGGTTGAGGGAGAGAGTGACAGAGAGGGGTTGAGAGAAAGAGGGGGGTTGAGAGAGAGAGGGAGACAGAGGGAGGTAGAGAGAGAGAGAGAGGGCTTGAGAGAGAGGGAGAGAGGGGTTGAGAAAGAGAGAGAGAGAGAGAGAGAGGGAGGTAGAGAGAGAGAGAGAGGGGTTGAGAGAGAGAGGGAGAGAGGGGTTGAGAAAGAGAGAGAGGGAGAGAGGTTGAGAGAGAGGGAGCTAGAGAGAGAGGGAGAGAGGGGTTGAGAAAGAGAGAGAGGGAGAGAGGTTGAGAGAGAGAGGGAGCTAGAGAGAGAGAGGGAGAGAGGGGTTGAGAAAGAGAGAGAGAGGGGGGTTGAGAAAGAGAGAGAGGGAGAGAGGTTGAGAGAGAGAGGGAGCTAGAGAGAGAGAGGGAGAGAGGGGTTGAGAAAGAGAGAGAGAGAGGGGGGTTGAGAAAGAGAGAGAGAGGTTGAGAGAGAGAGAGAGGGAGAGGGGTTGAGGGAGAGAGAGAAAGGGAGAGGTTGAGAGAGGGGTTGAGAGAGAGAGAGGGGTTGAGGGAGAGAGAGAAAGGGAGAGGTTGAGAGGGAGAGGTTGAGAGAGAGGGGTTGAGAGAGAGAGGGAGAGAGGGGTTGAGAGAAAGAGGGGGGTTGAGAAAGAGAGAGAAAGGGGTTGAGAAAGAGAGAGAGAGAGAGAGAGGTTGAGAGAGAGAGAGATATGTAATTATTCATACAGAAACTCTAGAGCGCCGGGTTCTGCCGTTCCATGTGAAACGTTTGAATACCATTATTCAAATATTAAAATATCAATTACTGATAGGGAGTAATTACCGGAGTTAATTGCGATCACAGCTTGCTGCGAGGCATATCTGATTTCAGCTGCACATGTGAAATATGAGTCAGCTTTGAAAGATCAGTGGTGCTCAGTCACTCTGCTTCACTATGGAGCCACCGTACGTCGGAAAGTGCCGACTACGACGCAAACGGAATTCTCTGTTTACATTAACTACTGACGGTCCATCGCTAGCCGTTCTTCCACTGACTTTCTGCACAAAATGGAAGCTTTAAATTCAAATGATGCATGAGTTGGACTTATGGAAGTAAAAGTGTGATGTGAATTTTAATAAAAGAGTGAGGAGAATAAAAGTAAGGAGTCGATGCATCCGTGTTATAAAATGTAAAAGAAATAAACCCCAGACCCCTGATTTTAAAAAGGTCAGGGTTCTGGACCTCGCTCGGGCCCAAAGGACCAGAGGTCAGTGTTCTGGACCTCGCCCGGGACCAAAGGACCAGAGGTCAGTGTTCTGGACCTCGCCAGGGCCCAAAGGACCAGAGGTCAGTGTTCTGGACCTCGCCAGGGCCCAAAGGACCAGAGGTCAGGGTTCTGGACCTCGCCAGGGCCCAAAGGACCAGAGGTCAGGGTTCTGGACCTCCTCAGGGCCCAAAGGACCAGAGGTCAGGGTTTTGGACCTCGCCCGGGCCCAAAGGACCAGAAGTCAGTGTTTTGGACCTCGCTCGGGCCCAAAGGACCAGAGGTCAGTGTTCTGGACCTCGCCTGGTCCCGAAGGACCAGAGGTCAGTGTTCTGGACCTCGCCCGAACCCAAAGGACCAGAGATCAGTGTTCTGGACCTCGCCCGGGCCCAAAGGACCAGAGGTCAGTGTTCTGGACCTCGCCAGGGCCCAAAGGACCAGAGATCAGTGTTCTGGACCTCGCCTGGTCCCAAAGGACCAGAGGTCAGTGTTCTGGACCTCGCCCGAACCCAAAGGACCAGAGATCAGTGTTCTGGACCTCGCCCGGGCCCAAAGGACCAGAGGTCAGTGTTCTGGACCTCGCCAGGGCCCAAAGGACCAGAGATCAGTGTTCTGGACCTCGCTAGGGCCCAAAGGACCAGAGGTCAGTGTTCTGGACCTCGCCCGAACCCAAAGGACCAGAGGTCAGGGTTCTGGACCTCGCCCGGGCCCAAAGGACCAGAGGTCAGTGTTCTGGACCTCGCTCGGGCCCAAAGGACCAGAGGTCAGTGTTCTGGACCTCGCCCGAACCCAAAGGACCAGAGATCAGTGTTCTGGACCTCGCCCGGGCCCAAAGGACCAGAGGTCAGTGTTCTGGACCTCGCTCGGGCCCAAAGGACCAGAGGTCAGTGTTCTGGACCTCGCCTGGTCCCAAAGGACCAGAGGTCAGTGTTCTGGACCTCGCCCGAACCCAAAGGACCAGAGATCAGTGTTCTGGACCTCGCCCGGGCCCAAAGGACCAGAGGTCAGTGTTCTGGACCTCGCCAGGGCCCAAAGGACCAGAGATCAGTGTTCTGGACCTCGCCTGGTCCCAAAGGACCAGAGGTCAGTGTTCTGGACCTCGCCCGAACCCAAAGGACCAGAGATCAGTGTTCTGGACCTCGCCCGGGCCCAAAGGACCAGAGGTCAGTGTTCTGGACCTCGCCAGGGCCCAAAGGACCAGAGATCAGTGTTCTGGACCTCGCTAGGGCCCAAAGGACCAGAGGTCAGTGTTCTGGACCTCGCCCGAACCCAAAGGACCAGAGGTCAGGGTTCTGGACCTCGCCCGGGCCCAAAGGACCAGAGGTCAGTGTTCTGGACCTCGCCCGGGCCCAAAGGACCAGAGATCAGTGTTCTGGACCTCGCCCGAACCCAAAGGACCAGAGATCAGTGTTCTGGACCTCGCCCGGGCCCAAAGGACCAGAGGTCAGTGTTCTGGACCTCGCTCGGGCCCAAAGGACCAGAGGTCAGTGTTCTGGACCTCGCCCGGGCCCAAAGGACCAGAGGTCAGTGTTCTGGACCTCGCTCGGGCCCAAAGGACCAGAGGTCAGTGTTCTGGACCTCGCCCGGGCCCAAAGGACCAGAGGTCAGTGTTCTGGACCTCGCTCGGGCCCAAAGGACCAGAGGTCAGTGTTCTGGACCTCGCCCGGGTCCAACAGCTTTCACACTTGACCAAACCAACCGAACTCAAAAAAAAAAAAAAAAAAAAATCACTAGAGTGAAAACACCATCAGTCAGTCACCGAGGGTGTTTTCACACCTGGAGTCCATTTGCTCTGGTGCAAACCCATTAAGAAGTCTGTAATCTTGGAGTGTGGCACCAAAACGCATCCCCACAAACACAAATCATGCTCTCACGGCTGATTGGTCAGACCTCACTGAGGCGGGATCAAGAAAGTAACCACAGAAAGAAGGTCCTGTGCCCTGGACTAGTGCAAGTTTCTGTTCTATTTCTGTGATTAGTGGCTAAACTTTATTCAGTTTACTTGCTCCACTGTGTCTGACGCACACAGCGCCCCCTGGCTACAGGAGCCATTCCCTCAGACCTGCTATGTACTGGTCGAATCCAGTTTGGATCATGTTCTCACCAGAAACAAACCACACTAGCGTTTGTTGGGGACTGGACAGAGACCATATTCTCGATGGTGTGGTTGATTTGGTCTGAACATTCCCAAACTAACCACACCAAGGGCAAAAATAAACCAGTTTCAATTTAACCAGACTACACAGTGCAGGTGTGAAAACATCCTCAGTGACCTTAAAAAACCCACACATTTATTATGAATCATAAGGTACCAATGTAAGGAATCTATCTATCCAGTTCAGGGTCATGGTGGGTCCAAAGCCTACCCTGATTCACTGGGCACAAGGCAGGAACACACATTGGAGGGGGCGCCAGTCCTTCATAGGGCGACACACACTCACATTCGCTCACACACTCACACCTAGGGACACTTTTGAGTCGCCAATCCATCTACCAACGTGTGTTTTTGGAGTGTGGGAGGAAACCGGAGCACCCGGAAGAAACCCACACAGACACAGGGAGAACACACTACACTCCTCACAGACAGTCACCCGGAGGAAACCCACGAAGACACAGGGAGAACACACCACACTCCTCACAGACAGTCACCCGGAGGAAACCCACGAAGACACAGGGAGAACACACCACACTCCTCACAGACAGTCACCCGGAGGAAACCCACGAAGACACAGGGAGAACACACCACACTCCTCACAGACAGTCACCCGGAGGAAACCCATGCAGACACAGGGAGAACACACCACACTCCTCACAGACAGTCACCCGGAGGAAACCCACGCAGACACAGGGAGAACACACCACACTCCTCACAGACAGTCACCCGGAGGAAACCCACGCAGACACAGGGAGAACACACCACACTCCTCACAGACAGTCACCTGGAGGAAACCCACGCAGACACAGGGAGAACACACCACACTCCTCACAGACAGTCACCCGGAGGAAACTCACTCAGACACAGGGAGAACACACCACACTCCTCACAGACAGTCACCCGGAGGAAACCCACGAAGACACAGGGAGAACACACCACACTCCTCACAGACAGTCACCCGGAGGAAACCCATGCAGACACAGGGAGAACACACCACACTCCTCACAGACAGTCACCCGGAGGAAACCCACGCAGACACAGGGAGAACACACCACACTCCTCACAGACAGTCACCCGGAGGAAACCCACACAGACACAGGGAGAACACACCACACTCCTCACAGACAGTCACCCGGAGGAAACCCACGCAGACACAGGGAGAACACACCACACTCCTCACAGACAGTCACCCGGAGGAAACCCATGCAGACACAGGGAGAACACACCACACTCCTCACAGACAGTCACCCGGAGGAAACCCACGCAGACACAGGGAGAACACACCACACTCCTCACAGACAGTCACCCGGAGGAAACCCACACAGACACAGGGAGAACACACCACACTCCTCACAGACAGTCACCCGGAGGAAACTCAAACTCCTCACAGACAACATCCAGGTCCCTGGAGCTGTGTGACTGCAACACTACCTGCTGCACCACCGTGCCTCCCTGTGTATATTCGCATTGTATAGAGTCTTGTTTGTGCACAGCTTCAGACTTATCTCTTTGACTCATATCTCACTAATGATGAGATTTTAATTTGATTACATTATCACTGTCTACTCTTTTAATCAGAGCTGAGGGAGCACGCTGGAGCACGTCTTGTGGACATCTCTCTATAAGTTGCTTTGGAAACAAAGCCGGATCTCAAATAACCTCTACCTCCCTACATAGTGCACGGTGTAGGGCGAGAAATAACAGCTCCTTCAGTCAAACTGTAAACGACAAATCCTGTTTCTTCAGCGTACATCTGCAAACTTTCAGTAGCGCGGGGACATTTCCGCTCTGAATGTTTCAGATGGACACAGCTCCAGGGGCCTGGAGGTTGTGGGTTCGATTCCCGCTCCGGGTGACTGTCTGTGAGGAGTGTGGTGTGTTCTCTCTGTGTCCGCGTGGGTTTCCTCTGGGTGACTGTCTGTGAGGAGTTGGTGTGTTCTCTCTGTGTCCGCGTGGGTTTCCTCCGGGTGCTCCGGTTTCCTCCCACAGTCCAAAAACACACGTTGCACGTGGATTGGCGACTCAAAAGTGTCCGTGAGTGAATGTGTGTGTGTTGCCCTGTGAAGGACTGGCGCCCCCTCCAGGGTGTATTCCCGCCTTGCGCCCGATGATTCCAGGTAGGCTCTGGACCCCCCGCGACCCTAAATTGGATAAGCGGTTACAGATAATGGATGGATGGATGGATGTTTCAGATGGAGATCGGGGCGACGGAGACGTGCTTCACAACATCATCCGTGAGTGAAACACTAAACCTATTGTATTGAAAAGGGCTGAACCGAGGTCAGAATGTCAACTGTGTAAATACGGTATATGATAAAGTCATGTGGACGAAGGCTGCGTCGGCTTCTAACGAAGTGAATAATCCACAATCAGACGCATTTCAGAGAAAACGTAATTATTCTGAAACGTATTTATTTTGTTGTTTCCATCACTCGGCGCTGCTTTGTTTATAATCTGTTTACTATGCATCACGAGACCACTCAAATATTCACACAGCAGCTGTAATCCTACACCTCAATCCTATGGAAATCCTATGTAACCCGAGCGCTCCTGGCTTTATAGTGAATTGAATATGTGGATTAAGGTTTGGCCTCGTTTCTGACCTCTTGTGTTTTTCCCAGACAGATCAGGGTCACTGAGCACAAGTGCAAGGGCCAAAATGTTTGGGGTCACGACCCCTGAGAGGACAGAGTCCAGAAAGGCCCTGAGACACAGGCTGATCAATAGAGCTGGAGGCTCATTATTTACACTGCAGCAAACAGGGATTAGAAACGGTACAGAGAACGAACACTAAACTAACAGCGTTACGTTACTCACAGAACGTGATCGATAACAGAAACAGAGTGACTGACCCCCAACCGGACGATTTAAATCAACCCTGATTCTGGGTTTAATTGGTGTTTTCACTTTTTCTGATTCATTCTCCTTTAATCAAACATTAGAAATTATTATAAAGTTTTAATTTCATTCTTAACTCGGTGAGTGTGTGAAACTGTCCACAGGTGTGTGTGTGTGTGTGAAACTGTCCACAGGTGTGTGTGTGTGAGTGAATGGGTGAGTGTGTGAAACTGTCCACAGGTGTGAGTGTGTGAGTGACTGGGTGAGTGTGTCAAACTGTCCACAGGTGTGAGTGTGTGAGTGAATGGGTGAGTGTGTGAAACTGTCCACAGGTGTGTGTGTGTGTGAAACTGTCCACAGGTGTGTGTGTGTGTGAGTGACTGGATGAGTGTGTGAAACTGTCCACAGGTGTGTGTGTGTGAGTGTGTGAAACTGTCCACAGGTGTGAGTGTGTGAGTGACTGGGTGAGTGTGTAAAACTGTCCACAGGTGTGAGTGTCTGAGTGACTGGGTGAGTGTGTGAAACTGTCCACAGGTGTGTGTGTGAGTGAAACTGTCCACAGGTGTGTGTGTGTGTGAGTGACTGGATGAGTGTGTGAAACTGTCCACAGGTGTGTGTGTGTGAGTGTGTGAAACTGTCCACAGGTGTGAGTGTGTGAGTGACTGGGTGAGTGTGTAAAACTGTCCACAGGTGTGAGTGTCTGAGTGACTGGGTGAGTGTGTGAAACTGTCCACAGGTGTGTGTGTGAGTGACGGGGTGAGTGTGTGAAACTGTCCACAGGTGTGTGTGTGTGTGTGAGTGTGTGAAACTGTCCACAGGTGTGAGTGACTGGGTGAGTGTGTGAAACTGTCCACAGGTGTGAGTGTGTGAGTGACTGGGTGAGTGTGTGAGTGACGGGGTGAGTGTGTGAAACTGTCCACAGGTGTGTGTGTGTGTGAGTGACTGGGTGAGTGTGTGAAACTGTCCACAGGTGTGAGTGTGTGAGTGACTGGGTGAGTGTGTGAAACTGTCCACAAGTGTGTGTGTGTGTGTGTGAGTGACGGGGTGAGTGTGTGAAACTGTCCACAGGTGTGAGTGTGTGAGTGACGGGGTGAGTGTGTGAAACTGTCCACAGGTGTGTGTGTGTGTGTGTGTGAGTGAGTGACAGGGTGAGTGTGTGAAACTGTCCACAGGTGTGAGTGTGTGAGTGACTGGGTGAGTGTGTGAAACTGTCCACAGGTGTGAGTGTGAGAGTGACTGGGTGAGTGTGTGAAACTGTCCACAGGTGTGTGTGTGAGTGACTGGGTGAGTGTGTGAAACTGTCCACAGGTGAGAGTGTGTGAGTGACTGGGTGAGTGTGTGAAACTGTCCACAGGTGTGAGTGTGTGAGTGACTGGGTGAGTGTGTAAAACTGTCCACAGGTGTGAGTGTGTGAGTGACATGGTGAGTGTGTGAAACTGTCCACAGGTTTGAGTGTGTGAGTGACTGGGTGAGTGTGTGAAACTGTCCACAAGCGTGAGTGTGTGAGTGACGGGGTGAGTGTGTGAAACTGTCCACAAGCGTGAGTGTGTGAGTGACGGGGTGAGTGTGTAAAACTGTCCACAGGTGTGTGCGTGTGAGTGACGGGGTGAGTGTGTGAAACTGTCCACAGGTGTGAGTGTGTGAGTGACGGGGTGAGTGTGTGAAACTGTCCACAGGTGTGAGTGTGTGAGTGACGGGGTGAGCGTGTGAAACTGTCCACAGGTGTGAGTGTGTGAGTGACAGGGTGAGCGTGTGAAACTGTCCACAGGTGTGAGTGTGTGAGTGACTGGGTGAGTGTGTTAGTGATGGGGTGAGTGTGTGAAACTGTCCACAGGTGTGAGTGTGTGAGTGACTGGGTGAGTGTGTGAAACTGTCCACAGGTGTGTGTGAGTGACGGGGTGAGTGTGTGAAACTGTCCACAGGTGTAAGTGTGTGAGTGACGGGGTGAGTGTGTGAAACTGTCCACAGGTGTAAGTGTGTGAGTGACGGGGTGAGTGTGTGAAACTGTCCACAAGTGTGTGTGTGTGAGTGACGGGGTGAGTGTGTGAAACTGTCCACAGGTGTGAGTGACTGGGTGAGTGTGTGAAACTGTCCACAGGTGTGTGTGTGTGTGAGAGTGAGTGAGTGTGAGACTTGGTGTGTGTTTGTGTGTTTCACACTCCCTTTGTGCCCAGTGATTCCCAGGTGAACTCCACACCCACCACGACCCTCACCTGGATGAAGTGGTTATAAAAAATGACTGAATGAATAAATGATATAACATTCACACCCAAAGACATGTAAACACCCTTTTAATGAGTGAATGCACCTTCTTTGGATGTATCTATAATAAAGGATCAAAGGAACACAGGGTTAAACAGCAGGCCGTGTCTGTTACAGTTCTTTGACATGTTTCTGGTGTAGCTCTTCACGTTCTCCTGGACGTACTAGTAGCAGGTTTGTATTCATCCCTCCCTCCAGAGTCCACACTCCTTCGTTACCAAAGGCACCAGCGCCCCACGCTGTGCTGTAATCACTAATGTGAGAGACCAAGTCAAACCTAGAAGGTCAGAGTCCAAGTCATGAGAAAACAGGATCAAACGCCAGCACAGTCATTCACTCCTGTTGCGAAATCACATGCAACACACAAGCAACACGGCCGGGATCTTCAAAGAGGAGCGGTGATAGAACGTTCTGCTGGCAGCAATAAACCCCTCAAGTCCCAAGACCATCCGAGCAGTAAAAGCTAATCAAAGCCTGTAAACTGTCGTACGAGAACAATTTCACCCACGGCGCGAAGGCAGCAGCACGGTCAGGGTCACGGAGTTTGTGTTGCACTTCCACGGAGGCCGCTTTCCTCGAAGTGCACTCAGTTTTATTATGATGAAGAAGTATGAGGACTGTAACTCAGGTCGCTGTCTGATGGTATTCACTCAGACTCACTCTGGAACATCAAGGTGGCTAACTGTTCCCATGAAAGAACTCGATGTGCGTCTGCAGGCTGTAATCGTGTGGTCTGACAAAGCCCTTTCTAATGGTTTCCGCAGCCTTCTGCGATACTAGAGGAGTGCCTCCTGCCTCCGAACTGCTGTGTGTTCAACAAACAGAAGGAATATGAAGAGAAATACATTCCTTGGCTAATGCTACGACTGAGATTTAAATAGACATTATTTTCTATAAATTTAGGACCAGATCTTATTTTATAACCAACACCACCAAGAAGATCTGGCTTTAACTTTATGTATAGACTTGGTGTATAGAGCCAGGGTGTGTGGCAGATGTTGTGGTCCAGTGATCGGCTGCCTCTGATTGGACGCTGTATTTTCTTTTATTGCACACTTTTCTCTCTAATTCTTGTTCTTAACTGTTTTGTACTCTTTCTATGATCCTGTTAAGCCCTGTGAACGGCCCTGGTGTAGGAACGGCGCTCTATAAATGGACTTGCCTTACCTACTGCTGCTACAGGAGCTACAGGTCCCCACTTAAAAGTCAAGACACTTGAAAACGTGAGTCAGAATGAAAACTGCACTTTCACACTGCGATTTCAGCTTTCAGCGGTGGACACCACCTCCTCTCCTGAACTGAAGGGAATACATGGGCAGTTTCTATCCACAGTTATAGAAACAGTGAGCAGTCTCCTGTAAAAGGAACATAGCTGTGAGGATTTGATGACCTTCCGTCATGAGAAGTTATAATTAATTCACGCTTTGAGTTTTAATCTTCTCTGATACACACTCACACAGAGCTCTGGCTTAGATCATCAGTTCATCACTACTGTCTGTGACAGGGAAACCCTACCTGGACCACTTTACCAGAGTGTGTGTGTGTGTGTGTGTGTGTGTGTGTGTGTGATATAGACCTTCCGTAACATAACCTGCTCTTTGTGAGGCTTAAAAGGCCAGTATGAGAAAGGAGATAAGACCTGAACTGACGCTTTATTACTCTTCACTGATACAGAGAGCAGGGGGGTGGGGGGTTGGTGGGGGATTAGTGGGGGGTCAGACAAACTCAGAAAAAGTACACACTCATCACAGGCTGAGTACCTAGTCAAACTACATCTGTTGTAAAAAGAGTTTTACAAGAATTAACAAACTGTTACACGTTATTTACAGAATTTACCATAAAACCTGGCCTCTGAGATCAGACAGTAACACACACACACACACACACACACACACACACACCAGGTTTAAGTGTTAACTTTCACTCAGGAAACCGCCAAAGCATAGTCTCCTTTTCACAGGGCTGTACGAGTAACTGTTTACTGCTGAGAAGTGGTGGGACATGAATCTGAACAAAAGTAACACAGAAAATCAAACTACATCCCTCTCTGTGACTTCAAACCGATCAAAAACACAATTTACTCTACATCCACCTCACCTTTAAATTCACTCTCTTTGTACATCGCCCTCAAAATGCTGCTCAAACACTTTTACAGAGCACACACTTGCTGTGACTGACTGGATCAGGGTGGGGCTAGTAGTTAAACCGCAGCACAAGTGGGTTAATAAACACAACATAATGGTTTTACACTCCTGCTGCTTTCTGGGTTCCAGCCAAACTCACTTCCCTGGGCAAACTGGCCCCTGCTCTGTAAATGATTAGGCGAGTGATTCAGAAGAGGCCTCTGGGGCCAGTACAGCGTACGGTGTACAGTGAAAGCAGAGGTTAAACCGCTGTAGATGAGTACAGTGTGGTTTCCGTGGGGCAGAGGGACCCAAGCTTGACTTCGCTGAGAAAAGCACTTCACGTTTTCTCTTTGGGCAGAGTTCATCTCTGAGGGAAGTGAGAGGCCATAGAAATGAGATGTTGAATGTAACAAATTAGTAAAGAATTAGTAGATGGTACTAGCCCCTGTACATTTCCTCTGAAGGAAATCAGCTACAGACATTTACAAGTTATTTTTAAAGAGCTCATTTCTCAATGTGTCTTTATCAGTTTTATATTTTTCACATCATAAATATGTACAGGCTACTTCAGGAAGCTGGAGGCTGAAGCACAGACGCCATGTTCTAAAAAAAAGAACAATATGAATCAAACGTATTGAGAACTTTCATTTATTTCCAGAGTCCCTACATCTATCGCCCTACTTCTGACATGTGACGGATCGTCTCGCATTGCCAGAGTGGTGCCTTTTGTCACTAAAAGTGGAAAGGGTCACCTACTGCTGCAGGAAAAGGTGTGTGACAGACATGCAAAAGGATCACACATCTGCTCTTGTGGCATGATTTGTACAAGGAGTTGATTCACTTCGGACCAATACCAGAGCCAGTTTAAAAAACGATTCACAGAAGAGCATATACGCGGATGTACAGAGAGCCAATCAGAATGCAGCTGGCACAATCCTGACCCTGAGGCCATATGCAAGTACACTGAAAGTATCAGACTCTCCGTCAACTTGTGGATGAGACGGTAACTTCATAATAAAAGCCTAAAAAGACCCACTTTATTATAATAAGGCAGCAGTCCAGTTGACCACGGCTGGACTTCTTTTCAAACATCTAACACAACGTCACTGAAGCTCTACACACTTGAAGGAGAACACTAACTGTCCAACATTTGACGTCTGCACTGGTTTATGGAGCATCACCCCCACCCACAGAGCGTGCCTCAGATGTTTTTCCTCACAAAACCCAGAGTATGATTTAAGCTCAATTTTATTAAGAAGCTCAAGTAAAGTTGAGGTATATTTCCCAAGTATACTTTATGTAGTAGGTAAACTAATATCAGTGTATAAGTGGTATACTTGTAAGTGTACGCTTTCAATACTTGTTGGGACTAAACTGGCCCACTTTTTAGTTTATAACATTAACTTTAAGTATATTTTAGGTGGAAGAGCAGTAATCTTTGGGTACACAACTAGATTACTTTTAGGTACGGCAACTCTACTACAATTATTATAGACTATTATATAGGTATTCCTTTTTAGGCATATGCTTCTATCCCACTTATAATTGTAATGGGTTATAACATGAAGTATGTTTAAAAACACTCTCAAATCAAACCTGGAATCATGGTCAAAGTATATATAAATAATTCACTCATTCATTATCTGTAACCGCTTATCCAGTTCAGGGTCACGGTGGGTCCAGAGCCTACCTGGAATCACTGGGCGAAAGACAGTCACCCCAAAGAAAACCCATGCAGACACAGAGAGAACACACCACACTCCTCACAGACAGTCACCCGGAGGAAACCCACGCAGACACAGGGAGAACACACCACACTCCTCACAGACAGTCACCCGGAGGAAACCCACGCAGACACAGGGAGAACACACCACACTCCTCACAGACAGTCACCCGGAGGAAACCCACGCAGACACAGGGAGAACACACCACACTCCTCACAGACAGTCACCCGGAGGAAACCCACGCAGACACAGGGAGAACACCCCACACTCCTCACAGACAGTCACCTGGAGGAAACCCACACAGACACAGGGAGAACACACCACACTCCTCACAGACAGTCACCCACAGGAAACCCACGCAGACACCGGGAGAACACACCACACTCCTCACAGACAGTCACCCAGAGGAAACCCACGCAGACACAGGGAGAACACACCACACTCCTCACAGACAGTCACCCGGAGGAAACCCACGCAGACACAGGGAGAACACACCACACTCCTCACATACAGTCACCCGGAGGAAACCCACGCAGACACCGGGAGAACACACCACACTCCTCACAGACAGTCATTAATAAAAGACAATTCACAGTATTGGTAAATTGTGTACGAAGGAGATGTGAATATCTGGCAACCCTGAGTGGAAAAGCAGCTTTAGAACTTTCCCTAACACTAACTGTAAACATAAACCTAAACCTAATCCTAAACTTAACCTGAAGATTTAGCTGCAGAGTCCAGAAAGTTAGAAAAACAATGTTGTGTGTTAGTAATTATCGCTGGGGTTCGCTTACACCACGGTCACTCAGCTTTTCCATTCATTTCTTTTACTGTGTGTCACTTACCGCCATGTCCTGACCACTACACCGAGTGCAGGAGAGAGAGAGAGAGAGAGAGAGAGAGAGAGAGTCCCTGAGAGGACCTCCAGCTTCCGGGAAACCTTGACTGAGACATGAAACAACTCGCAGTCTGTTATTTATGAGGAGAGTTACTTGCCAAACAGTGAAGCCAAACACAGCTGTCCACAAAATTTCCTCCATTTAAAAAAAAAAGAGGCGGTTTGCTCATCACTAAAGGCTGATGAAAGCTGGACGCAACTCCACCCGGGCTACAGTGGGCCTTTGTTTTTGCTAGAAAGCAGCGGTCTGGAGTAAACGGCAACAGAACGCCACTCAAATCAAAACAATAGAGGAGAGCCGGTTATGTAACCGAGAGATTACGGGGCATTAGTCTAATCTGCTCCTCGCTGTTGAGAATTCACAGCAGACTGAGCACGGGCAGCCAGCCACGGTCTGCACACACTCCAATAAAAAGATAACTAACTCAGGCACTCTTTTCAGGCCTTCCTCCTTATCAGCTCTCCATCTCAGCATCACACTGCGCTGCGGCGAGGGCAGGGACGCACATCCCTCACTTCTGTCCTGAAAGAGAAACCAAGCTGTTTTGGACCTAACATTCATTTAAGCACGTCTTCACCTCTGACACGGAACCCTCGTCTCGACCCGTCTCGTCTTCTTATCTTTACGGTGGGAACACAGTCACCTGCAAATTCTAGCTTTTCCTGAGGCATCCCTAGGGAGATATAACCCCTCCAGGTGCCTCCTCTCACTGGGTCCAGAGTCTACCTGGAATCATTGGGTGCAAAGCGGGAATACAACCCGGAGGGGGCACCAGTCCTTCACAGGGCAGCACAGACACACACATTCACTCACACCTACGGACACTTTTGAGTCGCCAATCCACCTACCTACGTGTGTTTTTGGACTGTGGGAGGAAACCTGAGCACCCGGAGGAAACCCACGCAGACACAGGGAGAACACACCACACTCCTCACAGACAGTCACCCGGAGGAAACCCACGCAGACACAGAGAGAACACACCACACTCCTCACAGACAGTCACCCGGAGGAAACCCACGCAGACACAGAGAGAACACACCACACTCCTCACAGACAGTCACCCGGAGGAAACCCACACAGACACAGGGAGAACACACCACACTCCTCACAGACAGTCACCCACAGGAAACCCACGCAGACACAGGGAGAACACACCACACTCCTCACAGACAGTCACCCGGAGGAAACCCACGCAGACACAGGGAGAACACATCACACTCCTCACAGACAGTCACCCGGAGGAAACCCACGCAGACACAGGGAGAACACAGCACACTCCTCACAGACAGTCACCCGGAGGAAACCCACGCAGACACAGAGAGAACACACCACACTCCTCACAGACAGTCACCCGGAGGAAACCCACGCAGACACAGGGAGAACACACCACACTCCTCACAGACAGTCACCCGGAGGAAACCCACGCAGACACAGGGAGAACACATCACACTCCTCACAGACAGTCACCCGCAGGAAACCCACACAGACACCGGGAGAACACACCACACTCCTCACAGACAGTCACCCGGAGGAAACCCACGCAGACACAGGGAGAACACACCACACTCCTCACAGACAGTCACCCAGAGCGGTAATCGAACCCACAACCTCCAGGCTCCTGGAGCTGTGTGACTGCGACGATACATGCTGCGCCACCGTGCCGCCCCCTCCTAAAATCAGTTCCCTATAATATGGCACTATATAGTGAGTAATGTAGGGAACAATCAGACACAGCATCTGTTCACTACAATTTCTGATGTAAACCATATTGCGATGTGGTGGTGTCTATGAGTGTCTTGCTTGATTCATTTATGCCACAGAATATGAAAGTGCCCCACAAATATCTCTAATGTAGTGTCCGAGAAGTCTTCTGGCTGTCCCCTAGTCCCCTAACAGAGTTAACAGCTAAACCGTTCTGAACGCAGCAGTGGATCTGAAAGTTTAAAAAGTCCAAAGTGACTGTTCAGGGGTAAGTCTTTAATTTTGAAGCCTGTCAGAAAACATAACTTCACCAAATCACCAAGTCTTTCATTTTAATCAGAAAAATGTGATTCTCCTTTTACACTGTAATTTTTACTTGAAATAATAATATAACACTG
Source organism: Hoplias malabaricus (assembly GCF_029633855.1). Lineage (NCBI taxonomy): Eukaryota > Metazoa > Chordata > Actinopteri > Characiformes > Erythrinidae > Hoplias > Hoplias malabaricus. The sequence continues at coordinate 38,646,527 of NC_089808.1, read as the reverse complement.
GCACGTATTTCTCATAACATTGTGATTCCATCCTCCAGATAATAATGTGAAACAGAAATGAGAAGCTAACTGTGGCCTCGCAAAGTCAGCCATTGAAGGTGGAACGGAAAACTCAAATAAGAGGCTAACTTCAAATTAGCTCTGTATAGCTGTCCATTTAACGTGAAACTGGATGTTTGACTCACGCTAACCTTCAGCCTTGGGAAGTCTCTATTTAAGGAGGAATGGTAATATCAAAATATGCTAATTTCCAGGTGGTCTTCTGGACAGTCTCCACTGCTCTCTCATTAATCCGATGGCAGATGAGCCCTCATTTACTCTCTGGCCTCTCCCCCTTAAACCTTGAGTTTAATAACCTTAAAGTGTGTACGAGAAGCCCTCAGTCTGGTCACCTGAGGACACAGAGGGGAGGATGGAGGCGATCCACTGGCGGAGCGTGTTTCACACTCCACACTCTGGGCATGTTGACCATCTGCTGTTGAACGGTGCAGCTCGAGACAGGAGAACGCAGCTAATCCCTGGTCTAGGACAAAAAGATTTGAGGAGGATATTTAAATACGGTTGTTTTTTGGTTTTTTTAACAATAGCAGGGGAATATTTAAGGTGTGTGTGTTTGTCTGTGGTAGGAACACTACGTTTTATACGTACTTCTGTACACTGTTTGTCTGGTTTTGTATATTTGAGGGGAGTGTGGGCGGCACTGATGCACTACAGGTAGCTTCCTCACAGCTCCGGGGTCCGGGGTTGGAGCTAATTCTCAAGTCTCTGAGGGCACAAGTACTGAATAGATCACATCAGGGACCCTCCACCTACGTCTGAGGACTTAGGGAATAGATGGTACACTCCCTGCAGGTAGGGGGCGAGAACCTACCCCAGGTGGAGGAGCTCAACAGTCTCTGGGTCTTGTCCATGAATGAGGGGAAGAGGGATTGTGAGCTCGACCACAGTGGCCACTGAAATGGATCCTCATGGGCACAGTTTGGGACACTTGTGTTGGACTGTACGCTACATTTGGCAATTGCTATTTAAACCAAATCATTATTTTATTAAAAATAACAATAAAAAACCCTAAAAAACAAGACCATGACCTCAGTAAAACTCTCGCGTCTCAAAGCCATCAGATCCTCACCGTTCCAACATCTAGTGTAAAGTCACGATGTCCTGCACTAAATAGAAACTTTCAAAACAAGTAACGTAATCCCAACAGCAATCTGAAGTGCTCAAGTAGCTCAATATTCACAGACACAACAAACAAAAACAACAGTCCAACAGAGTCACTGCAGACGTTTATAAAAACTCTGCAGGGGGCTTTTAATGTATAATGACGGATACAGGAAGTGGAGACGTGATGTCACACGACTATGGTGGCCAGCAGAGTCAGATCACAAAGAATGCTACGTTATAGAAGCGCTGGTGCTGGGGGGGAGTATTCACATTGGTCACGTCCGACTCGAGGAGGAGGAGCGTGATGTTGCCGCGGAGAGTAAACTTTAGATTGAGCTCAAAAAAGCTGATACACATCAGTAAAATAATGCAGTGATTGGCCCCGATACTGACCTTTGAGATCACATCAGGGCATCCCTAGTGTAAAGCCTTTCAAGAGACAGAAAGCTCTTACTGTAGCATTTGACCTAAAGCAGCTGCAGTGGATGCCTTGGACACTCGGGTATCAGACCTGGACGTCTTCGTCCTTTCAATGAGCGTGGATCAGGCCCGGTGACTGATGCTAAATCAGTGGGGGAGACTTTAATGAATCTGTGGTGAGAACGAGCTGGGGAGGGGGTGGGGTTTGGGGGTGTTCCTATGGTTCCATACAGCACACATGTGGAGGAATTAATCGCTGATGTCTCGAGTGTGTGCTGCTGCTGTCTGATTACTGCTGGAGGCGTGTGTGTGTGTGTGTGCTCATACCCTCTGGCCGTAGCTCCAGCTGCCTGGCTCGTCTCTCTGACCCACTTTCAGGGTCGCTGTGTGCTGCGAGGCTGGCATTCAGCCTCCCCCCTCTCCCCCACCTCTGGATCCTCTACTCCACATGTCCGCGAGGCCTGATAACAGCTGGAAAAAAAAGGCGTCACTCTCCAAAACTCGAAGCTTCCGCATGGGACACTGTGTTGCTCCTGCTGCAGGCGAGATAACACGACATGCTGAGAATCGCACGGTGCGTGGGTGTGGGGGACACGGCGCTGCTCTGCTGTGACTGTTTGCAGTTTACCCCCCATTCAGAGACGTCTGCTTCCTCGAGCTAGCTTGCCTTCTCTACACTTCAGTGACACGTTTGGGGACGTGGAGAGAAAGCAAGACTATTTCATTCTGCATTACATTTAAAGTGAAAACGGGAGGCTCTGGAGCTGCTGACAATGCTGAGGGCTTCACACACTTCTTGCAGACTCTTGGCACTGAGCGTAAGAAAGGATAAAAAGACTGGGACACACTGGAGAAAGGGAAAATTAGAGAGATCAGGTACAAGGTGGGGGTTTATATCCTTCCATTCTGCTCTGGCCGAGTCTTGGCATTGGGAGTCTTGCCCAAGGACTCATTGGTGTTGCCCAGACCTGGAATCACAGCTGTTTCCGAGGATCCCAGCCTTGTGCTATCATGATCCAATGGATCCAGCCAATCCCTGAAGGGGATTGAAGTGATAGGGTTCAGCTACTGAAAGGAAAAGTAAAGACGGCACATTGTTGTTTTTCATGTTCAAGCCTCATCCAATGAGTAACGTGCCTTTGGCATTAGTGCAAGACAAAGAGTATCAGGTTTTCCTGAGCCAGACACATCAGACAAAGTCAACAGCCTGCTGCGGCAATAAGGGAAGTGTGGGGAAGAGTTCAAACTGCAGCCCATAAACTCAGATGACCTCCTGCCCCCGAGCTCAAAGGGTTTATTTTTTTTTTTAGTACGGGAGTTTTCTCTCAGCAGCTGTGACCGTTAAAACCAAATATCAGTATCAAACGTGAGTAAGATCCAGAGGCAGATATCACAGTCACGGACCGAGCGCTGCTGAGGGGCTCCTCCGTCACCCAGAGGAAACGTAACACTGCGAGCGTGGGAGGTAAACGGCTGGAAAAGTTCTAATGTGGAAGGCGCATTGAGTTTAACACAAACTCACACAGACGTTAGTGGTGTCTCAGTTTGAGCAAATGCCATCCGCTTTATGGGCAAAGCATTCTGCTTATTCAGCATCACTCCTTAAATCAAGGGCGTGAACAGGTAGTTCAAGAGCACTCTTTCTGGGATATTTACAGACATCCTGATGGCATTAGACACGGTGATATTAGTGTGCTCCAGATGGTCTCATTTCATTTAATAACATTCATTTTCATGCTTCCCTGTGGAGATTGTTATACATGAGCACCTGTGTCCACAGTTGGCGCACCTTAAAAAGCATTAAAGGCTGTCTACAAACTTTTGGCCACGTATTTTAGCTCCAAGAGTTACTCAGTTAATGACAGCAGTTGAGTAACGTTTTAAAATGAAAATCCTTTTGTAATAAAAGGCTAACGCAAAGTTACTAAACTTTCTAAAGCTTTGTATAAAGTTATTATATCATTTCCTGGATTATGGATCAACGCCCAGCTCTGCAGGACCAGCAGCTTTTGGCGCCAAAACTGTGCGACCATATAAGGCACTTCCTTCCTGTGCAAGTGTTTTGTTAATGCCAGGCACATTTCAGAAGCTGAACCTGAGCCAAGGGAAAGCAGGAAATCGCTCGTATATCTTGGAGATAAGCGATGGTCGGCATCTTAGGTACACTGAGTACAAAGCGCTGCTGTCACGGCTGTTTCCTGTGTGTTTTCTCTAACGGCCTTATCTCCTGTTGTCAACGGGACATTATCGCCCATGGGCCCGAGTCTTTGTGTCCGTGACACACTTCCACACGGTTCAATAGGTCAGGACCTGCTCCACGTGACGCTGACCGGACTCACTGAGAGTAAGAGTGCAAATAAAGACAGAGGGATCCTTGGGGGTTGTGTCAGCAGCGGAAAAGGATCCATGCCTAGAACTACTGCCAACCCTTGTGGAAAATGGAAGACAAAACCAGACAAAATAAACAAGACCAAACAAAAGGCACGTCAGGCTCATTGCTGGGCTTCTTTAAGAGGAGATCCAACAGTTTTACACAGCACTGTTCTTACTTTTCTAGAAAGAATTTTAATATTTTGAAAATTTTTAGAGAAGTTATTTTTTGGTTCAACTATAATTTTAATTCAGATTTCAAACATTCTCCCACTCTTTTGTTATTTTATAGTCACTGTTCTGTAGTATTAAATATTACACTTGTCATTTTATTAAAAAAATATTAATATATATATATATAAAAAAAAAATGAAAATCAGCAGGTAGTGTCACAATCACACAGCTCCAGGGACCTGGAGGTTGTGAGTTCGATTCCCGCTCCGGGTGACTGTCTGTGAGGAGTGTGGTGTGTTCTCTCTGTGTCTGCGTGGGTTTCCTCCGGGTGACTGTCTGTGAGGAGTGTGGTGTGTTCTCCCTGTGTCTGCGTGGGTTTCCTCCGGGTGACTGTCTGTGAGGAGTGTGGTGTGTTCTCTCTGTGTCTGCGTGGGTTTCCTCCGGGTGACTGTCTGTGAGGAGTGTGGTGTGTTCTCCCTGTGTCTGTGTGGGTTTCCTCTGGGTGACTGTCTGTGAGGAGTGTGGTGTGTTCTCCCTGTGTCTGTGTGGGTTTCCTCCGGGTGACTGTCTGTGAGGAGTGTGGTGTGTTCTCTCTGTGTCTGCGTGGGTTTCCTCCGGGTGACTGTCTGTGAGGAGTGTGGTGTGTTCTCTCTGTGTCTGCATGGGTTTCCTCCGGGTGACTGTCTGTGAGGAGTGTGGTCTGTTCTCCCCGTGTCCGCGTGGGTTTCCTCCGGGTGCTCCGGTTTCCTCCCACAGTCCAAAAACACACGTTGGTAGGTGGATTGGCGACTCAAAAGTGTCCGTAGGTGTGAGTGTGAGAGTGAGTGTGTCTGTGTTCCCCTGTGAAGGACTGGCGCCCCCTCCAGGGTGTATTCCTGCCTTGCGCCCAATGATTCCAGGTAGGCTCTGGACCCACCACGACCCTGAACTGGATAAGGGTTACAGATAATGAATGAATGAATGAAAATACGAAGTGAGAAGACTTCATTCGTCACTGCATTCGTTATGAGTTTCATCAGGAAAAAGCGCCGCAAAACCATGTGCATCGATTTGTTCTGTTCTTGGGGATGACACTAGATCAAAAGGAACGTGAGAGCTTTGGTTTAGACGATTTAAAGATGGAGATTTTAAATGTAGGGCTTAAAATCTTAATATTTTGAGGCTTCTTTTTTCCACAACATGACCATTGTCGTTTTTAATAGTGTACGACAGACGCCATAAAAAGTCAGAGATCAGAAGGATGTTTGAATTTTGAAATACAATTTTACTTACACACACAAAAAAGCTTTAAAACTTATTCGTATTAGAATAAGTAAGAACCATTATTCAAACAAATGAACTGAGCCAGTGCACCCCAAAAAACTCTAGTCTCTTCTGTCCCTTGTGCATTCAGAGGCTTACCACAAACACCACTCACAACTCATTCGAAGGGCGTTGGATGGAGTTCTCTCACTCCACAGAGCAAAGCTGAGGTGTTGTAAGACTCTATAGACAGTGCTTGGAATTGTGCATCATTGAAGGTCATTGGCTCATAGCCAGCTGCTCCAGAGTGACCTGCTTCATTTTCAAACTCTTCTGTGGAGAGTACAGAGGCTGTGGGGCCTATGCCCACAATGGGTTCATGGTAAAGGCAATGTACACTTTTTACAAAATTCAAAGAAAATTTCTTCACCATTTGCTAGGTCCGTGCTCTGTTTGCGCAATGGAAAACGCTCCTGGTGCCGTAAATGAGAAACAAACACAGCTCAGGGGTTTTCCCTCTCTCTCTCCCTCAGCTCCAGCAGAGAAACATTATCAGAGGCTGTTTGAGTGGTGGAGAGACCTCGACGGTTAAAGCAGGAAAAATATTGTTCCTCTATTCCTGCTCCATGGGGGGAAATATTGACTGTTTGTTTTGCTGTTATATTACTTAAAGTGGAACTCACTCCAAACTTGGAAGAGTGCCAACTGCATGAAACTAAACACAAACCCAAAGTGCTACAGAACTAAACAACTCGAGTTTCTGTGGTAATTCAAAGGGAATAAAAACGTACAGACAAGTTAATGTTCATCCAACAGGTAGATACAGTTGGGTTCTTACTCAAACACAACATTCCACCTTAAAAGAAACAGAGACTCTGAATGAACACTAATGGCAGTGGGAGTCTGCTTTGACTGGAATCGTCACATGTAGTGTATGTGTTTCTTCAGACAAGAGAAATATCTACAACATCAACACGGTCCATGTGTTAAAGGGTCGAGGGCGGACTTCGCACTCAGAGGCTGCCACTCAACAGAATGCGTTCCTCGTCGTCCGGAGTCTATCAGCCTGGAGCATGAAGAGAAGAGTGGACAGATGAAACCAATCATCGCTCATCGTGAAGACAAGGACCCTTTTGTGTCCGTTTTTGGGAGCACCCTCTTGGCTGCGGATCCCTCAGTGTGACTACTGTGTGCCACATGGCTGGCCCCCAGCGAGCCCGCCCTCCAGCCACACGGCCCATAATCACTCACAGGTTCGGGTCTGAAAACCACATTCATCGCGGCCCTCATTACAGTGAGTCAGCAGCTTAGCGCTAGCCTCGCTAACGTCTCAAAACACTGCTTTTGTGGGCAGCACTCAAACGTCTGTCAGATGTCTCCAGCTCAATGGAAGCGCATCCGCACGGATCATAATAGAAACTAGATTATACCACTCACCCGAAGGCCTTATTTTAGGAATCACAGTCAATAATTACCACCCCCTTCAATCTGAGAATAAATCAATCAGCTTCGGAAAACATTAGTCTGAAGTGAAGTGGACGGTTTCGCTTCAATGTCTACCATATGTTTTCGTATATCACAGACTTTTCTTCCATTCCCAGCCCTACTGTAACTAAAGCTCCATCTGGAAGCCAGAAATGTACAGTTTCAGTGAAAGCACAAGCAGAACGTCGCCCTCGGTTTAAAGCTGCACTACATATTGTTTGCTTTATAAAATTGAGAGGGGAATCAGGAGGAAAACTCTCTGCTGAAATAGTGTCCTGCTACGAGTCACCCCGCAAAGCCTGAAATAGTCATTCCACCGAAAGAGCTGTGGGGTAGGATTTAACAGGAGATTTCTGGATCATGTCAGACATCTTTACGAATTAACATCACACACACAATCATCAAAAAGACGGCCCTGTGGCGTGTGGTTAGTGAATGGAGGGTGAATTGCTGAATATACACAGTCAGAAAGAAATGTACTGTAAATTGTTTCTACTAAAGGTACGTTAAATTCGTTATAGAACTGTGCAAAATAAAATAAACCTTAGGATGTACAGGGGTTGGACAATGAAAGTGAATCACCTGTCATTGTAGTGTGGGAGGTCTAAATTGGAGCAGCCTGGTGGACAATCTTCATTAACTCCACATTGCACCAGTAAGACCATGTGCATCCAATGGTTCAAACATTGTGTCCTGAAGGCGGTGCCGTGTATCAGGACGACAATGCACCAATACACACAGCGAGACTGGTGAAAGACTGGTTTGATGAACATGAAAGTGAAGTTGAACATCTCCCATGGCCTGCACAGTCACCAGATCTAAATATTATTGAGACACTTTGGGGTGTTTTGGAGGAGCGAGTCAGGAAACGTTTTCCTCCACCAGCATCACGTAGAGACCTGGCCACTATCCTGCAAGAAGAATGGCTTCAAATCCCTCTGACCACTGTGTAGGACTTGTGTATGTCATTCCCAAGACGAACTGACGCTGTATCGGCCGCAAAAGGAGGCCCTACACCACACTAATAAATTATTGTGGTCTAAAACCAGGTTTCAGTTTCATTGTCCAACCCCTGTACATCCTAATGTTTGATGGAGATCAAATCTAACTCCGAAACGTAGAGGACTACAGAGTCCTCCTTAAATACTCCTTTAGCTTGAATGTGCTCACAGTCATGTGATAAACCGGCTCAGCACAACCCACGTTACACAACGTCCCTCTTAGCATTTCGCGCATTTTCGTATTTCCAGCAGAGAGGTCTCCAGTTCCCCAAACTATCTACACTTACATAGTGCAGCTTTAAAGGGAAAGTATGGTGCAAAAATAGTGAGTAAATCAAGTTAAAGAGTATCAGTATTAGTGTGACCAGACGTCCTCTTTTACCCGGACATGTCCTCTTTTTTAGACTTAAAAAAAATGTCCGGGTGGAATTTCACAAACGTCCGGGATTTTGTTTTTCTAGAGCTTACATAGAACTTCGAGAAGTTTCGTTCACAAACTAGTCCCGCCCTCCCCTACTCCGATTGGTTCGCTCGAGTGAGAAGGGGGCGTGGTGAAGTAGCCTAAAGTCTTCTGATTGGACGGTCTGACTGTAGAGCTACCGTTATTGGTCGATAACCTTCTCTGTAAACATTTAATTGGTCAGTCTGCACGTCAGTAGTCGTTGTTTACGTCAGGCAAAGCTCATGTACCTACCCTCATCTCAAGCAGCTATGCCAAAACGTCCTCTTTTTCACCATCTCAGATCTGGTCACCCTAATCAGTATGGTTCTAAGTGGCAAACAATGCAACATACCCCATTAGTTTGAATGCTTGGTTAGCAGCTACTCAATGCCTGAAGCTTCTTGTATGTTGTGTGTGATGGGTGTAAACACTGTGTAAAAAGCTGCTCTTATGTGCGTATGCCCAGTCTCAAAACTGGCATGGGTTTATTAATGGTGACCATATTTGGGATTTCACAATATAAAAGCCACTTGTGGTGGGGGTTCTGAGCATTTTGGGCAAGTTCATATTTCCAGCAGGTGTCACTAGTTCCCCAAAGTATCTAAACTTACATAGTGCAGCTTTAAAAGGGAAGTCTGGATCAAAAATAGTGAGATGAAGTTAAGAAGTATCAACATTGGAGTCCGTGGGTGAGTAGGATGAAGGATGTGCCTATGTCTACTACAGTCAGTCAACAAGCAGCCAATCAAAGCAGGAGTCTGTGAGCCTGTGTAACAGATCTGAGAGGTGATCAGTTGTGGAGTGGCATGTTGAACAGAGGCAGAAAGTAAGTATCTGCATTCAAACAAGTTAAAAAAAAAAAGTACACTTAACTTACAAACAACTGTCGTTGCTCCTGTGTCTGCTTCAGTGTCAGGGACCGTCTAAAAATGACCAACATATAAAAGGTATGATCTTTGCTCTGAAATCTCTGTAAACGACTCTGCTAAAGCTTCAAGGAACATCAATGGAGACAGGTCTAGAGGCAACAATTAACGTACATACGGAGATAACGTTGGTATAATCAGAAAAGTGCGGTGGGTACCGTCCAAACTTGGTGTTTCATTCTGCTTGCATACAAAAACAAATATAAACACATATCTACACAACTTTGTATATTCAGTTGGCATAGACTTACACTAACCTTAATTCTTACCCTAACCTTAACCTTAAAACAATTCTTTACGTTGTGGGGACCAGCTGATAGCGGTAAAAAGGGTGTTTGGTCCCCACAAAGCCAGTGAAACCTGGTACACACTCACAGACACACTCCAGCATGGGTCACTGAGCTCCTTTCAAGCCTATGAGGCAGGGGTGGCCGTCTACACTAATTGCCCGTTATGAAAAGATATTGGCGGTGTGTTAGGTGTATTGTGCTTTGACATTGTCAGCAGCTCAGTGTGACCCTGTCCCAGCAGGACAAGCCCTCAGCCCTCAGCTCCCAGGTCTGAGGGTTTTATTAGAGCAGCTATAACCTCTCTACGACACACACACACATCACCTCCGCATCGTTACACCTCCGTAATGAGGAAACTTCAGAGTGGAGCTTCCCCATAAAAAGCAGGCCAGGAAATCAGGAAATGTGTGGGAAAAAATTGGATGAAGTAGATCCTTCCAAACCCAACGTGAATGTGGAAGTTGAGATGTAGAAAGAGTCAACTTTTAGTGCTCACCATAAAGATTTAACATGGCTTTTATTTTGGCGTAACTACTGTACGCACCTTTAAAAGCTGGATTTTAGTTCTGAACTTTTATATCTTCTAACAAATTTATTTAGAAGATTTAAAGAACCGATTACAATCGCCTTGTTCTCCCTGTGTCTGCGTGGGTTTCCTCCGGGTGACCGTCTGTGAGGAGTGTGGTGTGTTCTCCCTGTGTCTGCATGGGTTTCCTCTGGGTGACTGTCTGTGAGGAGTGTGGTGTGTTCTCTCTGTGTCTGCGTGGGTTTCCTCCGGGTGACTCTCTGTGAGGAGTGTGGTGTGTTCTCCCTGTGTCTGTGTGGGTTTCCTCCGGGTGCTCCGGTTTCCTCCCACAGTCCAAAATCACATGTTGGTAGGTGGATTGGCGACTCAAATGTGTTCATAGGTGTGAGTGAATGTGTGTGTGTGTGTGTCGCCCTGTGAAGGACTGGCGCCCCCTCCAGGGTGTATTCTCGCCTTGCGCCCAATGATTCCAGGTAGGCTCTGGACCCACCGTGACCCTGAACTGGATAAGGGTTACAGATAATGAATGAATGAATGAATGAATTAGATATGTTTCAGAAGTCCTGTTTTATGCTGTCGTAAATCCTGTCGTAAATAGACGGATGTGTGCTGTACACATGTGGAGTCTTGTGTGATGCCAGTTTCTGTTCTAAGCATCGGCCCGTCACCTGAAGATCGCAGGTTCGAATCCATGTGATGCCTCAGCGGTCTGAGGCTTGAAAGCATGGGCATCTGTCAGCTTATGTGACAGATCCGGGTAGTTTGCTTCCCCCTGTGTTTCCCTTGAGGATACCGCCACAGTGACAGTTTTTCTGTGAACGAAAACACAGCCCTGACAAATCGTTTTTCATTTACTTCTGACTTTGCTTTTATTTTCCACATTAAACAATGTTCACAGGCCACGGTTTCTTCATTTTTTTTTCAGCCGTTTCTCTCCTGTCTCTCTCTCTCTCTCTCTGTTTTCCAGCAAGTTCAACCCTCCCCCCAACTGTATTTACCTTGTAGTGAAGAGTCAATAGTTTCCAAACTATTTTCACTTGATTTATACGATCATGGTATCTCAGTTTCGCCATAAAACAAACCTGTATTTTCAACAGAAATTGACAGCAATTTTAACAAAGTTTTGACTTGCGTCATTGTTTGATCACACTGATGTGATCAGTGACTCTTAAGAAGACATTTAATCAGAGTGGGTCTTTTATCACAGGCTGAACATGGACAGAACAGACATCACAAAGAAGTGGGTCCATCCCCCTGATCATCACCATCAGCTCTGTGTTTCAGTTCTGTAAAGGGGCCAAACAAAACATCATGCAGAAGGTAAATTCTGTGTATCAGCTTTGGCCATATGCTACTAGAAGGAGCTACACTGCCACTGACCAGTGGTGATGTGCACGAGCCGATAGTGACGTAGGATAGGGCGAGACCTAAAGGGTACGGTCAGTGCAAAACACGCTTAGTGTGTGGTGATGGGAGAAACAAATGTCCACATCAAAGCAAAACCAAATCCTGGTCACTCCAGCTATTTTCATCTGTAAAAACTGGACTTTCTGTGAAACTTACAGGTCCTGGTCTCAGTTTCTGTCAGTAATCAGCAGTAACTCTAATGTTTGTCAGGTCTCAGTGACTCTACACTAAAACCTGCAGACAATACCCTGGGTTTTATCACCGTTTCTAAACCTTAGCTGGAGAGGACGGATGTCTCAGTCACTGTCATGAACCAAGTCTGTTGTCCTGTTGTGTCTGTGGTGTCTGGTGTACAGTGAAGATGTGAAAGCCATGTTCTTGTGTCCTGTTCTGACCTCAGACACCACTACACCAGCGTAAAGATCTCACAGCCTCAGACGTCTGACTGATGAATAAATCAACATCCAGGAATTAAATATGGATAAGTTCATATGGAGTTTACTGGGATTCCGAGTCAGCACGGACGACTGCTGGGATATCGGATATTCCTACACCTCTTTCCCTAAGGGAGAAAAAGATCTTCTGCAAATATGATAGGATATGGTGTGAAAATTCATAGGTGGGTGGTCTTTATCAGTGCAGCATCGTCTACTCCCAAGGCACTAGATTCAGAACTACTGATTCTCAAAGATGGAACTGCTAAAATAAGTTCAGGTCACGTTCACGTTTATATGTGGATCCGGAAGCCACCAACCCACACACTGTGAAACAAGACCACCCAGTACGTTTTCTGTGGGCTGCCTCAGTCAGAAAACATGGGATGAAACGAGTTGCTCTGTTTCTGACGTCAAGATTAAAGACTTGAGAATTGCCCCGCCCCCTCGTCTGAGACTGTCCAATCACGGCGCTGAACCTACCTTTATGTGACAGCATGGTGAAATAAGGGCACTGAGTAATAATGGAAAAAAAGAGAACTGAGAGAAAACGGCTAAAAACCAGAGCTCCTCGCTCCTCACTGCTGTGCGCTCGGGGTCGGGGTGAACAGCGAGCGGCTCGTTATCATTTAAAGGAACAGGCGCTGAAAGCAGCCGTTCTGCTGTGAGGTTTGATCCTTGTGGTGTTTTGACCCCATCATGTGAGTGACAGTTCATTAAGAACAGAGCTGTGTTCCTTTGTGGAAAAGAGGGAGAATATGTCCGTTTTACGTTGTTTATCCTTTTAAATGACCACCTACAGGAAAGTGTGAGTTAGGAACCTGAACATAAACAACAACACTATTACTCTATCACATCTAGACTCACACAGAACCCTGCAGTCCCAGACTGTGACTGCATTCGCTGCACCACCCGTCTACTCCAGAACAGACAGAACGTTCTCTGTGTAGACAACTTATGAAATATAGATCTGCAAAGTCGCGCTCCAGAATATTAATATTTCAAAGCATCTCCTGATTAATGCTGACCGGGGCTTTGCTGGTCAATTTGGCGCCGTTTTAATGTTTTAATGTGGAGTCTCAGGGAGAGCAGCTCCTCTGCCCTCACTGACCCCCATGTGCTGTTGTTCCTCATGAATAAAGAAAGGGTTAATGTCTGTCTTTCATTCCTGTCCAACCCACACATTCTCTCCTGCAGCTGAGCGCGAACACAGCCCCAGCTCCGACCAAACCACGGACCTCTCCTCTGTAATTGTGGGTCAGAGCAGAGTGGGAGAGGGTGGTGGTGGGGGGTGATGAAGAGTCTCTGGTGCTTTGTGTACTGTGGCTGTCGGACAAAACCTTGTATCTCCTTTTATTAAAATTACTCACTAAGTAAAATTACTTACTAAGATTTTGATCCTTTAGTTTCCAATTAAAATTATGAAAGTTTTTTTAGTCATTTACCATCCCATGTTTATCTCTCTCTCTCTTTTACTCTCACTATAGTCTCTCTCTCTCTTCCTCTCTCTTTCATGAGAATCACTCTCTCACAGTCTCTCTCACTAGTCTTTCTTTCTCTCTCACTAATGTCTCTCACTTTCTCTCCACTGTCTGTCTCTCACTTTCTATCACTACTGTCTCTTTTACTATTGTCTCTCACTTTCCCTCACTACAATCTCTCTCTCCCTCTCTCACTATGGTCTCTCACTTTCTATCAATAATGTCTCTCACTATAACCTCTCTTGCACTACTGTCTCTCACTACAATCTCTTTCTCTCACTACTGTCTCTTACTTTCTATCACTACAGTCTCTCTCTCTCGTTCTCTGTACAATCTCTCACTCGCTCTCACTTTCTATCACTACCATCTCTTGCTCACTAATGTCTCTCACTTTCTCTCACTACAGTCCCCCTCTCTCTCAATTTCTCTCACTACAATCTCTCGCTTGCTCTCAGGTTCTATCACTACTGTCTCTCACTTTCTATCACTACTGTCTCTCTCACGTTCTCTCTCTACAATCTCTCGCTCGCTCTCACGTTCTATCACTACTGTCTCTCTCTCACTAGAATCTCTCTCACTCACTTTCTATCACTACCATCTCTTGCTCACTAATGTCTCTCACTTTCTCTCACTACAGTCCCCCTCTCTCTCAATTTCTCTCACTACAATCTCTCGCTTGCTCTCACGTTCTATCACTACTGTCTCTCACTTTCTATCACTACTGTCTCTCTCACGTTCTCTCTCTACAATCTCTCACTCGCTCTCACGTTCTATCACTACTGTCTCTCTCTCACTAGAATCTCTCTCACTACCATCTCTTGCTCACTAATGTCTCTCACTTTCTTTCACTACAGTCCCCCTCTCTCTCAATTTCTCTCACTACAATCTCACTCTCACTCACTTTCTATCACTACCATCTCTCACTCACTAATGTCTCTCACTTTCTCTCACTACAGTCTCTCTCTCACTTTCTCTCAAGTTCTCTCACTACTGTCTCTCACTTTCTCTCATTACAATCTCTCCCTCTCTCACTTTCTCTCATTACAATCTCTCTCACTACTGTCTCTCTCTCTCAAGACAGCCTGTTTCTCTCTCTTTCATGACAATCTTTCTGTCTCACTCTCATCTCACACAAGTCTATCTTACTTTAGTCTCATTTTCTCTCACTACTGTCTCTCTCTTTCACTGTTTCACTAGAGTCTCTCTATCTCTCTCATTACCATCTCTTTCTCTCTCTCTCTCTCTCTGTAGGTTTTATGGCCGTGTTTCTGAAGCGAAGTGCTTTCATCTGCTGTAATATAGTTTCGGAGTGATCCTGTAGCAGCTCGTCAAACACATAAGTAGCCGTCTCTGTCGGCCGAGCTTAGCGTAAGCTCCTCGGGATTAGAGCCTAAATGTTGGAGAGGGGTCATTTAACTCCATCTCCTTTTCTGAGGCGAGCGAGTGTGTCGTCCTCCTTTAAGAGCAGAGAGACTCGTCTCCTCGCACGTCCTCTCTGAGCCCAGGGAGATCCACAAGAACATGACGACAAGCACAAAGCTCACGACTAATGAAGCACTTCACAGCAAACACAGGTCGAAAACAGGGTAAACCCGAGTGAGCTGCACTTTCAGGCTGTTCAAGGAAACATGGCCTCCCCCATTTTCCACAAGTAAATAACAACACAGTTCTGGGTCGTAATGAAACAACTGTGACCTGCTTTGGCCAAAACGCCACAAGGATCAACTCCACAGCAGTGTTCTCCCACTGTGTATACAGACCTGTTTCGGCCAGTTTCAGCACCTGTTCCTTTAAATGATAATGAGCCGCTCGCTGTTCACCCCGACCCCGAGTGACAGCAGAAGCTCTGCTTTTTAACCATTTTGGCTCAGTTCTCTTTCTTCTCCATTCTTGTTTCCTACACTTTTATTAAGTGCTCTAATTTCTCTGTGCTTGTTGCGTTTGTTCTGATACATTGTGAAAAATGTGAAGAACCAAGGCTCTAGACCTTTTGAACGATCTAGATACAGCCCTGAATGAACACCTTCACAGTCCACCAACACTGGACTTCTGGGTGTTCCTTTCACCAAACGTCTGTCTGAGCCCAAAGCTGTGTTTGACGGGTGGCCGGAGGAAGTCAGGGCCTCACCGTCCCACATGGTCAACACGGTCACACAGCAGAATTCACAGCTAACCAAGGAGAGATGCTTCATTTCCCTGAATTTCTCACGGTGTGTGTTTTTTGGTGGAGAAGGACTTTCAGAAATGTGGCCATATTTAACACCAGCTTCCATCGGCGCGGCAACGTGGCCATACCTTTGGATGCAGCTGTAAATATTTGGTCGGGTTCGTCTCACATGCAGTGCAGTCGTTTGTACTACAGTGTCTCCCTCTGTGAAGCTGAAGGGGATTAGTGGAAACACAGCGGCCGCTTCTGAGCAGGAATAGCAACGGAGGGCTGTCTCACCTTCTTGATTTATGATGATGTTCTTTGGAACTATGTTCTGTGAGGGTTCTGAGGGATGTGCCACAGTCTGGAGCGGTCAGTCAGCGCCTGAAAACACAAAAAAAAACTTCTTCAGGGAAGGCTCACTTTCCAATTTGCTGTGAATGAGTGAATTCAACTGCTATAAAGGCCACATACTCTCTCTCTTTTCCACAAGGGAACACAGTTCTGGGTCGTAATGATACGTCTCTGACCTGCTTTGGTCAAAACACCACAAGGATCAAACCTCACAGCAGTGTTCCGACCCTGAGCGCACAGCAGTGAGTGACCTTCTCCATTCTCATTTTCTCTGCTTTTACTCCCTGTGCTCTCTTCTAACCTCGTCTTTGCACTTTCACATCAAGGCGAGTCCAGTGCTGTGATTGGAGAGACTCAGACAGGGGGCGGAGCAATTCAAAAGTGTATGAACTTGACATCAGAAAGAAAGCACAATCAGAATGGCTTGTTTAATCCTCGTTTATTGCACGAGAAACTGACTGATTGGTCTTGTTACACAGTGTGTGTGTGTGTTTTAATATTATGGCCCTTTTATTATGCCTCTACTGTGGACACAGATGCTTAATTATGCACACACAGCTTGTACAGTGTCTGTAGAAAAGTCTGGAAAAAGGGACGCTCCAGAGCAGCTGAAAATGAGCTTTACGTCACCATATTCAATGCCAAGCTTAGGTTACAGTAATATAAAGCATCCCAGCTGTCGCCTTATTACATTTCTCGAGGCTGAACGCCATCAGATCCGGTTGATATTTGCTGCACATTGTATTTATCAAAATATTATAAAACAAAGGATAAATGCATCTTCATTCCTCCCTCGTTCTTCTGTGAATTTCAGAGGTCTCTCTGATTCTATCCTGGACTCAGACTATTCCAGGAACACGATGCCCACTGGATCCACTGGAGTTTGAATCCTTATCTCCTCTACACTGATATAGCTGACCACTGAGATAAGCACATTCTGACACGTATCAAAACAAACACGGCTCAGCGTTTCCTGACAGGAGCCGAGTGGGTCCTCCCCAGGCGAGGGGCTTCAGAACCAGCAGCTCATTCTCCACGCAGAAGAGAACAGAGCTACGGAACGGACACGGGCACCTGCTTCGACCGCACCGGCCTGTTCCTGATAACATCAGACAGAGTTTAGTCAGAGTTTCTGAGCGGGAGTTCACACTCTCAAAAGAACCGTGGACACACGTTCGCTTTTCCAAGAACTTTCAGAGTGACTCTCACAGACAAAAGACGACAGGTCTCTGGTTTTCAATTCATTACATTTAATCGTTACAAAGGGCTTTTCACAGCTAGTGTTTTCACAAAGCAGTGCCTCAGAAATCAGGACTCAGCCCCGAGTGAACAGAACGAGGGCGAGAATAAAAACCCTCAGAACAGCAGACAGAACCATTCAGAACCACTGAGAAGAACAGAGGTTCTGAACAAGCACTAAGTGAGGAAACCATTTATTTATTCATACATTCAATTCAACATACAGGGTCACGGTGGGTCCGGAGCCTACACGGAATCACTGGGGGTAAAGTGGGAACACACCCTGGAGGGGGCGCTAGTCCTTCACAGGGCGACACACACTCACACATTCACTCACACCTACAGACACGTGAGTCACTGTCACAGTTGGAGGATGAGGAGGTGGACGTACACGCGAGGAAGATTTATTTAAACAAAACCAAGGCAAACACACAACAAACAGAAAAACAAACAGGAGCAGGGAGGCAAGAAAACAAACTAGAACTCAGAGGAACAAAACTCGGACATGAACATAACTGTGAACCGGTGGTAATGTGTAAAACAACATACAAAGAAACACATCTACACACACAAGAACCGACCAGGGAACACTGAAACAAAGGGACTATATACACAGAGCACTGACAAGGAACACCTGGGGACAGTAACGAGAGGGCAGGGCTACAAAGGAGACTCTGACGAGAGGGCGGAGCTAAGGCGGGACTAGGGCGGAGACAGGAAGAATAAACAGAGCCATGTGCTAAATGAGCACATGGCTAGGCAAACAAACACAGGACGTGACAGTCACCAACAGAGGAAACTGTTGCACCCGGAAGAAACCTACGTGGACACTGGGAGAACACACCACAACTCCTCACACACAGTCATTTGAAGTGGGGCTTGAACACACACACTCCAGGACCCTGAAGCTATGTGACTGCAACACTACCCACAGAGCCACAAAAAAACGGAAGACTCAAAGAATCAATAAGAAGAAAGAAGATTAAAAACTAACAATAAAAGGAAATTAAAACTAACAAAAAAGAGGAGGACAAAGAGGAACAGAGACTCAAAGGACAGACAAAAAGCAAGAAAAATATTAAAAAAAACACAGGAACTGAGTCGACGGTTGGTGGTTGATGCTCTTCAGAAAGAAACAGCTACAGTGAACAGACACTCTGAAGTATCAGCTTGGGTAGAACACTCCTAGAACCCTCCTAGAACCCTCTAGAACACTCCTCAGCCAACCAGACTGTGTGGCTGGTGTTAACTGTTGTTATCAATGTGATACAATAAAGAACAGAGCCTCTCGTTGGTCAGAGATATAAAGATTAACCAATGAAAACCGCCGATTACGGTTTTGACCCGATCAGAGGGAGAGAGAGGTCCATGTAAATGTGTGGCTCCAAGGCTTCATACGAGGGGACGGTATCCGTAAATCTCTTCTCTCCATAGAAACAGAACCTTTCACGTTAGAAATCTGACCCTGAGGCAGTGTCCAATGACCTCGTCTGACCACAATTAGCAGCTCTGCTACCCATAATTACTGCTAATCGCTTCACCTCTGCCCCCTGTAATTCCTTCCTATCAGTGTCCGTGGCTGATGTTCTGGATAAAGGCTGTGGACACAGGGAAGCAGTGAGGGGTAAAAAGCTTTATTTATTGACCCACTGCGAAACAAACACTAACACTGTTACTCTCACAGAGCAGAGTCCATCGATTCCAGCTTTACCGGAGCACCGCAGGCACAACTGAGGGTGTGTGTCTAGTTTGAACAGTGGGCTGCTGAGAATGTAGACCTCGACCCCCAGAAATGTGCAGCATCCACTTGGAAGGAGCGATGGAAGTCAGTCTGCCCCAGTCGAGACGTGAGGGAGTGACCGAGCCGGTTTGGGGCGATCAGGAGGACAGAAGCGACCACAGCGGCAGGTTCAGCCAGACACCCCCTGACTCTTTTCGAGGAAGTTCCCTGGATCTTGTACGGCCTCAGAGTCAGGACCTCGGTTTTACGTCTCATCCAAAGGGTCCCATCATTTGCTCAGTACAGTGTCCCTGTCACTACACCCAGGCATTGGGTTCCACTCAGAGAAATACAGACAACGCCCCCTGTTAGCCCCATGAACGTCACTTCCCTCAGACACCCAAGAGGTCCTTCAAGGTCTCCCATCATGCTCAGGTGCTATGACTGCTGGCAAATTGCCTCTTTCATTTAGTCAAATGATCTCACACTAAGAATTATGAAATATCTCGAGATTATTCCAGAAAGGGTCTCGTCCACTGGAACGTCAAGCTTCCTTTCTTAATACAAGTCAAACGACCTGCCAGTAGAATGAGATTCATCCGTTCATTCGTCTCCTGTCACCCCCTCATCCTGACCTGGGCTGTGCACAAACCAGGAACACACCCAGGATAGAGCCAGTCCATCACAGGACAACACACACTCACCTACGTAATCACACACACAGGTAATTTCACACAACCAAAACATGTGTTTTTGGATGTAGAGAACCCAGTAGAAGATAATAAATAATTTTGAGTATATTTGCAAACCCTGTGAAACAACCCCATTCAGGGGTTTGTGACCTGCTCAAGTCTGAAAACTAAACAAGATGTTCTGAGTGCAGGCATTTCAGAGTTGCCCCGCCCCCACGTCAGAGTTTAACCAATCACAGCGCTGGACCTGTTTTTTATGCCTGTCAGAGCGCAAACATGGGGTTAAATGAAGCAAAACAAACACAAAAAAGCATAGCGTGAAAAACGGAGAAGAAAGAGAACCGAGCGAAAACGGCTAAAAAAGGTTTCTGCTTCTCATTTCAGAGTAATCCCGCCCCTTCCTCTAAGTCTGTCCAATCACAGCCCTGTATCCGCTTTATGTGAGAGTGCAAAGACTACGTTAAACAGAGCAAAACACCCAACTAAACAGAGACGAAAGAACTGAGCAAAAACCCGTGCTTCTGCTCCTCGCTCCTCACTGCTGTGCGCTCGGGGGCGGGGTGAACAGCGAGCGGCTCATTATCATTTAAAGGAACAGGCGCTGAAAACAGACCGTTCTGAACAGGGCTTTTTAACAGGGGAGAATGCTGCTGTTACAGATTTCCCTTTTAAAGACCCCAAAACTATGTTCACTTGTGGAAGAAAGGTTAGAATATGAATAACATTGAATAATCATATAATATTCATCTTTTTTGCCAGAAAACTAGATGCTGGAACATTTCTGTGAGGATCTGTCTACATTTATCCACAACAGCATTGCGTTCGATGTCTTGTTGTGGATATAAAACGCTGCAGTGATGAAGAATCATTCAGTTTGTGTAGAGAACACAGACCTACTGCTCCATGGCACAGTGCTGGGAGGCCTCATGTCCTCAGACCGATGCTGGACATTGGTTATGGAAACTCCTGTAATTTCATACTTACTCTACAGAAATTATATATACAGTAACGACAACACGTTCACCTCAGAGTAGAGCATTTCACAAATTACAAAGGGTTTCTACAAACATCAGGACACACACATACACACTGCAATAGGAAAAGCTTAGTCTTAATGTAACGCAGGATGTTTTTATTTTTGGGTTTTGTCAGGTTTCTATCAACAAACTTCAGCCTGAAGCTGACGGCGAATAAAGGAACAAAGCTAAAGCTCAGAGACTGTTCGAGAACAGTGAGAAACTAAATCAGGTGTCCTTCTCCCTGACCACATCCAGGACCGCGGTTCTCACGCGTAAACACAGGCCCTCACCAGCAGGGTTAAAATGCTTGGGTGGCTTTAGTATTACACTGAGAAATGATTAGCTCTTAGTACAGTGAAGGTAATGAGAAAACAGCTGATGGAGAGTCAGTGCAGAGCTCTGGTTTAACTAAACTGAACACATTAACCAATATGAAGTGAAAGGGAAGCCTGCCATTACCGTTACTGTACCAGACAGTGCTGTGGAGACGTTAACGAGGCGTGAAGAACATCAAGAAGGTTCTTTCATGGAGAAATGGAGGTGCACAGAGCTCGTAAAATTAGTGAACCCAAGCTGACAGAAAGGGATATAGCTTATATATTCTGTCCAAAAAGGCCTGGAGTAGCTGCCCATGACTCTAAAAGTGTATCATGTAAAGCCTCTCCAGAGTAGAGGCTGTTACTGTTGAGATTTCAGAAGAAAAGCGTGTGGAGCAGGGGTCTGGATTCTCAGAAACGCAGTGTGTCCAAAGACCTGCTTCAGTTAAAGGGCTTTAATTAAGTCTGAAAGCTTGGACTAAATCTCTCCTTAAGACTGTTGCCTTCACATTTACATTCTCCTCCAGAGCTCAGGCCTTGAGCGGCAATGTCAGCGTCCCAACTCTGCTCCATTATTCAGCAATAGCTTCTGGAATCATTAGACAGAGCTAATGCGATGCTCATTACATATTAACAGCAGTCAGAGTGAGGATGGAGTTAAACTGTCCCACGGTTCCTCGGGTCTCCCTTTCATTCACGGCCTAACAATGATTTGAAAACAGCAGGGCCACACGGCACTGGACCTTTACATCATTAAAGCATTCATTAATAAGTTCCTGAGATGTCCTCAGTTCAAAAGTGATCACATTTCCTTTTATGTTATTTTGTACCAGGACTCCCGAGGGCAAAGCCAGGACTCCCGGCCTCGAATGGCTGAGGCATCAGTGGAGATCTGAGTGACTGGGTGAGTGTGAGTGTGTGAAATTGTCCACAGGTGAATGTGTGAGTGACTGAATGACTGTGTGAAACTGTCCTCAGGTGTGAGTGACTGGGTGAGTGTGTGCAATTGTCCACAGGTATGTGTGAGTGTGTGAGTGACTGGGTGAAGGTGTAAAACTCTCCACAGGTGTAAGTGACTGTGTGAGTGTGTGCAATTGTCCACAGGTATGTGTGTGTGAAACTGTCCTCAGGTGTGAGTGTGTGAGTGACTGTGTGAAACTGTCCACAGGTGAGAGTGACTGGGTGAGTGTGTGAAACTGTCCATAGGTGTGTGTGTGTGTGTGAATGACTGGGTGAGTGTCTGAGTGTTAAGTGAGTGTGTGATGCTCTGTGACAGACTGGTGCTCTGTCCATTGTGTGTCCCTCTGCCTTGCACCCAGTGATTCTGAGTACGCTCCCGACCCACCGTGACCCTGCTCAGGAAGAGGCCGTTACAGAAGATAAATGGAAGAATGAATTTGGAGGTGACCCCCAGAAGAACCAGGCCACTCTGGTCATGTTTAATTAGTCCATGAATATGTCATTAATCCAGAAATAAAGATCACAGTGGGGAACGTGTTGCCTGACATGTACTCGTATGACAGCTGTGACGTGACGGCCCTGAGAACGCTCTTAAACATACACCCTAACACAGACAGCGTGATATCAGCCTGCCGCCATCAATCATCCAGCGCAGCTCAGCAGTGTACATTAACGAAAGGTCTCACACTCTAACACTGCAGTTAAAGTCCCAGCCACTGGGGGCGCATGTGTCAGGGGCTCATAGAGCCAGGAGGAACCAGAGGGTTGGGCATCTGCAGATTACAACCAAATCCTCACAGAACTGTTGCGCCATCCAATCTTAAGCCTCCCTAGACGAACAGAAGCTGTGGCCGCTCTGAACGAAGGCCCCATTCTGCCCGGTCCTGCCCCTCTGTTGCTTCTGGTGGTGGACGCTCCACATCCCTCTCTCTGTGGCAGAATGAGGAGCAATCTGACGTGGCTCTAATTTAATGGGAGGGGGGCTCTGGGCTGTTATTTTTAGTAGAGGTTGGCCTTGTTACAGCTGCACTCGTTTATTTGGAGCGCAGGAACCCCTCGTTTGGTGCCTGACTCGCACAAAGCTCCAACTGTCTCCGCAGACGCTGCGGCGCACAATGAAAACCAGCAGCTCCAGGCACACAGCCGAGCCACTGAAGAGCCTCGAGGCTCTAAAAATGCGCTCCGCCGCAAAAGTGTGGACACTCCGGGTCAAACGACATGAGTTTTGTATTTCAGTTGGTTTGGTGTTTTTTTCTGAAAGTAAGTTAAAACATCCTCTAGAGGGGACATGCTTTAGCCCAGGCCTCATCACCCCCAGGAATGGACGAGTACGGGTCGCGAGGGGTCGCGAGGATGGGTTGTGGTTCTCGGACAAAGCACTGTAAAGTCATGTGATCAATTTGTTTTGTTCTTGGGGATAATCATCATCATCATCTTAGCCACTTATTCCATTTCAGGGTCGCGGTGGCAACAGGGCGAGCAAAGAAGCCCAGACGTCTCTGTCCCCCGCCACTTCCACCAGCTCCTCCTGGGGGATCTCCAGACGTTCCCAGGCCGGCCCGGGGATATAATCCCTTCACCGTGTCCTGGCTCTACCCCGGGGCCTCCTTCCATTTGGACGTGCCTGGTATACCTCCAGCGAGAGGCGTCCAGGAGGCATCCCCATCAGACGCCCAAACCTTTCCTGGATGGTGGTGGAACAGCTTTAGTGGTCTAATGACTTCCAGGGCTATGCTAGCTCCAAGTAGGGTCTCCCATGGTGAACAGGTCTGGAGTGAAGATCCAGATGAACACGATCCAAGAGGCATCCCTATGAACACAACAGTTAGAACTAGGTGCACCCTGAGCAGGAGAGGTTTACCGGGGCGTACCAGATGGCGAGTGCCTAGTGGCAGGGCAGCCCACGAGAAAAGGCCACAACGGGCACAGAGCAGGGGCCGAAGAGGCTCTTGGTATCAAGGAGCTTGGGGATAATGCTGTATCCAAAAGTGTGTTAGAGTTTTATGTTAGTGACTGTGACGATTAATATTCTTTAATAATATTTCAATTTGTTGTTATTGAATTAAACGACAGAGAGGGAGAATGATTGAATATTGAATTACAGTTATATCTATTTTAAAAAACTTGTATTTACACCAGGGTGGCACGGTGGTGCAGCAGGTGGTGTCGCAGTCACACAGCTCCAGGGACCTGGAGGTTGTGGGTTCGATTCCCGCTCCGGGTGACTGTCTGTGAGGAGTGTGGTGTGTTCTCCCTGTGTCTGCGTGGGTTTCCTCCGTGTGACTGTCTGTGAGGAGTGTGGTGTGTTCTCCCCGTGTCTGTGTGGGTTTCCTCCGGGTGACTGTCTGTGAGGAGTGTGGTGTGTTCTCCCTGTGTCTGCGTGGGTTTCCTCTGGGTGACTGTCTGTGAGGAGTGTGGTGTGTTCTCCCTGTGTCTGCATGGGTTTCCTCCGGGTGACTGTCTGTGAGGAGTGTGGTGTGTTCTCCCCGTGTCTGTGTGGGTTTCCTCCGGGTGACTGTCTGTGAGGAGTTGGTGTGTTCTCTCTGTGTCTGCGTGGGTTTCCTCTGGGTGACTGTCTGTGAGGAGTGTGGTGTGTTCTCCCTGTGTCTGCATGGGTTTCCTCCGGGTGACTGTCTGTGAGGAGTGTGATGTGTTCTCCCTGTTTTTGCGTGGGTTTCCTCTGGGTGCTCTGGTTTCCTCCCACAGTCCAAAAACACACGTTGGTAGGTGGATTGGTGACTCAAAAGTGTCCGTAGGTGTGAGTGTGTGAGTGAATGTGTGTGTGTGTGTGTGTGCTGCCCTGTGAAGGACTGGCGCCCCCTTCAGGGTGTATTCCCGCCTTGCGCCCAATGATTCCAGGTAGGCTCTGGACCCACCGCGACCCTGAACTGGATAATCGCTAATACACACTATCATCAAACCATTCAGGGACTCTTGTGTGTGGAGGTCACGGAACCAAACACGACCAAAAACCCCCAGAGCGTTACACAGATTACACCCTTGTGTAAAAGTAGAATGCAAACTATGCAGCTTTCAGAACCGGAAAATCCACACCGCTGGTTCCCTAATGATTATTACATGTAAATAAAAGCAAAGGTGGAGAAAAAGGGTGAACGTACTCATCATTTCCGTCTGGTTTTAGCGCTTCACATACTGTCCCTGCTTTTGTGGAATCTGGGTCTAGAAAAATCTTCTGACCAGCTGCGCCCAAACGTCTGCATATGACTGTACACCCTCTCCCCCTCTCTCTTTCTTTACGTCTCGCTCTCTCTCTCTTCCCTTTTTCATGCACTGCGGCTTCCTTCTCGTTTTGTTTTCTACCTCTTTTTATTCCCTTTTTCCTTCCCTCTTTTGGATCCCTCTTACATAAGACGATGAGGCATGGACTGCTCACTGCACGAATGGAGCAGATGGACAAGTCTGTGTGTATATTTGTGTGTGTGTGGGTGTGTGTGTGTGAGAGACCCATGCCTTAGTGGCATCTCAAACTCAGACACCAGTCTAAACTAAGACTCTCTCTCTCTGTATATAACTAGGCCTATATATTCCACACATATGGAAAAGGAGAGCTGTCTGTGCCTCAGCACGTTCTCCACATTCCTGTAGTCCTGCGTGTTTCTACTCTTCCTCACATGCTGCAGCTCTGAGCCATGTGCAGCGGACCCCCGCCAACTGCAGACCACGGCGCACAACGAGTCAAAAGTTCACAATCAACGTCTTTTCTTTTGAAACCCAATTGTACGAGCATTGGCCACTCCCCCAAAGAGGGTGAGAGGTGAAGATCTTAGTCATGTGGAGCCAACCATGGCTTCTTTTCAGATTGCTACACTGCAGTTTACCCGTGTAACACAATTAGAAACATAAGGCGCTCTGGGTTCCAGCGGCCTCTGAATGAACAGACACTGACAACAACGTACTCAGTTCAGATCTTATGTAAAACTGACGATGAATGTCTTGTCGTAAGGTAAGGCTGGTCTCTGATTTGGGAACAGCGCTTTTGTAAAAAGAACAATAACGAGAGTCCTCACTTGAAGTGTGATGTATTTCTGGCCTCAGATCTCAGGTCAGGTTTTAGTGGTGAGGCAAGGGTGTCCCTTCATTCACTACAGGAGAGTGCGGTGCCAGAACAGAGTGATGGAGAAGTATCTAGACACCCGGAATAACCAGACTTTCAGACCCCAATCCACAGACACATTAATCCTCAGGAGTGTAGTACAAAGGGCATCTTTAGAGCTCGGAAAGTAAGCCTTGAACCTGCTTCTCAGATTGAATATGTTTCCCTTACTGTTACGAAAACAGCACCGTCATCAGGAGACCCCCCCACCACCCTACAGCTGCAGAGGGATGGTCTTACATAGTGCAGTTTCTGCAGTGCTGAGGCCAGAGTTGTCTGAAGAATCACAATGATGTGGAAGCCATAATTTTAAAATGAAAATACTACATAGGGTTGCTTTAAAAACATACTCAGTCCTATATTTTTGTAACCTTTAGGAAATGCATATTTCATTCATTTATTCATTGTCTCTAAGCACTCAAACCCACGCAGACACAGAGAGAACACACCACACTCCTCACAGACAGTTACCCGGAGGAAACCCACGCAGACACAGAGAGAACACACCAAACTCCTCACAGACAGTCACCCGGAGGAAACCCACGCAGACACAGGGAGAACACACCACACTCCTCACAGACAGTCACCCGAAGGAAACCCACACAGACACAGGGAGAACACACCACACTCCTCACAGACAGTCACCCGGAGGAAACCCACGCAGACACAGGGAGAACACACCACACTCCTCACAGACAGTCACCCGGAGAAAACCCACGCAGACACAGAGAGAACACATCACATTCCTCACAGACAGTCAGCCGGAGGAAACCCACGCAGACACAGGGAGAAGACACCACACTCCTCACAGACAGTCACCCGAAGGAAACCCACGCAGACACAGAGAGAACACACCACACTCCTCACAGACAGTCACCCGGAGGAAACCCACGCAGACACAGGGAGAAGACACCACACTCCTCACAGACAGTCACCCGGAGAAAACCCACGCAGACACAGAGAGAACACATCACATTCCTCACAGACAGTCACCCGGAGGAAACCCACACAGACACCGGGAGAACACACCACACTCCTCACAGACAGTCACCCGGAGCAGGACTTGAACCCCAAGTGCACCTGTTAAGTGCATATTTAAAAATGAAAATAACAAACAAACAAAAGTAATGATGCAGATCACTTTAAAATATTTACAGGTTTTGTTTTTGACCTGTCTTTTTTATTATTATTATTTGCATAGCCACAACAAATTGGGAATGAATTACTGCTGAAATCTGATCTACCTGCATGTATGCCACACGTACGAAGTTGGCCTGACCTCCCACACAGCCTCCACCATTCAGAGACTTCATAAACTTCACCAAACTCCCGTTCATAAATCACATACTACATGGACGCATCTGTCTGTTCGAACCATAAAAGCTCCGGACGCTCTAAAAACTCATTGTCTGTGTTTCCTTTGCTGTCGTAAGGTCTGGAGGCGCTAGAGAAAGGCTGAGCGTCTGATCCGCAGTGACAGCGTGCTCCAAGCGCAGACAGAACCAAGAACAACAAACACACTTCCAAACCACTCAATTTAGCACAGCAACGTACGCTAATCACCCTCAGTCTCAGTGGACAGCGTTCAGCCAACACTACTGAGGCTCTCACTCTGGACCACAGATACCACTCCAGCTCATCGCAAAACAGGTGCTGGAATGTGCTCCAGAGAACAGAGTTCCACTGCTCCACAGCCCAGTTCTGGGGATTTTATACGCCTCCATCAGACACATGGCATTGGACACAATTTAATCCCTGAACAGGAGAAGAGTTCACAGGGGAGAACCTTCTGGAACAGTTTTAGTGGAAGGGGAATGTCCTAGAACTGTTTGAGTGTGTAAGATAAGAGTAACAGTGTAAGAACCCTTCTTTTCAAGAGGAATATCTGAGCGGCAGGAGACACAAACTTATCTCAACTCTGATGTAGTTGTTCTCCACAGAGTCTAAGGCTAAGGTTAAGGACCCCTGCTCTAGTCGAAGAACATCAGACGAGGACAGTGTATGGAGAAAATACAGAGCTCTTAAGGTGGAAATGCAGAGATGTTAAGGATGAGCTACACATATGTTAAGGTAGAAATACAAAGATATAGAGGACACTACACAGACATTAAAGTGGATCTACAGAGATTTTAATGAGATATTACAGAGACTTTAATTTGGATCTACAGAGATGTTAAGTCAGAACTACAGAGATTTTAAGGTGGATCTACACAAATGTTAAAGAGACTACAGAGACATTATTGTGGATCTATGGAGATGTTATTGAGAAACTACAGAGATTTTGATGGGGATCTGTTAATGAGACACTACTGAGACATTAAGGTAGATCTAAAGAGATTTGAAGGAGACACTACAGAGATTTTAATGTGGATCTACTGAGATATTAAGGAGAAACTCCAGAGATTTTAATGTGGATCTACAGATATGTGAGTGAGACGCTAGAGATGTTAATGAGATATTACAGAGACTTTAATTTGGATCTACAGAGATTTTAATGTGGATCTACACAAATGTTAAAGAGGCTACAGAGACATGAATTTGCATCTATGGAGATGTTAATGAGAAACTACAGAGAATTTGATGTGGATCTGTTAATGAGACACTACAGAGACGTTAAGGTCGATCTAAAGAGATGTGAAGGAGACGCTACGGAGATTTTAATGTGGATCTACTGAGATATTAAGGAGAAACTACAGAGATTTTAATGTGGATCTACAGATATGTGAAGGAGACACTACAGAGATTTTAAGGTGGATCTGTTAAAGAGACACTACAGAGATTTTAAGGTAGATCTACAGATATGTGAAGGAGACACTACAGAGATTTTAATGTGGATCTACAGATATGTGAAGGAGACGCTAGAGATGTTAATGAGATATTACAGAGACTTTAATTTGGATCTACAGAGATATTAAGGTGGATCTACACAAATGTTAAAGAGGCTACAGAGACATGAATGTGCATCTATGGAGATGTTAATGAGAAACTACAGAGATTTTGATGTGGATCTGTTAATGAGACACTACAGAGACGTTAAGATAGATCTAAAGAGATGTGAAGGAGACGCTACAGAGATTTTAATGTGGATCTACTGAGATATTAAGGAGACACTACAGAGATTTTAAGGTGGTTCTACAGAGATAATAATAATCTTGTATTTGATAATTTTGTTACTATGGGTTTCTAGAAACTAGGACAACACACAAGGTTAAATCTCGAGTGTCACACCAGAAGTTAAAGGCAGTGTGTGTCACAGTTCGGCTCCTGTTAAGTGACCACAATCCAACAGACGAAGAAGAAAACCTTGCTATGACAAAGAGTTGGGCAAGTGCCAGTCAAGAAGTCACTGAGTAAATAGGGCTGCCGAGAAAGGAGGAGCAGGGCCATTAAGTCATTACTGGGACCACCAAATGATTCTTTCTCAGCGGCGCGCCTCTTCTGTGGCTTTCATTCAATGGAATGCAAGCATCTGCAAGCGATGAAAACATCCTACGGCTCGCCATAACGTTCACAGCTGACCACATCACACGCAGCTCACAGAACAATGCCCGGCCGAGGGGGTGGTCCGGATAAATACGGCACGCTGTTTCGAGTTAGTCTGAAGAATGCAGGGGAAGGATCATCCAGGCGGTTTCACCGAGCGAACGCTACCACCAACCCACTGGCACGCGCAGATGAGAGGCTTAGGTTGCTGCTATTTTGGTGGATTTATAAAACAGAGAGAAGGGAAAAGAAAAACGCACATCCCACATGTGGACCCATTGGGACGGCCAGGCTGAGTCCACACCAGCTAATGTTTATGGTGCACTTTCACTCTCATTTTCATCCAAGATCTTTGGGTTTTCTCCTGTTTCAAAGCCTTTCTCTGCTTTCACCTTTGGGTTGGGGAACCCCCTGAGGGCCATGGGCAAGAGCACAAATAAATACAGAGTTACAAATACACTCTCTGTACGTGCAAACGTAAACACCTCTTATAGTCGGTGACGTCCTCCATTGTGCACACACTCAGGTCTGAGCGTGAATGATTATGTGAATGTGTGAAACTGTCCACAGAAGTAACTGTGAGTGAGGGGGTGAGTGTGTGAGTGACTGGGTGAATGTGAGAAAATGTCCCCAAGTGTGAGTGACTGGATGAGTGTGTGACTGACTGGGTGAGTGTGTGAGTGACTGGGTGAATGTGTGTTTGTGTGTAGGGGAGGGGGCGAGTGACTGGGTGAGTGTGTGAAATTGTCCCCAGGTGTGTGTGTGGGGGGGGGGGGGGGGGGGGAGTGACTGGGTGAGTGTGTGAAATTGTCCCCAGGTGTGTGTGTGTGTGGGGGGGGAGTGACTGGGTGAGTGTGTGAAATTGTCCCCAGGTGTGTGTGTGTGGGGGGGGGGTGACTGGGTGAATGTTTGAAATTGTCCCCAGGTGTGTGTGTGTGTGGGGGGGGGGGTGACTGGGTGAATGTGTGAAATTGTCCCCAGGTGTGTGTGTGGGGGGGGGTGACTGGGTGAGTGTGTGAAATTGTCCCCAGGTGTGTGTGTGTGTGGGGGGGGGTGAGTGACTGGGTGAGTGTGTGAAATTGTCCCCAGGTGTGTGTGTGTGGGGGGGGTGAGTGACTGGGTGAGTGTGTGAAATTGTCCCCAGGTGTGAGTGTGTGACTGACTGGGTGAGTGTGTGAAATTGCCCCCAGGTGTGAGTGTGCGAGTGAGTGTGTGAAGTGTGTGATGCCCTGGTGCTCTGTCCAGGATGTTTTCCCGCTTTGCCCCCAACAATTCCAGGTAGGATCTGGACCCACTGCCACCCTGAACAAAATGAAGCAGTTACAGGGAATGAATGAATGAATGAATGAATGAATGAATGAATGATTAAATGAATGAACGATCAGTGGAAGTCCAAACCTCAGCCTAAGGTCACCATACTCAGCTATGTCTAGCATGTGACTGAATAAAGAAACTGCCAATTCTAGTCAGGGACTCCAGACCAATAGCTGACATCCCCTTGGACACAGTGCAGATATTATTAACCCCTTATTAATGGACCCTAATTTCAGCAGGAACACTGAGCAAGCGAGGGTCTACATACTTCTGGCCAGTGTGTATATCTGTACATGCATGACCACAGGGGCCAGAGGGTGCGGACCCTCAAAGTGCTGAACGCAGTCAGAGGAACAATAGCCCTCTCAGCTCAACTAAGCCCAACAAGGGTCAGAATAAAGGGACGGGCTCAGTGTGCGTGATGAAGGCTCTCTCTCTCTGGAGGATCCGAGCTGAATGAGCGCAGCGTGACACCGTGTCCAAACACATTTGACGTCCTCCGTCTCCAGCCCTGCTGTGACCTGAGAAAGCAGAGCACTGTGTCACGGGGTTAATCGCGTCCTCTTTCATGTGTGCCACAGTGGGCCTCTTCTCCTCAAGCCTGATATGAATATTACAGAAATATCTGCACTTGTCCCTCCACGGCAGAAGTCCCCTCTCTTTGGTCACGGGCCCTGGACAGTGCTTTGTAGTGAGCTTCTCATTCTTTTCTTAAAGGAATAGGAGCACTGTCCAGTGTAACGCCGGCAGCTGGCTTTATTCAGTCACATTACATGCTCTCGCTCATCCAATATTTATTCAGACTCAAACCATGGGTTTTAACAATTCGTTTTTTCTTCCTGATGCCAATTTTTTTTTTTTGCAAGAGTATGCAGTCGTTTCTGTCATATAAATATGACTATTCATAAAAACATCCAAGTGTTCCTCCCATGTGCTGCAGGACTCCCTCCTGTGCTGCTGTTTGTTTGACTGCTAACCAAGGGAAGCCTGATTCTTTGTGCTTCTTGGTGGTTAGCTGCCTGCTTTCAGTGATGCTAATGGATGGGCCCACAGAGCAGGAGAAACCCATTTTCCTCACCACTGTTTGTTGGCTTCCTGCCTGTATTTCCACTTCTGTCGGCTTGTGTTCTTCACCTCTAACTGCTAGCTGTTGCTAACGTCGACCAAGGCAACCCATCTCCTGCCAGTGGCCACTAAGTCTCCTGCTAGATGGCTTTAATATCGACAGAGGGAGCCTGTCTCCAGCCAGTGGCCACAAAAGGCTCATTTATGCTCTGTGTTAAATACAGATACACCTCCTGCATGTACTCTGCATTCATTTCTCTGTATTTGTGCACTTTCTCTTACTGATACAGAGGTACCACTGGACACGGTGGGGATAGTTCAGAGATAGTTCACGGCCTCTCAGACCACCGCTGTTTACACCACCAACTCTTTCACCGTTTAGTCAGAGATGTTACATTATCAGCCCCTCTTCCGCCAATGTTTGGTGTTGTTAAGACACTTTTGATTTTGAGCTGCCCTCTGCTCAATTTATTGCTTAACATCCAGCCAACAAAGCATGTGGACAGTGACTTAATCCTACTGCAAATGTCGACTGAGGGATCCCGTCTCCCGTTAGCGATGTCGCACTGGTTTAGTTACATATTCTCAGCCCTTTTATATGTGCTGTTTTGTGTCCTCTGTGTTGCTGTGCTTTTGTTTCGCAGCTCTTTGTATTTTGTCCTGTCTTCATTTTAAAGCTACATTGGATATGAGGATCCGATCACATTCATCCCAAAGGTGTTGGTGATGCTCTATTCCTCCAGGGAACACAGTTCCACTGTTCCAGAGTCCAGCTGCAGGAGTCAAGAGTCAAATCCAGAGAAGCCAAAGTAGTCACACAAAAAAAGTTACACAGCACCAACGTAGTAATGCACAGGACATTACGATGTTAAACATCGGCCACGAACAAACAACCGTTGTTTTTCTTCTTAAACACACCGTTCCACTTTAAAAGACACAGAGATCCTGAACGTAAACAGCACCAAGAGAATTGTGTCCCCTTTAAAGCTATGAAATGAATCAAGAATTTTTTGTTTTCATTGTCTGTAAGTTTCTATTCACTGTTTGAATTACCACAGAAACGCATTTGTTTGAGTTGTTTAGTTTTCTAGCACTTTCAGAAATGCAGTTAGCAATCTCCTGAGTTTGAAGAGCAGCAAATGGCGAGGAAACATCTGAATTGTATTTAAAAAAAAAAAAAGTGTTTATTACAATCGTGTGTGGACTTTATTGAGAGTGGGTCGTTTTTGACATTAAATCTATTCCCAGTGAAAGAGGGTAAGAAGTTTAGAAAAGGTTTCCATTCACTTGAACTTGGAAAACACGCAATGCTTGATGCCATGTACTGAAGGAGATTGTCCTTTAATATTTAATGCGGATTAATACAGGTTCTTTCATTCTATTATGTTTAGTTTTATGTTATTTTCCTGATGTATACTGTATACCCAGGTATGCTGAAATGCTGAGATGGCTTGCCCCAACGCAAGTCCTAAATGTCTCTGAGGCCTGCAATTGTTTTGATTAACTCCAGGTTCAAAGAAACAATCGTTTGTTGCACAATTGGCTCTATGATGTCATAATGAGAGCAAAGTAATGGGACCAGCTAAAAGTATGAAGGTATATTTAGCACTGGAATTCTGCTAATCTTTCTCAAAATAAACAAATGAAACCGTAGCAGATTATTATTTTCATAGCAGTCATTAAACAGTAATCATGTTGCCGTTCTAATGCAGTGCCACAGTCTCCCAAATAATCACCCACTCTGCAGCCAGCCAGAAGGAATCCTATTGAGACAGTGCTCTCCAGAAAGCCATGCTTCAGCAGAAATGCTTAAGCTCTCACATCAAAGCTTAGAACCAGAGGCTTGTGGGGTGCACGGAGAAAATCCATCTCTGGAAACAGTGACAGCTAAACAGAAAAGCATTTAGTGGAAACAGCTAGTGGTAATCCAACAACATTAGGTCCCTGTTTTCACGGTTACACTTGAACCATGCCATCATTTCATTCGTAAGTCCACGACAAACCCACTGTAATCTTCACGTTAGGTGTTTCGAGAAGTCCCACCCTTCAGGGTCTCTCGCTCTAGGGCAGGTTTGCAGAAGAGAACTCTGGGAATCATGCCCAAACCTCAGAGCTCATCAACCCTGAGGGAACAACACGAGGACGCTTGCCAAGTGCTGACCCTGATCTCCAGGAGGAACGGACCCTCACCTCAAGCACCAACCTTGAGCCTGCTTCCCCTAACACACATTATCCAGCTAATCGGCTTCATTAACAAACCCTAACTGAGCTGAAGTGGTGGGTTGGGGCTGGAAACACAAACACATGTGAGACAAGGGGGTTCTCCAAGACTAGGGGCCTACTGGGAAAAAGGGTTATAAGGCAGTGCTTGAAAATCCTGATCCTGGGGGCTTAAGGCCCCGATCACTGGTGTGATTTCACGGCCCCTTACTGAGATGTAGAGAGTGTGTTAAAGTAGGGAAAACACAAACATGTGCAGGGCAGCTCACCTCCAGGACCAAGCTTCGGGAACACTTAACTATGCAAAATGTCAGGGGAGAGAACAAACACGGTCCCCCACTAAGTCCTTATTCACACTTTTGGAGAATCCGCAAGGGTCAGCGCTACCAAAGTGCATGCTGAGCTTCGCCTTGGGGGAACCACAAGTGATCACAGTGTTGTCGCCGCTGCCAGATAAGTGTCAGGGAGGACCCATGGTCTAAATATTACAGAAGAGGGCTTCCCAGTAAACATTTAGCCGTTGATTCAACGTTGAAATAACGTAAAGACTACCGTCTAATCAACGTTCTCTTAAGGTTGAAAATGAAAGTTGAAAAGACGTCCAAACACAGACATTGAAAAGACGACTATTAGACGTATTTTGGACGTCCATTGACGTTATTAATTGGTCCCGAAATAAATTACTTGTATAAAACGCGTTTTGGACGTCCACTGACGTTATTGATTGGTCACCACTTAACTAACTTATTAAGATGGATTTTGGACATCCATTGACGTTTAAAATATGTCCTTGACAGACAGACTACTTTTAGACCTATTTTGAACGTCCAGGGACGTTCCTTGTTTACTGGGTTGGGACCATAAAACCCAATTTACACTTCTGCGTTGAGCCTACGCCGTAGTCTGACGTGCACCTCTCCAAAAATGTAACTATGCGTGGCGTAGAAGCAGACCGCAGCGACTGTGATTGGTCAGTAGTTGGAAGGACATTGTTTAAGTTGAACTGAAGAAGTACAGAAACAACGGACAAATAAAAAGTTTTAACAAAGTAAAAATACGGATGTCTATAACTCAAAACATAAGCAGGACCTCGTTGTAAAAAATACGTGCTGGCTTTGTATTTGTCTCTTTCCTGGCACCTCAAGTAAACTATGCTTGGTCGCATACAATGGCCTACTCCCTAAATGGTGTACGTTAAATATCTATAAATTAATTCATTCTACTGCACTATTTCATTGTTTGATACATAGAGGAAGATGTTGGAGCCCTAGTGGTGTGACTGTGTAATTGCAGAGTGATGCAGACACCAACACAGAAGTAAAAACACTCTCAACGGTGTAGGGCTCTTGGGTAGCTTTACAGTGTTGGCTCTGCCTCGAGTCAATGCAGAAGAATAAATTACTGGTTTGATAATCTGGATAATCTGAGTTTTCTCTCCCACAGCTTCCAGGGTGGGTTTCTTCCTCGCACCTAATGATTATGCCTGGGACAGACAACACTGAAGCACTCACAGGAGATGTGTAAATGAATGAATGATCGATTGATTGATGGGCTTAGGCATAATTGTTTCCACAAAGACACTGTGTCAAAGATGCAACGAGCCGAATAGCGCCCCCTGTTGTGGAACGTGTTGTCAAATATGAGTGAGTGTGAGTGAGTGAGCTTGTTACAAGCCAGTTCCATGAGGTGCTTCACATCTAGAGATGATTCAGTACAATACCACAGTACAGTTGCACCAGTGTTACAAGTCATAGAACATGTTTTAAGTATTATTATTTTTTTTTTTTAGCAGACAGTTAAAGAATCTAGGCTCCTCCTCAGCCTTAGGTCTTCCTGTCGGGATCTGTCCCGTCCCGGATATGTGGGCAGAAGAGAATGCTCTCTGTGGGTTCAGGGATTACTCAAGAGGTGCAGCAGGTAACGTATAAAGGAGGCCGTTAGCGATGCCTGGGAGTGCCTCTTCACCCCTTTCTGGTTCTGCTTCAGGATGGGGGAGGGAACCCTTTGCTCAAGTTGGAGCAGAACTGTGCATGTCATAAAGGGCTGAAAGAGTCGTTGAAGCTCCGGCTCGCTTGCGTTACGTAATGCCGAGCTGGGAACGCCTTGGGTAAACTCACACTTTCTTTAAAGGCTACAGAAGCTGCCAAGACGAGACTTGTTTTCATGTGCGAACTCTGACAGTAACATTGTCTTTCATCGCCTCAGGACAAGGTGATTTTTTTTTTCCACATCACTGCTGAGTAGGCGTCTTCTGTGTGCAATCACATCAAAAGGCAACATTCCTTCAAGTCACTTTCATTATCCCAGACAACTACACAGATTGCCACATAGATTTAACTGAACAAAATACTAGCAAGGTATGTGGTATCATCAAACCAAATCCTGATATCATCATCTGTCTTTACACTTACTGAAACTCACAAAGGACACCAACTGTGTCAGAATCTGTGCCCTATTCACTGTAGAGTGCAGGACTTTGTAGCGGTGTCTGAAAATATAGTGGACAATTTTCAGTGCACTCAAATTATCCCACAGTGTGTACCTATGTACACTATCTGACACTAGAGGATAGTGGATACCCATGATCCTCTGTGTTGTTTGGTAAAAACCCAGGTATTTTCCAAATTCGTTCACTACAAGAGGGTCCAGAATGTTGTATTGTACGTCTCTACTTTTAAACTGGAGCTATGATGCTAATGTCGCTAACAAACTGTACAAGTCAATAGTGACCTAAAACATTTCTATAATCTTCCATCAAAGAGAGGCTCTCTCAACCAGTTGATGTGGTTCAGATCTCTGAATGACTTACTGTGAACTACAGATACCAACACAACACCTTTGTGCAGCTGAACATAGGGCAGCCATTTTAGATAAAAGGTTTCATGCCTAAGTTCAAACAGGGATTAAACTGGGGAACAAATAAACCTTTACATTGTTCTCTCACAAAACACATTGGTTTTCCTTCAGCACACACAGGGAAACTGTACTTCACCGATTGGCTTTTCTATCAGTGGCCTAATTAAAGAAATAACGAATGGCCGATCTTCCTGTCCCTAGCATTTTTAAGCGCTACGCGATGACAGGAAGTGTTTACAGTTTGATAGAAGTCCTCACTGAGCAGCCAGACAACAGAGCCACTATAAATCAGACACTCTTCAACGCAGCCACGCGTAAAAGGGAAGTGCTATCTGATAACCTTCAAAACAAAGATCACAGCTGATGTATGTAGCACTACATAATCTTTCTGCTGAGATTAGCGCAGTTAAGGAAATGAAAGAAAACTGTGATCCTGCATTTACTGAATTAGAGTCCCTAAGTGCTTCACCATCAGGAGCAGATGATCTCGGGGCTAAACGAGCACTTAAAACATCACGGGAAATAATCGATGGTCTTCGGATCAATATTTGGAGAGGAGATGAGGACAGGACGAAAGAAAATGCAGCATCCGCACCTAGAAGTGAAGCACGAGGATACAAAGACGTGCCCGGTACAACCCCACAGCCGTCTTAATAACGTGAAGATAAATTACACCGCCAATATATGAGTTTAAAACGAACGGTGTTAAAAGGAAGAGAGAGTAACATCTTTGAAAAAACCTACATTAGAGAGTTAAACATTGCTGTGAGGATTTGATTTCATTCACCCACATATATTTTAGTGAGGTCAGTAGTGACCTGCCAGACTCTTGGACCTGGGAATGATGGCTTTAATCTCAAAGTGTCTCAGGTATTTATGCTGCCTTCAGGTGATGTCAGAAATAACGCTATATACAGGGAAACTATTGTAAGGCCCAATAAGGGGTGTGTCTGTAATAAAACGCCACAGCGGCTGCTGCTCCTACTGTAACTGATTACGGGAGTTTTGCTTGTTAACGATACAGTTGAAGCTTCAGTACACTTTGCACTTATGACGATCAGTAATAACAATAAAGAAAATCAGAAGAAATAAGTGGAGGGGACTGTAAAGAGATGAAAACATTACTCACCTAATTCATGTCCTATTTGTTTCATCATCTGTCATTAAGGCTTAATAAACTACCATTTTACAGTTTACTTTACCATCCAGTTCAGGGTCGCGGTGGGTCCGGAGCCTACCCAGAATCATTGGGTGCAAGACATGAACACAACCAGGAGGGTGCGCCAGTCCTTCACAGGGTGACTCAAGCTCACACTGCTGAGAACAATCCATCCGTCAACGTGTGTTTTTGGACTGTGGGAGGAAACCGGAGCACCCGGAGGAAACCCACGCAGACACAGGGAGAACACACCACACTCCTCACAGACATTCACCTGGAGGAAACCCACGCAGACACAGGGAGAACACACCACACTCCTCACAGACAGTCACCCGGAGGAAACCCACGCAGACACAGGGAGAACACACCACACTCCTCACAGACAGTCCGGAGGAAACCCACGCAGACACAGGGAGAACACACCACACTCCTCACAGACAGTCACCCGGAGGAAACCCACACAGACACAGGGAGAACACACCACACTCCTCACAGACAGTCACCCGGAGGAAACCCACACAGACACAGGGAGAACACGTTTTATATTATATATAAACATTTTAACACTAATTACTCATTTTACCAAAATTGACTGTTTTGGTTTCCTCACATTCTTACAGAGGCTGGTGACGTATTGTGAACACAGCGTCACTACAGTTTAGATCAAAATGTAGATTACACTTTATCTAAGCTGAAATACACACACACACACTGAGAGAGCTCCTGTTGCGTCACCTAACTCGCTCATTAAAGCTACTGTGTCTGATGCTAAAGCTCTCCCTGAAACGTTTACCCAACAAATTATGAGATTCTTATTTAAAAGAAGTTTCCTCTCGCCAGTCTGTCATGCATAGCACACATTTATCTCCCTCCCAAACACACAAAGGAGTACTCGCGTTTTTACTTTACTCTTGTGATTAGATATGTTTTTAATCAAAAGACAATACAAATATAAACATAATTCTACTGTGTTAAACTATCCCTTATTAAGAGGTTCAGCCCAAATAGAGTAGAATCAAATAGAATAGAATAACGTTTACAACCAAATTCGGGTGCAATTCCCCACAGTGCAAAGGACAACAGAGTTTAAGAAATAATAAAGTGATAAATAAATAAATAATAATTGAAGGTAAAAACACAGAACTGAGGCACAATGTGAAGAGGAGACCATCTGATTAATGAGAGTTATTTAAACGGCTTTTAATCGAGAGTCTGTCCGAGTCCTTGTTCCACACTAAAGTCTCTACAGTTTTATAACTAAAGGTGCCATATTAGGTTTTCGGTGCCATGCTGTTGAGGGAACACTGTTGATTCCCTGGAGAACCTTTCAGTTGAGTGTTTTTAAAGAACCCTTATACCCTTTTTTAATTCTCTTTTTAGAATACACCCCCTGACCTTCACCCTGTAATGAATCCTTGCCTTGGGCAGATTTGAATAAGAAGGGAAGCAAAATGCCAGCGAGGTATTTGCAGAGTGTGGGTATCTAGAGTAAACAGAACCGGGTTCTCCTGGAGTTCATGAACTCAGCTCCTGTCGTCACGCATGATGTTCTCGCAGGGACGCCGCTGTCCCATGAGGACACGCTTTCACGTTTGTGCCGTTTCTCTGCGTGACAGCTTCGCTCGGGTGGATCTGCGAGGCGGGTCACATGGTGCGCACTAACACGGCCTGTCAAAAGTATGCGGACACTAAGACTTGCGGTTGGTTTTTTAACATGAATGGGTTTGTAATCTCTTCATTTCTTCTCAGGTCCAGGTCATTCATTTGTGGTTTGTCCTGTTCATCTGAAGAGACCGCCCCTCACGCTTCGGGGAAAGGCTTCAGACTAGATGTTAGGACATTTCTGTGAGGGTTTGAAGGCATTCAGCCACAGGAGCGTCAGTGAGGTCAGTTACAGATGTTGGATGATTGGTTCTGGGTCACAAACCCCACTTGAACGGACCTCCGTCACTCCACAGAACACAGCTCCACTGCTCCACAGCCCAGTGCTGGTGGCTTTATTGTCTTCTGTAAAGTTATAAATTGCTGCGCCGTCTCTGAGTCTCCGTGACCCAGTTCTGAGTGAAAGAGAAGATAAGAGCATTTCTTGGGACGTGTGCCTCTGCGTGTGTTTCTATGAATACGCAGCAGGTGGATAAGGCGAGATAATCTCAGGATCTTCAAGTGTTCCTCGATCCGTCACCTGCTCGGTTTTTGAAAATTAACTACAATGCAAACAAATACAGGGAACCCCCCCCCCCACCCTCAACTCCTCTCACTGAGCTGGGGTACAGTACGTGCTGTTTAAATGTTGCAGGTGTTTTCAGATCTCCAGATTAATAGAGCCTTAAAAAACTCCAGCCCTCTCCGCCTCATTATCTCACAGCAAACACACACTCGCTCCCGTCTCCCATAGCAACGGCGCCGCAAAAAAGAGCTTGCACTTTATCTGATTGGAGTGTGTGTGTGAGAGAGAGAGAGAGAGAGAGAGAGTGAATGTGCCCGGAAAGCTCTTGTGTGTTCTTTGACTTCTTTAGGTTTCCTCTCCACTGCTGCATTGTTATTTCTAAATGTACAGTCAGCAGACCTTCACAGATGTCTTCTAACCTCATCTGCAGCACAGGACCACAGCACCAGCTGATAAGGAGCAGATGTGTGTGTGTGTCTCTCTCTCTCTCACACACACACAATTGTTTCCTTTTATAAACCCATCGATCTGACCTCCTTTTAGAAGCGAATTAAGACCTATTTTTAATCACACCTGCTCCTGCCCTGTCCCTGAAGACTTGAATATCAGCGATGGCTCTCACTGCAGAGTGTGGCGCCAAAAGTCTTGTGCCATACTCTAAAGCACCTTGATTCCTGGCGTCTTTGGTAACCTCCGGGGGCGAAGGATCTCAGGCTTTTCAGGAATGACAGGTGCATCTGTGGCCTCTGTTTATATCTTAACTATGTTTGACGATGGTGAAAATACCTTCAGTATCTCATAGTATCTCATATAAAACACAACGATGTTAAAAATGATGGTTCTACAAGGATTCTTTATTAAAGGAAATGGTTCTTTATAGAACACTGAACCTTGATGGAGACTGTGCTATAGAGGGTTAGCACCTTTTACAAAAGGGTGTAAAGTTTGTTACAATAGAGCAGGGGTCACGAATAAGTGGCCCGCGGTCCCAGTCCCGACCCAGGCGCTGGTCTATCCTGACCTGGACCTGTAACTGTTACTGATAAACACTTAAGAGCTGTTTAATTTTGAACATTTTGTTTGTTTTACACGGTGTGACTCTTCTAGTCGTTACGGTTCAGGTTTAGCGGTCCAGGAAACTCACAGACCAATCACATGTGTCTCTGCATATCACACGTGAGGCTACTCAGCCAATCAGATCTGTGCAATAGGATGAGTGCTGTGACTCCAATGAGGATACGGCTCCAGACACCGCTGTCCTGGGGCCAGTAAAAATAACCCAAAGGACGAGATAAAAGCTCTTTTGGAACACTTTGAGGGCGACAGTGTGAGTTACAACCAGAAACTTTAAAAATAAGAGGACGATTACAGGTTGAAATTCTCATAACCCAGTCACCCGGAGGAAACCCACGCAAAAACAGGGAGAACACACCACACTCCTCACAGACAGTCACCCGGAGGAAACCCACGCAGACACAGGGAGAACACACCACACTCCTCACAGACAGTCACCCGGAGGAAACCCACGCAGACACAGGGAGAACACACC
This sequence comes from Hoplias malabaricus, assembly GCF_029633855.1. NCBI lineage: Eukaryota > Metazoa > Chordata > Actinopteri > Characiformes > Erythrinidae > Hoplias > Hoplias malabaricus. Next base: position 38,604,788 of record NC_089808.1, on the reverse strand, counting down.
ACACTCCTCACAGACAGTCACCCGGAGGAAACCCACGCAGACACAGAGAGAACACACCACACTCCTCACAGACAGTCACCCGGAGGAAACCCACACAGAAACAGGGAGAACACACCACACTCCTTACAGACAGTCACCTGGAGGAAACCCACGCAGACACAGGGAGAACACACCACACTCCTCACAGATAGTCACCCGGAGGAAACCCACGCAGACACAGGGAGAACACACCACACTCCTCACAGACAGTCACCCGGAGGAAACCCACGAAGACACAGGGAGAACACACCACACTCCTCACAGACAGTCACCCGGAGGAAACCCACGCAGACACAGGGAGAACACACCACACTCCTCACAGACAGTCACCCGGAGGAAACCCACGAAGACACAGGGAGAACACACCACACTCCTCACAGATAGTCACCCGGAGGAAACCCACGCAGACACAGGGAGAACACACCACACTCCTCACAGATAGTCACCCGGAGGAAACCCACGCAGACACAGGGAGAACACACCACACTCCTCATAGACTGTCACCCGGAGCGGGACTCGAACCCACAACCTCTAGGTCCCTGGAGCTGTGTGACTGCGACACTAACCTGCTGCGCCACCGTGCCGCCGAAAATGTTACTTTATTATTCAATTATTAAAGTGTATAGAACATGACCACAACATTACAAAACCTGGTAGACATTCAAAAATGTCTGAAACGACATGGAGCTGTCAAGAAGACCCCGAGGCCTTTTCTGTCCTAAAGTTTAATTCTCCTGTCCATACAAGGCTTTTCACAAACAGCCACCAGGACGGAGACTTCTGAGACACCAACACCCCACAACAACTTGTACTTGTCTTTATTAACTGAACATGCACTAACACCGCAAGCCACTGGGGCTGCTCCAGTCTGCGCTGCGTTGTGAGGATTGATCACATGTTTACAGCTGTATTCGGCTTTACCTCCACTTTACACCTCAGTGCCGGGGCGCCGGAGCACACTGCATTCAGGACGTTTCTATCCACCTCTCATAAACAGTGATTTTAGACCAGGCCTGGTCAGAGCAGCAGCTGCAGGGACAGTACGTTTAAGATGGTTAAGGGCATCACTTGTGCCTCTGAGGGGCACTAGAGTCCTTTCTGCCTCTTTTTGTGGACTGATGTGTACCTGACAATCAAATCCACACCACAGTGTTCATACGTCTAGATTGAAGGCTTCCTAGAAGAGTCTGAACTGTAACAGCAGCAAACTATGAATGACCTTCAGAAGAAATGTTGAGTGAGTGTTTACAACCATGTTTGACTGTGTAGTGTGTGTGTTTATGTACATGGACACGCACAGACACACACACACACTGTTTACACACTGTATATGTGTGCACACTCACAGACATACTGTAATGAGTGCATGCACACACACACACACACACACACACAAACACACACAGTGCTGGGCTAGTGTTTATAGCTGGCACAGATTCCGCAGCAGCTGGTGTGTGTGTGTGTGTGTGTGTGTGTGTGTGTGTGTGTGGAGACTGAACCTGCCCCTCAGCTCAACTGGTGACGCCCTACCTTTCGGTCCCCATTAGCAAAGACACACAGCCCAGAGAAAACAAACGAGTCGGTACCGGACCATTACCCTGGCACCGTGCCAAGCTGGGCATCACCATGGCAACCACACACTCCCACACGCCACCACACACTCCCACACACGCTGGTGAAGCAACTGGTGGAGGGGAAACTGAATAACTCGGATAGGAACATAGTTGAAAACAGTAAATCTGCCTTTCATAAAACACGCTCATCCGCTGACTCCTTATTCCCCCACAGTAATACTCCGTGACCCTCTGTTGTGACTATCTTCACCCCTCTGTGACTCTCAGCGACTCTCTCTGACCCTTACAGGCAGTGATTCCACAAACACGTGTTGGTTCCCCGTGGGAGTGTCGAGTTAAAGAAGCTCCAAAAAGAGCACAGAGCCTCAAATAAACAGTTGTAGCCCAGTGGAGCTGGACACGGTCGTTGGCAGAGTGTTATATTGTCGTTGAAGGTCTGTGTGTTTTCTGGAGCTGTGGTGAGTGCGACATGAGGTGTGTGAGCTACTTTACACACGTATGATATCACACTATGATCTGAACCTGCTGTAAACAGTGGATAAAGCCACAGCGATGCAGGAGAGCAGATTTTTATCATCTGCCTTTGTCTATTTGCCTTTGTCAATCGCATGTGCTCAGAGTGGGAGAATTTTACATTCCACTTTAAACAGTGCAGCATTTATTGGATGATTATATAGGCCACATTATAATCGCTGCTCCATTTAACGTGGAATGAATATTTCTGCAGGCAACAGAAAACTTGCACCATTTAAGGTAGAATGGATGATTCTTCCAGGGCCACACAGTCATTTCTGGTCCATTTAAGGGTTAGAGGAAAGTTCTCTCGGAGCCAGAATGTAACTTTATCATCGTTTAAGTTGGAAAAGAATAAAACCAGCATGTTATTATTCCTGCCTCATTTAAACTGAAACGGAAAGCTGGTTAAAGGGCAGTACCTGCTGTACATTTTAAGGTGGAAAGTAGTGTTCTAATATGAACTACAATTCACTTAGTGTCTAAAGCAGAGGTGTGGTAAATAGTTTCTGATCTGAGCCGAGTGCAGCCATGAAAAGTGAGCCCAACATGACTGCTGACACAAAATTAAAAACAATAATATCCATCCATCCATCTATTATCTGTAACTGCTTATCCAATTCAGGGTCACGGTGGGTCCAGAACCTACCTGGAATCATTGGGCGCAAGGTGGGAATACACCCTGGAGGGGGCGCCAGTCCTTCACAGGGCAACACACACAGTCACACCTATGGACACTTTTGAGTCGCCAATCAACCTACCAATGTGTGTTTTTGGACTGTGGGAGGAAACCAGAGCACCCAGAGGAAACCCACGCAGACACAGGGAGAACACACCACACTCCTTACAGACAGTCACCTGGAGGAAACCCACGCAGACACAGGGAGAACACACCACACTCCTCACAGACAGTCACCTGGAGGAAACCCACACAGACACAGGGAGAACACACCACACTCCTCACAGACAGTCACCCGGAGGAAACCCACGCTGACACAGGGACAACACACCACACTCCTTACAGACAGTCACCTGGAGGAAACCCACGCAGACACAGGGAGAACACACCACACTCCTCACAGACAGTCACCCGGAGGAAACCCACACAGACACAGGGAGAACACACCACACTCCTCACAGACAGTCACCCGGAGGAAACCCACACAGACACAGGGAGAACACACCACACTCCTCACAGACAGTCACCCGGAGGAAACCCACGCAGACACAGGGAGAACACACCACACTCCTCACAGACAGTCACCAGGAGTGGGAATCGAACCTAAAAAAATAATAAAACATGATAAATAATATTATCATTTTGTGTAGCTCCACTACAACTAAACTCCTCCATGAACAGAAAGAGACCCAAGCAGCTCTGGGAAAAGGGGAGGGTCCTACAAACAGTCTCAGACCAGTCAAGGCTGTCTATCACTTCAGACCAAGTGTAACACTACCTTTTTATGACATCACAGGAAGGGGGCTTTGAAGTTGATTTCTGTGGGGGGTGATTGTGTGAAGATTAGCCCGAGGAAAACTAACGGTTGGAATTAGACCCTGGAGTTGGAAAGTCAGTTTAGATTTTACAAATGGATTGCTTCGCCATTAAAAACACGGGTGAAGATGGAGTTCACCAACCAGCAGAGGTGCTACATCTGTGCTGGCTTCACTTTTGAGAGACGTTGTGCTGTCCATTCTACGGTCATTTGGGAAAAACTCAGCGAAGGAGATGAGACAACGCTGAAGTGTTTCCTGAGGTATTCACAACAAAATAAATAAATAAATAAATAAATAAAAGGTCTTGTTTCACAGTGTGTGGGCTGGTGGGCTCCAGATCCAACATACCCTTTACGCTGAAAACAACCTCCTGCAGCGCAACTAGGTGCAAGTCCAGAAGGTGACTGTCTGCTGGAGGCGTGTGATTCTTTAATCAGCATTAGTGTGATCTGAAATGGAGAGACAGGGAGAAAAGGCTATAGTCTCATAAGAATTCCATTTAGACTCCAGGGGGTCTCAGTGGGTGGGGGAAAGGGCCACGGCTGCTTAAAAATTTCCTCCAGATAAGCATCTGTCTGTTCTAAAGGTAAATCCTCTACTCCAGGGGCTGCGAGTGACAAATTTAAGCTGATAAAGGACGGACTCAAAGTGCTGTCTCAGAGACAGGGGGGTGGATGAATGGGGGCCGTAATCCCCCCCGAGTGCCCTTTACAGCCCGCCATAACAGCAGCAGCGCTGTGTTCAGCTCTCATAAAAATTTAACGCTAACACTGCCCTTTATAGTAGCCGTGAAACAGCTGGACCAGAATATGATTGGATTCTGTATGGCGCAGTGTTCCCTTGCCACCGAAACAGCGGAGGGATACGGAGGAGCTGAGGGCCTTGTTTATTTACAGGCGATCAGACTGGAACCAGATTGCATTTGAGTAATGAGTAAACAAACAAACAAATAAACTAAAAATAAATGTCACAGAGTTTGACGGCTGCTGTCAGAATTTGTGACCCCAATATCTGTCAGAACTGGTGACTCTTATGCCAAGGCTGTGATATAGCGCCCTCTAGGGTCGACGGTCACAGAATTCAGCGTAACACCTGACTTTGCCCGGACGAGCTGTGTGTGTGAACGCAAACATTCGTCACAGTTGTACAGAACATTGCTCGGACTTTATCCCGTCAGTCCCCTAGTACACAATCCAGGTAACGTCAAAGGCAGCCATGTGTGAACAGAGCCGCTAATGTTCCGGAACATCACAGTGAATTCAATCAGATCTTCCTGCACACACTACACAGGCACCACATCAAGGCTAAGAGAGCTGTGAGAATACATCTGACCCTGAAAATCTCTGGCTGTACACTACATGTGTGGAATGGCAACTGCAGGTTTGATTCCCTAGAAATTTTACAGAGTTCATACGTGAAAAAACGCAGTTACAATGAAGACGGAAGATGTCACCACATCTGAATTCCCACAAAAGCAATTTTGACCTCAGATACCGATGAGGGATGATTAGTTCCTAAACTAATTACAAACACCACTCCAACTCGTCCAACAGGTATTAACTGGAACATCATCATTCCGGAGATAACAGGAGTTCACAGGTAGCACTGGGCTTCAGTGTGTCCCGTTCAATTCCATTCATTTCTATTGAGATTCTAAAAGCAGTGTGTGTGCATTTTAACATTTGTGAGCACTCTGAAGTAGCTAATTTAATAGCTAAACTCGCTAATTATGAGGGTCTACCAAAGTTCATGTTTATACAGCCCATGAAACTGTCACAGTTTCAGAAACCACTGACTTTGATTTCACAGTGACATTAAAGTAGAGCACATCTGGATGTTGATGAAATGTCTGACCTGATTTAGTCAAAACAGCACAAGGATCAAACCCAACAGCAGTGTTCTCCCCTTGTCTAAACAGCCCTGTTCTGAATGCTGGATTTCAACACCTGTCCCTTTAAACGACGAGCCGCTCGCTGTTCACCCCGACCCTGAGTGCACAGCAGTGGCGCTGGTTTTCGCTCAGTTCTCTTTCTTCTCTGTTTTCGTTTTGCTCAGTGTTTCTTGTGTTTGTTTTGCTCTGTTTAACCTTTTCTTTGCACTTTCACTTAAAGTGGGTGCATGGCTGTGATTGGAGAGACTTAGATGAAGGGGCGGGACCACTCAAATGTGTGCTGTCTATATTAATTTCAGGAAAATATGAGAATACCTCATTTTATCCCTTGTTTACTGACTTATGCAGATCACAAAAAGAAGCTCTGGATCTCCAAATGAATGTGCTAATCAATGCACAGAAAAAAAAAGCTTCTTTTTTTTTCATACTATGCCGGTTATGAGACCATAGGACACTGGTAAATGTGTGTGCAGTGTTAATAGACGCCATGGTGCGGTGGGTCTGTCTGCTTTTTATGAGCAGAGACTGTGCAGATCCCACTGCTGGCCTTGATCGAATTTGTCCAATAATGTGACGAGCTGCAGGGATGAACTCAGTGACTCCTGAAGGGTCGGACTCCTTCCTGTTACAGTACAGCTGCTATTCACGGGACACACACTGAGAATCTCCAGCCATCCTGACGATAAATCTCCCAGATTGCAGTTTGGGAGGCAGGATAATGCCCAATCACTGCTACCATTGAATGGGACGCTGTAAATTACAATGATTCTGAGAAGAAGTGGCGTCTCAAATAAGATGCTGGATGCTAACCGTGCACAGCTGCCGTGTGCCTCTGCCTCTGGACCAGGCAGCTATATATCATTGAGGATTACAGAGCAGTCCAAGCGGAAGATGATCCGCGCTCAGCTGACACGTTTACCGCAGGCCTGGTGTGTGGGGTGCTCTGAGGAGGAGGTTCGCTGTAAGTATGTCTGTACGGAGGAGGAGGAGAATTGTGTTAGCACGTCCCAGCCTTCGATACAAGGGCTTAAAGCAGCAATCAGCCCCAGGAGGAACGTCTGACAGACGACAGTCACAGAGCCAGCGTAATCACGGCGGGGCTCTGTGACGAGACTAAATTATCCTGACAGAGTGACACATTCAGATAAACACAGACATATCCCCTGTAATAATAATACTACTACTACTAATAATGATTATAAAGGGGTCGCAGTGGCGCTAAAATTAGCATTACTGAAACACAGCTCCAGGGTCCTGGCGTGGTGGGTTCAAACACACCCCGGGTCACTGTCTGTGAAGAGTGTGGTGTGTTCCCCCGGTGTCTGCCTGAGTTTCCTCCCACAGTCCTAAAACGCACAGTGGCAGCTGGATAGTGTGAGTGTACAAGTAACTGTGTGAGTGTACAAGTTACTGTGTGAGTGTGTGAGTGACTGTGTGAGTGTGTGAGTGACTGGGTGAGTGTACGAGTAACTGTGTGAGTGACTGTGTGAATGTACGAGTAACTGTGTGAGTGGCTGTGTGAATGTACGAGTGACTGTGTGAATGTGTACGAGTAACTGTGTGAGTGGCTGTGTGAATGTACGAGTGACTGTGTGAATGTGTACGAGTGAATGTGTGAGTGACTGTGAATGTACGAGTGACTGTGTGAATGTGTACGAGTGACTGTGTGAATGTGTGAGTGACTGTGAGAATGTACGAGTGACTGTGTGAATGTACGAGTGACTGGGTGAATGTACGAGTGACTGGGTGAATGTACGAGTGACTGGGTGACTGTGTGAGTGAGTGACTGAGTGAATGTACGAGTGACTGTGTGAATGTGTGAGTGACTGTGTGAATGTGTACGAGTGACTGTGTGAATGCGTGAGTGACTGTGTGAGTGAGTGACTGAGTGAATGTGTACAAGTGACTGTGTGAATGTGTACAAGTGACTGTGTGAATGTGTGAGTGACTGTGTGAATGTGTACAAGTGACTGTGTGAATGTGTACAAGTGACTGTGTGAATGTGTACAAGTGACTGTGTGAATGTGTGAGTGACTGTGTGAATGTGTACAAGTGACTGTGTGAATGTGTACAAGTGACTGTGTGAATGTGTGAGTGACTGGGTGAATGTGTGGAACTGTCCACAGGTTTGAGTGTGTGAATAAGTGAGTGTGTGATGCTCTGTGATGGGCTGGTGCCCTTTCCAGGGAGTGTTTGCAAGTGGTTACAGACTGCGAATGAATGAATGAATGAATTAATGAATGAAAACTATTAATTTTAATGTACAGCTTAAGCAAATCCCTGGGGTAAAGTGTTGCTGGATGATTTTCAGGATTTCCTAAATGGTTTCTAGTGGTTGCTAGGTTATTGGTCAGATGGTTGGTTCAATGTTGCAGTTTCTATTGTGTTACTAGGTGGTTACTACAGTGTTCCAAGTGGTTGCTATGCATTTTCACGTGGTTACTAATGGGTGGTTGCAGTCGTATCCCAGGTGGTTGCTATGATCTAGCTAACCGTTAACTACAGTACCTCTAGCCTCCACTAGACATTAGAGCAGGGTGACCTTAGATGTATGTGCAGCTTCACATACAATCCTTATGGAGTGAATATGAAAATAAATGAAGCCAGGTCCCATAGGATCCGAGTGTAGGGGTTTTTCCACGTGAGAGGATCTGGGCGGGACAGGACTGGACATGTCGGAGGATCTGCAGTGGAGTAACTGATGAGCCCAGCATTCTGACACAGAGTGGGAGAAGGGGAGTGGGGATGGGCGCTGACGCTAATCCCGCTATTGTCATTCTACGGCTGGCTGCATGTGCTCAGCACAACTGTCACCTTACATATACATGTGGATGTGCTCTTTTATTCCTTCAGCCTCCCAGGGCTCAAAGTGGGGCATGAAACAATGCGTAGGAACATCTGAATTCACAGCATGTTACACACACCTTAGATTTGACATTTGGATTTGGAACGTCGTGAGTGCAGAAAAGAAAACGCTTGAAGAACAGCAGAAGAGTCGCTCCTATTTCAAACAAATAAATATGCAAATTAAATATATACAAAATACAAAGACGCATTTGTGTTTTTGCCACAGAGCCATTGTACAATGAGGGACCTGTGAGAAGCACATCCTCTAAAGTATTTATTTAGGCTAGGGGCGGATTCATACTTCTGAGACCACTGAGACCAACCACTACTTCTTTTCAAACTGCTACTAACATGACGTGTTAAATAGACACAGACTGTCCCCCTGAAATACTGAGAAACCGTGAGCTGAGGACCCCTGCCTTAAAATCAGTGGCGTGACCTAATCACAAAGCAGCCCAGCAACACATCACAACACCAACTTCTATTGACAAACATTCCCATAAGGAACAAGACTGTAGTGTTCTCCTGGAAGCGTGTTGAACTCCAGTGTTGTGTGTTGGAAGCAGATTGAAAAGAAGTGGTGGCTGGCTTTAGGTCACAGAGGAAGTATGTGGTTACCTTCACCCTCCCAGCTCAGCATATGATTGGGGGAGGTCTAGAGTCCGGCATGCCCTTCAGTAGAAGTACTAGGTTTTCAAAAATGCAAGCCCACAAATCTCAATAAACTTTCAATAACTATATGGAGCTACGAATCATATCTGAATAACTGAAGGGAATCTTCCCATACTAGCCTTATATTGTCATTGCACCGGGGCCTACAGGAGCCTTACTGTGCCCCCCACCTCTCCCCATCTGCAGTCTATCTGCCAGATTTGAGGCGTTTCAAGGTCACCAACACCGGGGGGTGGGGGCTACAGAGGATTTGAAATGGTGTATATGATCAAGCCACTACAGTGCCATTCAGTCTGAATTTCATTCCCCACGTCCCCCCCAAAGACCTATCGAAGGCGCAAGGAGGAATATGAGGCGTATTTCTCCTAATACCCCATTTAGCACATACTCCACAGCCTGAGCCTTGTCCTTGTTTCAGACGTCTCTTGGGATGAAAGCTCTCCCTCTCTCTCTCTCTGTCTCAATCCTCTGGCTAAATTGGCTGTTTATAATTCATAGCATACTCACCGCTGCTCGTATATCGCCAAAGCCGCCGAGTAGCTATGTTTGCTTTCCACTGTAGGGTTATATAATGTGAGTGAGGGCCCCTAGGCCTGGCCGAGCTCCAGCCCCAAACAGGCCTCTCTTTGCTGCTTCCAGCTGCCTCCCTCGCTCCCCTTCCCTCCAGTGGCAGCTGACTCCCTCACACCTCCTCTCTGCTTCTAATGAGGGGCTTTTGGGCAAGATTTGTGCCTTTTTCCTCTCTCCATCTCACACACTCTGTCTTTCTGTGCCCTTCCTCCCGGAGCCATTTGTTTCTGGTTTCTTGGCGGCGGGAAAAGCGAGAGTCCAGCTGACGCACACCTGCTTGGTGGCTGCGAACAGGACAGCTTTAGAAACGGAAACATGACTTTCCTTTTTTCTCCTCTTACCAAACCCAACGTGCCCTCGGGTTCCAGGCCACATACGGAATAGAGCCCTTTTTCACTCCACACGGGATAGAGGGCTTTTCACTGCGCTTCGGCAGGGCCAACTGTCATTCAAGTCAATAATGGGAGCGTTTATTGGAAGCCGAGAGCATGATATAAAGAGATTACACAGCTACAGAAACAGCCGTCGGACCGTCCCCTCGCAAAAAAAAAAAAAAGAAGCTACATTCACTTTTCAGTGCGGCCGTAAAAGCTGCTGAGGACAACATCCTCGATTCTTCCATTGCTCCCAAACCCTTTCTGACGTGCGCACACGAGGAGAACTTAATTCATTTGTGGTAAATAACTGCCCACCAACATCTGCCCTCAATCATGGACCAACAATCTACCATTCATGTTAAACTCATTAAGGAACACCGTGATTTTGCCCAAAGACACTTTTCTCCAGGCGCAGGTGTTAATAGGCAATTACACAGCTCCGGCTCCGAGGATAATTGGTCAGATAATTAATAACGGACCTGCAGCTTTAAGAGATGGATTCCCAGAGAGATTTATTAGACAAGGGCTGGATCCAAGGATAAAAATTAATGGAACTGGATTAGTGTTTACGCAGAGCACCAGCACCACTGGGAGACTGAGGAGCTGTTGTTCTTGGGCAAAACACTATTCTTTTTCCAAGTGTTCAGTGATCGTACCCTCAACATCAGTGTTCTTATTAAACATAATGATATCCATTCAATGCACTGTATTTCCAAAGATTTCTCTGAAGTGCCTCTTTAACGTCACTGTAGAACCTCATTAATATCTCTGTAATGTCTCTTTAATATCTGTGTAATGTCTCTTTAACATCTCTGTAGCGTCTCCTTCATATCTCTGTAGAGCATCATTAATATCTCTGCAGTGTCTCTTAAGATCTCTGTAGTTTCTCTGTAATGTTTGTAACATCTCCATAGTGTCTCCTTAATATCTCTGCAGATCCTCATTAACATCCCTGTAGTTCCTCATTAATATCCCTCCAATGTCTCTTTAACATCTCTGTAGTATATCCTTAATATCTCTGCAGTGTCTCTAATATCTATTTCCTCATTAATATCTCTGTAATGTCTCTAACATCTCCACAGTGTCTCCTTAATATCTCTGTAGATCCTCATTAATATCTCTGTAGTTCCGAATTAATACCTCTCTAATGTCTCTTTAACATCTCTGTAGTATCTCCTTAATATCTCTGCAGTGTCTCTTTAATATCTCTGTATTTCCACCTTAATATTTCCTTAGTTCCACTTGCTAAAATCCTTTTTTAACATCTCTGTAGTTGCTTCTTAAAACCGCTGTAGTGTCTCCTTAACATCTCCCTAGCTCCATCTAAAAAAAATCTCTGTAGTATCTCCTCAAAATCTCAGTAGTATCTCATTAACATCTCAGTAGTTCCTCCTTAAAATCTTCATTGGCTCAATAGCTCAATAGCCTCCTTAATATCTCTCTAGTTCCACCTTAATATCTCTTTGTCTCATTTATATCTCTGTAGTTACTCCGTGAACTCCCTGTATCTACTTTAAGGAGCACACATTGTGGAGACTCGTAAAAGCCTGTATAATCTCCATGGAAAAACATTCAATGACATGTGACAGTCAGGAGCAGCTGGTCACCATGCCCAGTGCCAAGGGTCAGCTCGAGGGGGGAAAAGCCCCCAAGCACAGGGCAGTGGAGAAGGGGGAGAGTGTTCTCTGAGTGACAGAGATCTACCCAACGAGCCAGAGGAGAGCTGGAGTAGCATTTGTGTTCCAGAACCAATCGTCATCCAGCATCAGTATCTGACCCCACAGAGGCTCTCGTGACGGAATGCCATCCAGTTCTCACAGAAATGGTTTAACATCTAGTGCAAAGGCTTCACAGAAGATTAGAAAGGGGTGGGGGGCAAAGTACTGATTAATAGCAGTGTCCTCTTTAGTAAAACAAACCACTGCCCATGTTTTCACATCATTAAAATAACAATAATTATTATTATTATTGTCTTCCATTGAAAGTTAAGTTGTGTTTCTAGGAGATGCATCTCATTCATTGGACAGCGAGGATATAAATAAACAGAAGACCAGTGTGATGAAGTGGACGTCAGTGCTACATCAATGCAGTGCTGATGTAGATGGGGAGGGACAGCTCTGTGACCTCCAGACAGTGCGGGTCGTATTAGTCCAGCCACAGGTTGTGTATCCTGAGTCCATTTTCATTCGGCCATTCAGAGTGGTCCTCCCAGATTTAAAGTGACACTACACTCAGGTGTTGTCTGTTTGCACTTCTGCTGTCACACAGGGGGCAGTACTCCCTGCCCCCAGACACACCTGCCCCCCACAGCTCAGGACAACACGTAAAATGTGACAATGTAGGAAGTGACTGGAGGGAGTGTCTCCTCAGTAACTCTGCAATTTCTCCTGGATAACACTCAGGTCAGATGGAGAGTCAGTGGAGACTGTAGCCTGTGTCTTCTGTTGCTCATATGTTTCTCATCAGAGAAAGCATCCAGGAGTGTCCCCTGTGTCTCATCTGGAGTCTGAGCGGAGGTCTCAGTGATGTCTCATGCTTGGCTCAGTGCTGAGACAACAACACTCCTACACATCTTAACATCTCTGCAGTGTCTCTTTAATGTCGAAAGAGTGCCTCCTCAGTGTCTCAGTATTTTGTTCTTAACACCTCTGAGGTTCCAACTTAATGTCTCTGTAATGTCTCCTCAGTAACTCGGTAATTTCTCCTGGATGACACTCAGGTCAGGTGGAGAGACGGTGGAGACTGTAGCCTGTGTCTCCTGCTGCTCATATGTTTCTCATCAGAAAGAGTCTAGGAGTGTCCCCTGTGTCTGCGCTGGAGTCTGAGTGGAGGTCTTTGTGATGTCTCATACTGGGCTCAGTGCTGAGACAACACTACTATTGTTTATCTGCATCTGAACCACAGACAGAGCTCCACCGTTTCTCACCAGCGCTCAGGGCCGGTTCACTTCTGATACTGGAAACACTCTCCAATCTCTTTGCAGTTTCTCCTGAGGAGTTTTAGAAGAAGAAAATGAGCCGTTAATGAGCAGATTTTGAGCAGGAACGTTTTCCTGAGTGCAGAGGAGGAGCAGGGTTCCAGCTGCAGAGGAGGATCCAGCGACGCCGGGGCGACTCGTCGACACATTTGGGTTGAACCGTGACGGGGAAGTGGTGTGAATCTGGTGAGGATATTTTTAGTGTCTCGGAGCATTGAAAGAAGTCGGTGCTGACATCAGAGGAGCGCAGGAGAAGACGGATACGGAGACGCTACTGAGACGCTACCGGACGCTTTGATGAAGAGAACGCTGCGCTGCTGTAACAGGCAGCACTCGACAACAGCTATTTTCAGCTGCGCAGATAAAGAACAGGTCAACCACTGGTGAGCTGAGAGAACTGTCAACACACACACACAACCGGGTTTGATGGAGGAGCTTGGTCCCAGCTGTGTGTGTGTGTGGCTGCGAGAGAGAGAGAGAGAGAGAGAGATTTGGAGAAAGAAGAGGGGGAGAGTGAGGGAGAGAAAGACAGAAAGAAAGAGAAAGGGAGGGGGAGATTGAGAAAAAGAATGACAGGAGAGAACAAAAACAGAGGGATAGGGAGACAGTGAAGAGAAAGAGAAAGATGGAAATGACAGAGATGGAGAAAGAAAAAAGAAAGAACAAACAAAACAAAAAAAAGGAACGAGGGAAAGAAAGGCGTAGAGAGAAAGAGAAATAAAGAGAGAGAGAGAGGAGAGAATGTAAGAGAAAGAATGGGAAAGAAAGAGAGAAAGGACAGGGAGAGATGCAGAAAGAAAAATAAACAAAGAAAAAAGAAAACGAAAAATAGAGGGAAATCGAGATAGAGAAAGTGAGAGAGCGAGAGAGACAGATGAGCGAGAGAGAGAGAGAGAGAGAGAGAGGTTTCAGCAGGAAACAGCTGAGGCAGAGGGCAGGGTGATCCATCACTAACAGACTCAGGTGCTCTAGATCCTGGCGGAGGAGTGGGATGAAGGGTGGGCTCCTGGGGCCGGAGGATAGAGAGCCACAGGCTTTAAGCAGCGCTCCCTCAGGCACTATTGTCTTTCCCTCTCCGCTATACACTACCTTTCTATATCATCCGAGCAGAGCCTGCACAGCTGAGAGCCAGCGTCAGCGATGGGAGCCCTCTGAAGTACCCTTCCCATAACAGAACACGGATCGAATGTGTTAACTAGAGCCCACAGAACTAGAACTGCTCTACGTCCCTCTGGTTCATATCAGGAGACTGGGGAAGACGACCTTCAGCACAAACAGTGTGTGTGTGTGTGTGTGTGTGCATGCTGTTCTCCTAAACACACGGTCAAATACATCTTCATTACAGTCCCCATAGGGACAGAAATGACCTTGTGACTGTCCGTGGTCCTGTGTCTTCATGGGAGGATGCACATACACACACACACACACACTTCCTCACACACACATTCACACCGTGCGTCCAGACAGTCGTATTGATCAAAGCTTTCCGCTCTCATCACACGTCACAGTCGGACGTTGATCCTAATGTCACCTTTCTTTATAAAGTCCAAGCAGCCGGACGTATTCCTCCAGTCCTGGGAAGCGCAGTGTGATGATAATATTACGACAAGAACTGTCCTTTTACTTCAAAGGGAAAGAGATGTACAGGGCCAAGGCAGGTCAATGGTGAATATTAACTCTATAGAGCTGTAACCATATACAGTATTAACACTGAAACACTGCTAGTGACTGGTTAAAAAAACTATAGAAAAAAGCATGTACAGGGTAATGCCAATTAAAGTGTGTGTGCCCTTGAATCAATTATTAAATCTAATTGCAAAAGCAAAAATGCAAATGTGCCATTATATGTCATTATACAGCGCACACACACACAGTGCACAATATAATGTTCCTCATAATGGCTTCTTTGCACATACTGTTAATGAAAAGGCAGTCACGGAGGCTAAAGCACCTATTTGTTTTAAATGCCTTTGGAAGGTTATGTTTCTCTGACCATCACAAATAATGTTTAACAATTATTATTTTTGTTTATTTACTGATTTCTTTTACTGTTTTCTGTAAATTAATGCCACCAAGTAACAACAAAAATGAATGACTTGACGGCAGCGTCACTGGGTTCCGCTACAAAGGCCTCGTATAAATTCACTGAACGTAATGTGGTTTGGAAGCATCTACAGGAAGCATCAAAAGCAAAAAGTGCTCAGACAGATGACTCTGAGAGGAAGTGTGAGGCACGTCTGTGTCGGGACATGACAGGTTTTATAGAGAAGGATGTGACTGTGGACTTTTATTTCTGATTTTAGATCTGCAGGTTAATTACTAATTATAGATTGATGGTGGTCATTTATTGGTCAAAAAAATGGTAGCTTATAAAGTAGAGTGTGTGGTCAGTGCTCTCCTCCAAGCGTGTTGAAGCATTCCGCAGCACGACGGCTGGTGGCTCGAAGTCTGGATGCACAAGAAAGAGGCACGGAAAATAACTTAGGGTTCAGAGAGAGACAGGGATTAATGGCAGATGATTTTAAAACATCTAAATGCAACTCGGGATTTTAAGTTCTAAAGTTTAAACACTTCCAAGATTGGCTTAGGTTGCAGATTGCTGGCAGCATGCTTTTGTACGGGCCTTAAAATCCACCACAGCTGACATTCAGACTCTTAATTGCAAGCTACAAGAGCCAGGATTGTGGGCATGTTGCTCCAAGTCTGAAAGTAGCAGCTCCAGACATTTTACAGACAAACTAAACATCCTTCCACCACTCAGGAATCCAGGGCACTTCAAAATCCCATTAAAAACCCAATAAGAACTGACATTATTAATGTGAGAAAACCCCATTACGTCCAGCCCTATTTCTGAAGGGGGGCAGGTTGCTGTACTGAAATATTCACCAAAAATATGAGTCAGGATTCAATTGTAAATGTTCAGAGTTGTGGTGGGTCCAGAGCCTGCCCGGAATCGCTGGGCAAAAGGCAGGGACACTCGCTAGACAGGACATGGACAGATCTTTCATACTGACTGCAGGACTGAATCTGAGAAGCTTCCAATTGCTTTAGAGTCTCTGTCCATTGATCTCCTTCATACTGTAATGCCCATGCATTAAAGTCTTCCCCTGACGAGTGACATATGAGGGTCATATGCTCTTATTTCCATTGTAATAAAAACAATATTAAAATCAGGGGATGTTACCTCACCATTTAATAGCCTTCCTTGTTGTGTTTATGAAGCCCCAGTGTCTATAAAAGTGTATAGACTCTCTCTCTCTCTCTCTCTCTCGACAAATGAGAGAACCCGAAACATTAAAAAGCATGAACTGAAATGAGGATGTTACTCTATTGCTGCTCCATAGGGGGGTAACATTGACTTATATTTTGCTGTTTCAGATCACTTAAAGTGGAAATGTCACCAAACTGCATTAACAACAGTGTTGCAAAACTAAAATATACACAATTCCACCTTAAAAAAATGGCAGTGCTTAGAACTGCATATCCCCACTGTTCAGGGTTGCGGTGGGCCCGGAGCCTACCCAGAATCACTGGACACAAGGCAGGAAGACACCCTGGAGGGGGCACTGTTTGTAGATGTTCCCGTAAAGTCACAGATCTCATCAGCTGACACTTTTCCACTGCTTGGTACCTACACTACTTGACTATACTTTGCTTTTTCCTCCCTTTCCATTATGTAAAAACATTATGTACAAACCTGGTACCAGGAACTAACTATTACCTGCTTGCTTGTGGTTCCAAGTGAGTCAAGTAGGGACTAAAATGTGACGTATAAACATCGCACAGACCTGTCAATCACGATGAAATGCAGACATCCAGCACCAATTTACCATCTGTAAAATCTCCAGCTACACACAACGGCCGCTCGTACAATTACACCCTGGTTTTTTGAAGAGGTTCTAACGCTCCTTGGGTCGGTGGTCAGTGGAAAACAATCAAGGTACCAGGGACCAAACAGAGAGTAGAATCGAGTAGTGCAGGTTCCATGCAGTCGCAAAGTGCCCTAAATGTTACTCGGTAAATTCGTTTACAGGGCAAAAGCGGCGTTCACACTATGTGGGACCCCAGGATTGGGCCGTTCTCAGGGGTCCACAGTGTGGAAAGGCAGTGAGCAGCAGACATTAAGGTCAGGGACAGAGGTTGGGTGATTATTTCTGGATCACAAGTAGCACCCCAACTCATCCTAAAGTGACTGGATGGAGCTCTATCACTCCGGGGAACCCAGTTACCTAAACATTCGTATACAGTGCATCTCCCCTATGGTGTCCACCACTGTGTGAACACAACTGGACCAGTACAGAACCACTCTCACTGACAGTGAGGGGTCGATTTACAATTACCCACAAACCCTTGTCTAAACGATGCCCACAACAGCTTCTGAACTGAAGCTGCAGAGCTGCAGAGCCTCTCCCTGGGCGTGTAGGACACAGATTTGTTAACTGCGGTGGCTGTCAGTGAGCATTTTGCGAGGGGCTTTAGTGCTGATTCAGCAGGAGCTGTCTGGCCAGTCCGGAGAGGGCGTGCAGGCTTGGGCGTCAGCACATTTAAACCCCCTCTTCCTATCCCCCACCACCACCCCACCCCAGCATGGTGGAGGAGGTGGGGTTGTGGACTGAAGTGAACACCAGCAAGCTATTCACAGCCTTCTGTTCAAAGCCTGTGGGGCTTGGTGAGTGTCCAGTTCACTGCAGGACATGCCACAAATGTCATTCCTCTAAGTGCTAAGTTTAAGAGTTCCAGTCTTGTTTTGTGATGACCCCATCATTTCCCACTGTCAGCTCCAACTTGTATCAAATATCCAGCAGATTTAAGGGCACTGAGGCACTTTCAGCGGCAAGACAAGTACCACAAACCTTCTCCATGAATCAATAAATGAGCTTAATTACAAACAAAAACGTGAGAGATGAAATGCTGGTGAAAACAAAACAGAGATTAATAAATTCTGTGTAATCACACACAAAAAAATTATATATATATATATATATATATATATATATATATATATATATATATATATATATATATATATATATATATATAGTTTTTCCCTATAGCTGAACTCCCCAATCGCACACGATGCCAGGACCAGGAGGGTGAGGGCAAGCACCTGCTTCCTCAGAGACATGATTTCAACCACTGGTTTTTTACAAACTCTTTGGTTCATTCCAAATATGAGATCGTCTCCACAGAGGGTCAGGTACCTATCATCACTGCAACCACTCACTGAAACTACACAGCTACTCGAACTTTACTCCACATCGTGCTGTGCCAAAAACACCCTTCGCTGTGATAAAATCATTATAACGCACTGCCTCAAGTGCTTACTGCTTTTATAAAACACTAGTCAATATTTAATACTGTAAAATACATAGACGTATTTATTTACAAAAAAAAAAACTGTCTACAACAGGAAGAAGAACAAGAAACTACTCTCCCACCACAAAATGGAGTCCGTTAACAGTGATCACCGTTGCTAGGCAACACGAGAGCTAATTCTTAATTGTAATAACGTAGCATAGCCACTCCACAAAAACAAAATATTTACATGTGTATTCAGTGGTTTTACGTTGAGTAGAAATGCATATTTTGTTTGTTTTGGTTCTGAAAAGACTTTTATTCTGAAGGGGAAGTATCAGTTTTCCTTTAAATGATAACGAGCGCCACACTGCTCAGCCTCGAGCAAGCAGCTGCTTCAAGCGTGGCACACAGTAGCGGGGTTCCAAAGCCAAGGCTGCATTTCTTAACCACTACGTCATAGAAGGCTGTTCTAATGTGAAGACTCACTCGTGTACACACTAGAAATGCAGCCTAAGTTCAGAGCGCAACAAACGCTTTATGACCCTCGGTTACCCACAATTCTCTGCACATGTACGGCAGGTTGGAGAAAATAAACAAGACATGGCGAACAGCTGAGCTTCAGAAGTTTATAGTTGAACTTTTAGTGTTTAAGTTTGAAAAAATAATTTTAATAACATTTTATAATAGTATTATCTGGCAGAATAATATTAATAAGCAAATACAATTTAGCAGTTAAGGCTTTCTGATGACGTCACAACACAGCCTCCTTAGACTGCTCCATTTGTGTGACCTCGTTTACAAAGGAGGAGTCTTCATATGAAAATCCTTCTAAAGACACAACCTAGGCTTTGGACTGCAGCTATTAGCTGTTGTTTTAACAGTTTTAGCTCAGTTCTCTTCCTTCTTGGTCAAGCCAACGTTTGTGCTCTCAAATGAACCCGGGTCGTGTGCGGTGACTGGACAGACTCAGGCGAGGGGGCTCATTTCATCTCATGTTTTCTGACACGGGGGAGCCTGCAAAGAACTCACCGGATGGTCTTGTTTCACAGTGTGTGAGTTGGTGGCTCCCACACACTAAACGCACATTTGCATTGAACTTTGCCTCTAAAATACAGATCTGAGTGGATTTACACAAGCACTGCTTTTCATTTTTGTATGCAAAGATAGTTCCAGGAAAACAGGTCCTAGGCACAGGTTCACGACGGGTTCAAAGCTGGAGGTTGATATGCTAAACAGGAGCCTCCAGCAGCTACAGAGACATCCATCATTCAGTAATGCAGACGATATGCAGCCAATGACAGCCTCGTGCAGCCAAGACCAGAATAATCAAACAGAGATTAGCACTGGCCTGCAGCAGCTGAGTCAGCTCACTCCTCAGCAATCAATGTGAAGCAGCACTTACTGCTGTCCTCCGCGGTGAGTCCCAGGAGGCCACGCTACTTCAGCCAACGCCTGTCTTTTTAGAGTGACATACTGATGCCCAACATGGAACAATCCCATCCCTAGCAAGACAGACCCCTCAAGCGTGGGGGAATAACACAGGAAGGTCATCCTGGTGGAGGAATGATGGAGTGACACGTTCCTGTCGTCTGTCTGGACCCTCTGCTGACCTGGTGGCAAGTCAGCACTAATCAGTCTCAATTCATCGACTCGCACACACCCTGATGAACATGAATTTTTCATGACAGTAAAAAGGGATGTTGTGGAATGAGCGGCGTCTGAAAATGGGTCACCGCTAACTCACCTAACACCTAATCGGACAATTCAGAACTGACCAAAGGACACGCTTTCAAAAACTCGGTGGCTAAACTGTCCACACTCCCAGGCCTTCATCAATAAACCCAGCAGTTCCCAGCACTCCACGGTCTTTATCAAGGCCATCGTGTCCGAGTGAAGGTGCTGGACCAGTGAGAGGTGAAGTGTCTTGCTCAAGGGCGTAATGGCACTGGGCAGAGGAAGGCCACTGGAGCCTTGGCCCCTCCAAGGTCAACCAACCTGGGTCCACCATGTCCCAGTTTCTGTTTTAACAGCTGAAAGGACAACTCCACTGTGGAGTAACTATTTTTTCTTTCTTCATTGGGGGTGGGGTGAGGTGGGGGGTGGACAGTTGTACTGCAACGAGTTCAAGTACACGGACCCACAGATTAACACTGAAGATGTTAACAGTGGGGAAATATATTATACATAGTGTAACACCAGACATCATGGGGATCCCTCATGAATATGTCCCCTTCTACTTCAGTAACAGCCTCTACTCTTCTGGGAAGTCTTTACACTAGATCACAGAGCAGGGGACCAACCCGCAGGTGGCTCTCTACTCTACAAGTGCAGCTCGTCCATTCATAATAAAAACATAGCTGTCAGGTCCTTGTACCTTTCATCATTTGGTTTTCTGTTTCTAACCCTGAAATAGAAGTGAGAACTAACCATTTCCCCATTTTGAACTATACAATGAAAGGTACACAGACCTTGGGTGACTCACAAAGAAAGGAAAATGAACGTGACTTAAGTTTCCCAGAGGTCTGTGTATCTTTTTTTTATATATATCATCCACTACGGGGAAAGGGAACGTCCTCCATGTTTCTACTGCAGAGTTTGGGAATGGAAAACCAGAGAATTAAACATTTCAACTGGGAAATGTGTCATTCTCTGTTTTCCTTTTATGGGGTTAGAATCTGAAAAACCAAGAACGAACGGTACACGGTCCCACGGACCATGTACCTTTGGACAATTCAGATTTCCTTTTGAAATGTGGACTATAGAAGATGGGGAGCAACCCTTATTTAATTGTAAACAGAAAATAGAAAAGAAATAAAACAGGAAAATTCTGTCGGTTTCTTTGGCGGTGGCCTGTGAGACTCCCGTGTTAACTTTCACCTTCTCCAACTGCTCTCTCCATTTCTCAGCAGGACAGCCTTAGAACCACACTCTAATCATTCAACTCACAGCTAAAAAAAACAAGCATTCTTTAGGAATGTGAGGAGATTTTGTTTTAAAAAGGAAAGTTTTGACACTGTCTCTGTCTAAAAACCCTCTTTCTTCCTCACAGTCCTGCGACATGGGGCAGACATTGCTCTGAAATCAGAGTCTGGTTCCACAACAGTTCCTCTGCATATGTTCACAGCGAGAGTGGTGGAATAAAGTAAACAGAGTAAACAGAGATAGAGAAGAGGGTTTGACTCTTCGACCATCTGGAACTGAAACTCTCAGTTTGCGATTGTTGTACAAAGTTGCGGTTGCTGAAGTGTGGTAGCTGTGTGCACACATTCCTGTGTAAATACATTGCTCTTCGCTCCTAGCTCCTGTGTCTGATAGGTTGGCCATTCCTGTATTAAAACATTGCAGTGTGGATTTTGTTGCACGCAACCACATAAGAACATCAATAAATTCAGGTGCTGATGTTATAGGATTAGTTCTGATTCTGAGACACCATTCCAAATTATGCCAAAGATACAGGATGCAGCTTCATCTCTCGTGTAAACACAGTTCCGCTGCTGCACAGCCCAGAGCTGGGGAACGTTTCAGCCTTCTAGCTAACACTTGGCAATGCCACTGCACTTACTCATTGCAAATTGGTGTCCACAAACTTTTGGACAGATATATTGACTGTGCTTAGCAGTAAGGAACTGTTAGTTCAGCCGTATTTACCATTCCAGTTCGTGAACTACATTTGGAACCGTTTGGTGCATTTCCAACGACTTAAACTGGTTCATGAACCAGAAAAATTAGTTCCCAGCTCGAACCAAAGAACAGCAGGTTCTTCAGCGAGAACCATGGCTGAAATAAGAAAGGAACACCCTCTGTTTGTGTGTGTTTCTGGGGCTGTGTTTGGTGTGACACAATGTGCATTGGCCAGAGCCTCTGCCCTGTGTTGATTACTTCAACTTCACAAGCAGGACGCTCTGAGCTCAGCAACATTTACACAGTATTATATCTCACAGACAGAGGAGGACTGGTGAATTTGTATATTTTTAAGTGAGTGTGTGTCTTTCCCTGAAATATTGTAAAGGGAAGTGCTGGGGAGACATTTTGTAGCATTAGTGTGTTCATAAAACTCCATATAAACTTCATGTGTTTTAACTATTTACACTGAATAAATAAGTAATTGTAATTCTTAAAATCAACAAAATGTTCTTGTTCTAATTTGTTCCTTGTTGGTAGATTATCTAGTATTTAACACTGAAAAACACTGTTGCCGGTGTTATATATTATGAACACAAGGTTGTGCTCCTTTTTTCATTTCTGCATTTATTGGTCCTTCCCTCTATTTTTTCTGTACAACACAATCGCAGAAGAAAAACCGCACATAAACAAAGACACCAAAGCTTTGTCAGACCTTCCAATGACAAGGGGATGTATTTTGGGCTTTCCTGTTTTTGAAACACTTCTGTTAAAATGGCTATATGGCTAACTAGACTCGCCTAGATTTTCCATTGCTCGTTGCAAAATGTGTTCCCAGTTTTTAATCTTGTCTCCTAAGACATGTGAGGGAAGCCCAACATTTCTTTGAACTGACACAACAAAACTGAACAGTTTAGCTCATCAGAGGAGAATGCAAACTGACCAGATCTATTACATCAGCGGACAGATGCCCGTGTTAGGTAATGACATGGTTAGTGATGTGGGAGAGGGGACCACGCTATCCATCCACAGATCGAAGCCTAATGTGCCCTCTAGAACCCCAGGCCTTTGGGGTAATTTGGGTTACAATGGGGTTCTAGTGTTTGTTAGCAATGTTAGCCTCGCAGCTAGTGGAAATCTGTGTACATTTTTTGTTGATTCTTTTCTGAATTACTCTGTTAAGTTTCATGCACTTCAAAGAGAAAAATAAGAAGAAGAATATAATGACTAAAATAATTGAAAATTATTTGACCTGAAAACTACACAAAAAAAAATATTAATCCACAATCACTGGCTGAAAACAGCAGACACTACACACAGTGGACTAGACTTTCTCACATCTGTCCACTACACGCCGGTCATTAGTCATGGTCAAGAACAAGGGCATTAAAGATACATCTCTGACATCACAACACAGGACAGGGGTCGGACGGGAGCTTTGAACATGAAAGCCGAGCCCCGACGGAAGAGGAGAACATACTTTAATACAGAGGTCAGGGGTGTAATCATCTAATCCAATCAATAATTAAGCAAGGTCACGTTTAATGGCGGGTGCATGCAATGTGACATATATTATTCATACAGAGTGCATCTAGTATCAGGCAGGAGGAGGGGGGCAGGGTCTATGATGATGGATGGGCGTGACAGAGCTATGAAGGAAGAATGTGAAGCAGAAGATTGGACCCTCAAGCCATCTCCGCCTGAACCTCTCATTCATACGGGAGGAATGTGCTGTGTAAATATGAACTACCTGCAGCAAACAGCTCCATGGCCACCATTGGGAGAAAGTGCACAGGTCACTGAGGAGTCCAGCCATGACTCAGACGGCCTGAATGTGGAAAACACAGCCACACGGAGACGGCTCGGTGCTGAGGATCAGAGCCAGGAGGCAGAGGGGGAGCGAGTGTATGAACTCCCTCCACACGGGAGCCAGGCGTCCAGGCCCCACGTGGCACGAGGGGGATTTCCCAGATTCCACTCGCTCTCTTTACGCACACTCAGCGAGGTAAGTGATGCAACGGCAGGCAATCTGGATCGAGAATCGAGGCTGCCCTGCGCTCACACAGCTGGAGGAGAAAGGACAAAGCTCTGGCTCTGTCAGCACACTGAACCCAGTAACACCTTAATCCAGCCAAATCACATCTTTCTGCTCAATCCGCCACCGTTTACGGCGTCTGATGGCTTATGAAGCCTTGCATCAGATGGATGCAACACTGTAATAATTCCAATCCTATCTGAAGACATGCCAAAGTCTCCACAACTATTTCCACAGAGATGTCAGACCTGACAGACTTGATTACATGTAGCATGTGCTGTTGACAGGCGTCATAACATGCTTCAAGTGAATCGTTCAAAGGAGAAAGACTCCAAACGATCTTCCGAAGCAAACCAACGCACGGAACAAGACGCTCCATTCAGTGGAGGTTAATTCCAGTTCTTCCACTTACTGTCCATTCATCACCATCAGCAGAGGACTGTTTTCAATCAAGAGCTGATTAGAGGCATTAGGGTCATACTGATAATAAGGGGCACAAATGAAGCAGCCATTGTTTTTATAGCCATTGGTATTAAGGCTGATTTATGCTTCTGTGTCAAATCTATTGTCGGCTGCTGAAACAGACGATCACTTTCCATCTGCTGCTAATTAGCGTATCATGTTTACACGAGTGTAAAATGATTTCATTTCTGTTCCACTCCACGTTGTTGCAGTTTAAAATAGTGATGCATTATGGGTAGGTGGGTAACTGGCTTATTTTTGGCTGATTCACTTAAGGCAAGAATGTCCCCAAACTCGGGAGACGTCTAACTTTATTACTGAAGGAGCTACAAGACTAAACAACTCCTGTTACTAATGAGTTTCCATGGTTCCCCACAATCGTAGTCATTCCCTTTAAGGGAAAAAAGTGGTCGCCCCCAGAAAAGCAGAAGCCTTTAATCACGATGGGACGCTCACTCTGACCCAACAGGTGCGGAGGACAACGGTTACATCACAGGTCACATAGACCGCTCCAGTCCGGCATTGTGAAACCCAGCAGGCCCTGAGCGGCTGCCTCGCTGAACTTCTTCACCCCTGCCACTATCACTGTTTTCGTGGGACTGGGTACTGACACAGCGCTCCAGTGTAATCTCTTCATCATCATATGGCCACTTCACTTTAAAATAAAAAAAACACCACGACACGTTCCACGTGTCCGAGCCCCGGACGAATCAGGGCCCTTGCTTCAACTTCAAAAGGCTGCGGCTTTTTGAACCAGTGACCAAATATTTGCCGACATCAGGGTGCCTCTGTGTCCTCTGCGGCGTGTTTGCTCGCCAGTTTCCACTGAACTGGCTTTTCTCAGAGTGCTGGGACACGTGTGCCTGGCCTGCTGCCCTCAGATAAGGAACACAGAGGAGAGGGGGAGGGAGAGTGGGAGCAAAACAAGGGAAAAAGGGCTATGGTGGACACTTGTTAGGGCCATAGAGGCCAATTGGGCTTCTACACAGTGTAAACAAGTTTAAACTCACAGTAACAATCGCTGCTCACACTCGGCGTTTAAAGGGCACATGATGTACACGGCCAACACCCAACATCTAACTAATGTCGGGTACACACCAAAAGAAAAAAAGTATAGGAAGGTGAACTGTATATTTACACTGTATTTAGGCTTCCCAGTAAAAAAGGAATGTCCCTGGACGTTCAAAATAGGTCTAAAAGTAGTCTGTCCATCAAGGACATATTTTAAACGTCAATGGACGTCCAAAATCCATCTTAATAAGTTCGTTAAGTGGTGACCAATCGATAACGTCAGTGGACGTCCAAAACGCGTTTTATACAAGTAATTTATTTCGGGACCAATTAATAACGTCAATGGACGTCCAAAATACGTCTAATAGTCGTCTTTTCAATGTCTGTGTTTGGACGTCTTTTCAACTTTCATTTTCAACCTTAAGAGAACGTTGATTAGACGGCAGTCATTACGTTATTTCAATGTTGAATCAACGGCTAAATGTTTACTGGCTTTGTTCACATTTACACAGGTATTTATTTATTTTATTTAATTAATTTTTTACACATAGCTTTTCCTTAAAACGTCTGCTTTGTTTTTTGTTCTCCACATGTGAACAGACATTTTGGAAAACTCCATCCAGGGTGAAGCCATCTTGTACGGATTGTTTGGAAGCCATTTTGCCGGACGCAGCCTAAACAGCACTGGATTGAACACTGCTAACAGGACCCTGTACATAAACATACACATAGAATTACAGTGACTCTTAAACTATACTAAAGAACAGAGGGGTCCCAATGCACTATAGAGGCCATTGCTCCATCCAGTACTCGCACCACACCGACCCCAGCCCCAGTCCCAGGTTTTAGACAAGACCCCATCAGACTCTAGTCAGTAGGGGGTCAACAATGTGGTCGCTGCAGAATACGAGCAGGAAATTTGCGTTGGTGAAAGACACAGTGTTTATCACAGTGTGTGTGGTTTCTCCTGAACACTGAAAGGCAGGGGATGGGGATGTCCTGAAAGAGGCCAGTAACCTACTGCCGACTACCTCCAGCTTAACCACCTTCACCTGGCCATGCTCTTCTCCTCTGTTTTGGACATGGCTGAAGATGGAAGTAGGTATGTTAATGTTACAGATGGTGATCTTGTTGATGCACTTATTACTGTGGATGACTAAAACCCCGCCCCCAAACACCTTACAAGTGGTTTAGATGTAACTGCACCTTCCTCTTTGGTTAGAGGAGGCAGATATATTCATATACAATTAGTCCCCGCCTCAATCTCCCAGCATCAGCCCCACTCTGAGAGATGACAGGATTGGTTCCTGACATTTATGATGTAAGAATCCCTGTCTGTCTGAATCTGTGCTTTTGAAACACTGCTTTTTCCAAGTGGAAAAGCTCTGCCTTGTCACTGGTCGCTTATTTACCCTAACTCCTAGTTTCAAATATAGTTTATAATGTAACATTTCAGGCCAAGTGTTTTTAAAAAACTTCATCATGACACGCTCACACTAGGTAAAAGGCAGGGTTTCCAACAGCGTAAGAAAGTACCAGGTTCACAGGCTTTGATTTGACCGAGGGGATATGCACACAGGCTTGATTACAGACTCCACAGCACTCGTGGGTGCCCTGTGTGCGGCAATTCATCAGTGAGCGGCACTTCCTCTCACAGCAGTCTGTGATATTCTTCAGATTTCTAAAATGCACACTGTGGTTTGATGATCCCTCACTGAGCCAGAGTATCAATGACATAAAAAACTCTTAAGAAAGAAAGAAAGAGAAAGAGAGAGAGAGAGAGAGAGAGAGAGAGAGGCTTAAGACAGAAATTAATCAAATGACCACTGACTAGGGTGACCAGATCTGAGATGGTGAAAAAGAGGACACATCTCAGGGGGGTGATGAGGTCACGCCCCTCGCTGCTGTTGTATTTTTAGCTGAACTTGTGTGTGCTTCTAGGTCCTTTACACCTTTATTTCCTACACATGGGAAAAAACAGGAATTTCTTTTTTAATTCATTTACGTTTCCGCATAGCTGCTCGAGATGAGGGTAGGTACATGAGCTTTGCCTGAGGTAAACAAGGACTACTGACGTGCAGACTGACCAATTAAATGTTTACAGAGAAGGTTATCGACCAATAACGGTAGCTCTACAGTCAGACCGTCCAATCAGAAGATTTTAGGCTACTTCACCACGCCCCCTTCTCACTCAAACGAACCAATCGGAGTAGGGGAGGGCGGGACTAGTTTGTGAACGAAACTTCTCGAAGTTCTATGTGAACTCTAGAAAGACAAAATCCCGGACGTTTGTGAAATTCCGCCCGGACATTTTTTTAAGTCTAAAAAAGAGAAATGTCCGGGTAAAAGAGGACGTCTGGTCACCCTACCACTGACCATATATAGGCTGGAACGGGGCAGACATCTGTAAAGCAGTGTTTGTCCTTAAGGGGAACATCTACGATTGTGGGGAAGCTCGGTGTTTAAGGTGGACTGGTGTGTTTGAGGGAAAATAACAACTGTTGTTTGTACGTGGCTGAAATTTAACTTGTCTCACTTAGTTTTAAATAACTACGTTCTTATTAACGGTTTGGATAACCACAGAAACTCATTTGTAACTCCATTTGTTTGGTTTTGTAGGTCTTTTGGTAATGCACTTAGCCTCCTGAGTTTGGAGACGTTTCCATCTTAAGTGATCTGAAACAGCAAAAAAGAATGCCTAGCAAACTGGACTGAGACTGTTTTTTTTTTTTTTTTTTTTTACTCATTACTTTTTTAGACTGCGACTTTGTAAACACATTAGACTGATTAGACACAAACAGACTGGATAGAAGCAAATGGCGAGGAAACATTTTATGAACTGTATAAAAAAGTGTTGTTTTTTTTAAATTGCAATCATGGACTACACCTTTAAAGTGAAGACAACGATTGCCTTTTTGAATTCGTTTCTAAAACTGCGCTGTATCCAGGAAGACTTATACAGTTCTGTCATGTTGCAAAGTTACAAAACATCAAAATAAACACAGAAAAAGGCACAGTACACCACTTTTCCCTGAGGCTGTGTGCCATGTTTTTTCAGCGCTGAAAGCAAATGAACACGAAAAGACAGAACGTCTGTTGTTGGTATGTGTGTTTATTCCTCTGTTATCAGTTGACACTGCTTTGTTTACAAACCGTAGAGGCACCACACTTCTGTAATACGGCGGTCACGTGACCACGTGATGCGAGAGGTAAGAGGATTACGGAGGTGGTCCACTGACGACACTGTCTAGCCAGATTGTGTGTAGCCTCTGATGAACCCCTTACGTGTTATTGGAGCAGCCCTGCTTTCCCATCATCCTCTAGGCCTCGCGTTAATCTAGGCAGGGTCACCTCAATCCCTGACGCCTGCTGCAGGAAAATTCAATTAAACCTGGGCTTTACCCAAGCCTCTCCGTAACATTCGCAGCTCTTCTGAAAGTGCTGCGTTAGTGCCCTTAATGAACCCATTTCACTAATGTCCAGACTCCCAGCTTCAGCGCTGAAACATATGAGCCACCTGGAGTTACGTGATCATATCACACACTCTGGAATGTGATTAAACACATACATCTGCTCCAGTTTCCAGTTCCTAGAGGGAAGCTGCCTCCTTTTCTGTGGCATTTGGAGACTCCAAGTCCTCCGGTGAGGTCAGGCTGCTCGATGTGTGTCCAGGTGGGCGACTCCTGTTTGTCCTTTGGCTTTTGGTATTACTCAGATCTCCAGGTACATAACTGTCCTGTCCTCTGTGAATCAGACTGACCACAAAATGGATTCTTCTTACTGAAGTGACCAGTAGTTCTGTGCTTTTCTGTTTACGTCATGTTCAAAACAGGTCACGTCAGGGTCCTAGAAAACAAGGGACAGAGATTGTGACCTCAGAGCACACAGTGACCTGTAAAGCTGGAACAGAATTGAGCAACATCGGTCATTTGCAGCGTCATGTTAAACTCTGGCAGGAGAAACAGCATTACGTCCAACGTCGTCAAAAGCCAAAGTGCCAAAATAGAGCAATGAGCCACAAGAGGCTGCATATTCCCATCATTTTACCACACGTATGAGGTGGTGTGACTGCCTGTGAGGAGTTGGTGTGTTCTCCCCGTGTCCGCGTGGGTTTCCTCCGGGTGACTGTCTGTGAGGAGTGTGGTGTGTTCTCCCTGTGTCTGCGTGGGTTTCCTCTGGGTGACTGTCTGTGAGGAGTGTGGTGTGTTCTCCCTGTGTCTGCGTGGGTTTCCTCCAGGTGCTCCGGTTTCCTCCCACAATCCAAAAACACACGTTGGTGGGTGGATTGGCGACTCAAAATGTCCGTAGGTGTGAGTGTGTGAGTGAATGTGTGTCTGTTTTGCCCTGTGAAGGACTGGCGCCCCCTCCAGGGTGTATTTCCACCTTGCGCCCAATGATTCCAGGTAGGCTCTGGACCCACCGCGACCCTGAATTGGATAATCGCTTACAGATAATGAATAAGTGAACGATTATAATTACTGTAAACATTTCGTCCATGTCTCCTCAGGGTGCTCCGGTTTCCTGAGTTGGTAGGTGGGCCGTCTGTGTACGATGTGTGATGCCTTAAGCCCAATTTATATTTCTGCGTCGAAGCTACACCATACACAACAAGTCGACGCACACCTCTCCAAACATGTAAGTAAGCATCGTGTTGATGCAGACCGCAACGGTTGTGATTGGTCAGTATTCGGCAGCAGTACAGGAACATAGACTCCTCTCCTTCACACAGAGACTACAGACAGCACCGGAGTCATATCAAAGGTCTTCCTCAGACACGGTGTTGGCTTCAGGGCTAAAAAAAAAACACAGACATCTCTGGGAGGAAAATTAACCCATCGAGAAGTGGGACCACGTGGGAAATACGTGCCGGTTAGGTATTTGTTTCTTTCCTGGCACCTCATGTAAACTCTGCTCTGTCCCAAACAACGACCTGCTCCCTAAAAAGTGCACTTTAAAAAGTATTTCTACTACACCACTACATTGTGTACTATGTAGTGTAGAGAAAGCTGTTTAAGAGTCAGCCTTGTGGTGTGGTGGTGTAATTGCAGAGTGACACAGACACCAATGCAGAGGTTTGTAGGCCCTGCGTCGAGTCAATGCAGAAGTCTAAAGCTGCCTTTATTGTGAACCCTATTCCTACACTGTGCCCACTGTGACTCTCTTCAGGACGAACTGGTCACAGAAGATGTATGAATTAACAGTTGTCTGTGAGTGTAAAGCAACTTATAACACATAAGGAATCAGATATCACTCAATAAACATTAGATTTGCTTTAATTTGGGTCCGTGGAAATACTTCAGAACTGCTACAGATCTTCTTCATTAGACGACACACATCCATATCAAGCCAAGTACAAACGAAGGCTCTCCATGAATTCTCATGGGTAATAATGACCTTTTACTGACAGAGACCTGTCAATTCAATTGAAATATTGTCATTGGGAAGAAAAAATAATGCTCTGAGTGTGAAAATAGCCAAGAAGATAAATGTAAAGGCAGTGTGAGCTTTTATCAGACAGTGAACTCCATTCATTTAGTTGATGAGTGAGACTCAATCAGAGAGATGGTGAAGACTGGACTGATGCCAACACAGAATTACCACAGCTCTTCTACAACATGCTTTTGCCTGCCTCAGCTCGGCCTCTCTCTCTCTCTCTTAATTAGCCCACTCCACTTCTCTCACTGGGTTTGCCAACACCACTCTCCCACACTTCAAAACGCTCAGCTATAAATGATTCAGTCGGTGGAGGATATAATTCACTTGTCCAGTGGCTGAGATTCTCCGCTGCTCCCTGAGTGTTTTACATCTTCTGTCACAATTGAGCCTCATGAATGGACAGTCCCCGCCCCCAACCACTTCAATAGCCCTCATATGCCTTGGGGGGTAAGGACAGTAGACACACTGCGTACTTTATACATTAGGCAGTGGACATTGAGTGTAAAGCTGGGACAGTAAACAACATACACAATAAGCACAAAAAAGAAATGCATAGACAATACAAAGAAGTTGTTTGGAAAGAAACTGTTCTCAGAGGTAGGTGCAGTGCGTATTCTTCATTGTTCATTGTATCGGTGTTTGTTCAAGTCTCCATTTCAAGAACACGGAAAGCTAATGTGCTACAAGTACAGCTTTTGTATACAGCAGTGTACTTCAGAGCAAATAGACTGATGTCAAGAACATGTGCCTGAACTGATGGACAAAGCAATTATCGAAAAGAAAAGAAGAAAGTCCCACACAGACGTTCCAGCAGGTGACACCCTCCACATCTGGGAATAGCGCACTGCTCAGACAATGAGATGTTCCAAAATGACCTACTTTTCTTGGGCCACAGAGTCCTGCTCCTTCCTCATCTATCAGCCAATCTCATCTCCACTTCCAATTACCGAGAGCTGAACAGGGACTAGAAGCTGGGAAGCTTCCGCTCAAAGTCACGAGCACAGGAACCCATTTGGACTTTAAAGCAAAGTCAAACACTCGAGTCTCAGACATCTGCTCTGTGCTAGAACCCAGTGCGAGGCTGGATGCTGCATCCCATTTCATCTAAAAGGTTTAGACAACTTCTTATAATCAGGAATTGGGCAGTGTTTTTACAGCGGTTTTACAGCAGGAGGAACCCCCGAGCACTGTGTGGTCCCCAAATGTGTGCAGCGTCATGAAAAAACACCAAAAAGCGATGCAATGCCACGTGTGAAATGTTTTTCACCGTGTAAGAAAAGTAAACGGGCATGGACGAGGAGGAGATGGATAAACACGGACTGTACAGTAGCTCAGCCCGTGTCTCGCGCTCTCATTGGCTGTAGCTTACACTCCCTGCCACAGGAAGTCTCTCCGACTGATTCAGATGTCACTCGGCAAGCTCTCGAGTCGAATCATTCAGGGTTTCACTGAGAGGTGACGGAGCCAGCGCTGAGAGAACAACATGGTGCCTCTGATCTGAGGGTTTAGTCAGCAATCGGCAAAAAACATTCAGTGAATGGAAAATCAGGGCTAAAATGGTGATGTGTGAACTGGGCATAATTAGTGTTACACAGGATTAGCCACTAATGCACACACCAAACAAATACATATCTAATTATCTGGTAAAATGTGTTAAACCCAGCTAGGAAACGCTTGTAGGCAGAGCATGGGCAGGTGTCAAACACTGCTCAAAATGAAGGGAACATGCCTCAGACTTTAAGAGAAGCGCTGAAAGACTAATGTTTTTTGGGTTTGAAAGACAGCTATTTTCAAATCTCAGGAGCAGTCTTAGTTATATCCATCAACAATGATTTTAAAAGCACTGTCTGTGATTGTGGGGAACTGCAGCTCTCTCTGGTTTGTTTATGTTCAGCAGCTCCACGTCTTTTAAAGGTGGAACGTTATGGTTGAGGAGACTGTGA
Organism: Hoplias malabaricus; assembly: GCF_029633855.1. NCBI lineage: Eukaryota > Metazoa > Chordata > Actinopteri > Characiformes > Erythrinidae > Hoplias > Hoplias malabaricus. Next base: position 38,572,025 of record NC_089808.1, on the reverse strand, counting down.
CTGTGGTTTGTCTGCGACTGAAGTTTAACTTGTCTGTACACTTTAATCACTGTTTAATTCAACACAGAAACAAATTTGTAGCATGAGTTTAGTTTTGTTGCATTTTCAGTCTGTGTTTACTTTAATGCAGTTAGCGAGTCATTTCCACCTTAAAGAACCTGAAATATCAATAATAAGTCAATATTACCCGCCTATGGAGCAGGAATGAAGCAACATCCTCATCTTTTCTCGTGGTTTTCAACGTTTGGAGGGCTGTGTCTGCCGTTTTTGACTGAGAGCAGATAGAGGAAGCCTAGCATGTCTGACTGAGACACTTTGTTTTTTTTTTTTTCTTAAATATACGATTACCAACATTGGGGCTTCATAAACACGTTAGACTGGTTTTCAGCGCAGAAACAGACTGGAGAGCAGCAAAGGATGAGGAAACGTCATCTGAGTTTTATAAAAAAATGTTTTTTTGACTACAATCGTAGACATTCCGGAAACAACAACCACAATTTTAAGTGTGTGTGGCCCTCTACATTCAGTGTTCAGATTTAAAGCCTAGGCAAGGCACTTTTATTATATATTACCTTTCATACTCCACTGTAATTCAAAGTGCTTACAGCCAGAAGCTGCTCTGGGGAGAGAACAGAGCCTCTGTCATTGCTACTTCAGGCTCATATACAACAGAAGATGGACTATGTAACCAAACACCAAACATTGCCTAGTGTTCCTTTAATGCCCCTTGTTTACAGGAAAATACAGCAATGTGAGTCACATTCTCAAATTACCTGAATCTTCAGCCGTACGTAGACTAGGAGTGGGGTTGCCATTTCAACTGCATCAAACTCCTGCACGCTCAACTGACTTGATTTTAAATTCAATGGAGGAGTCGCTCTGATGCAGTGCAGTCTAAAGTAGATACATCAGCTCAGCTCTAAAACCTTCAGTGTTTCTTAGTGTCTAAGTTACACAAGCAGTGCACTTTCAATAAAACGACTGGCTCTGAGATGAAGGCAACCCAAACCGATCTTTACACACACACTTTACACATTGAATAATAATCATCATCATCATAATATTAATAAAAATAAAAGGTTGAACATCCTTAGATTCCGTGTGCAGGAATTACTTTTGTCCTTGAGAGACAAGCAGAGCCCAGATGTGTGGCAACCCTAACAGCAGGGTGGAGTTCACTAAAGGAGCTTTAAGTTGAGTAATGAAACAGAGTGGATTTAGCCGTGAATGAAACAGTGCTCTTTGAAGTGCGTTTGCGCGCTTGTCTGACCTTATAGAGTCAGACAGAGACTCCACGCCGAACACTCTAAACGTTTGGCGAGGGAATAAGACCTCAAACAGATAATGCCTTTAAAATTCAGATTCCTACAAACACGGCTGTCTGCATTAGCAATTCAAATCTGCACTGAGGGGGAGGGGGCTGCTTGAGGAAGATGAGAGGAAGAACTAAATTAACCTTCTCTGTAAATAGTAGGCCTGCAGAAGACAGACAAAACAGCGCAGAGGGACTGGATGGTTTAATACACTGTTTAAATATATTCCAGTAATACTGGTGAATCAGTTACACGGAAAAACAGACTCGCGGTAATTGAACTAAATTAATTTACACGTTGACGATGTTCAAGGAAAATGTGTGTTTCCAATGTTCCTGGTTAATTTTTTTTCCTACAGCACATTCATGCTTTCCTTTATTCATTCATCCATCCATCCTTTGAATCTGTTTAATCCTGTTCAGAGCTGTGGTGGGTCCAGAGCTCTCCCAGTATCACTGTGCACAGCCTGGACAACACACACTCACCCAGTCACTCACACACTCACCCAGTCACTCACACGCTCACACCCCTGTGGACAGTTTCACACACTCACCCAGTCACTCACACACACACACCTGTGGACAGTGTCACACACTCACCCAGTCACTCACACACTCACACCTGTGGACAGTGTCACACACTCACCCAGTCACTCACACCTGTGGACAGTTTCACACACTCACCCTGTCTCTCACACACTCACCCAGTCAATCACTCACACGTGTGAACAGTCATATACACTCACCCAGTCACTCACTCACACCTGTGGACAGTCATAAACACTCACCCAGTCACTCACACCTGTGGACAGTCATAAACACTCACCCAGTCACTCACTCACACCTGTGGACAGTCAAACACTCACCCAGTCACTCACTCACACCTGTGGACAGTCATAAACACTCACCCAGTCACTCACTCACACCTGTGGACAGTTTCACACACTCACCCAGTCACTCACTCACACACACTCACACCTGTGGACAGTGTCACACACTCACCCAGTCACTCACACACTCACACCTGTGGACAGTTTCACACACTCACCCAGTCACTCACACACACACACACCTGTGGACAGTTTCACACACTCACCCTGTCTCTCACACACTCACCCAGTCACTCACACCTGTGGACAGTCATAAACACTCACCCAGTCACTCACTCACACCTGTGGACAGTCATAAACACTCACCCAGTCACTCACTCACACCTGTGGACAGTGTCACACACTCACCCAGTCACTCACACACACACTCACACCTGTGGACAGTTTCACACACTCACCCAGTCTCACACACACACCTGTGGACAGTGTCACACACTCACCCAGTCACTCACAGACACACACTCACACCTGTGGACAGTGTCACACACTCACCCAGTCACTCACACCTGTGGACAGTTTCACACACTCACCCTGTCTCTCACACACTCACCCAGTCACTCACTCACTCACCTGTGGACAGTCATAAACACTCACCCAGTCACTCACTCACACCTGTGGACAGTCATAAACACTCACCCAGTCACTCACTCACACCTGTGGACAGTTTCACACACTCACCCAGTCACACCTGTGGACAGTTCCACACACTCACCCAGTCACACACTCACACCTGTGGACAGTGTCACACACTCACCCAGTCACTCACACACACACTCACACCTGTGGACAGTTTCACACACTCACCCAGTCACTCACACACTCACACCTGTGGACAGTGTCACACACTCACCCAGTCACTCACACACTCACACCTGTGGACAGTTTCACACACTCACCCTGTCTCTCACACACTCACCCAGTCACTCACTCACACCTGTGGACAGTCATAAACACTCACCCAGTCACTCACTCACACCTGTGGACAGTTTCACACACTCACCCAGTCACTCACTCACACACACTCACACCTGTGGACAGTGTCACACACTCACCCAGTCACTCACACACTCACACCTGTGGACAGTGTCACACACTCACCCAGTCACTCACACACACACACACCTGTGGACAGTTTCACACACTCACCCTGTCTCTCACACACACACTCACACCTGTGGACAGTTTCACACACTCACCCAGTCACTCACACACTCACACCTGTGGACAGTGTCACACACTCACCCAGTCACTCACACACTCACACCTGTGGACAGTTTCACACACTCACCCTGTCTCTCACACACTCACCCAGTCACTCACTCACACCTGTGGACAGTCATAAACACTCACCCAGTCACTCACTCACACCTGTGGACAGTCATAAACACTCACCCAGTCACTCACTCACACCTGTGGACAGTTTCACACACTCACCCAGTCACTCACACACTTACACCTGTGGACAGTTTCACACACTTACCCAGTCACACACTCACACCTGTGGACAGTGTCACACACTCACCCAGTCACTCACACACACACTCACACCTGTGGACAGTGTCACACACTCACCCAGTCACTCACACACACACTCACACCTGTGGACAGTTTCACACACTCACCCAGTCACTCACACACTCACACCTGTGGACAGTGTCACACACTCACCCAGTCACTCACACACTCGCACCTGTGGACAGTTTCACACACTCACCCTGTCTCTCACACACTCACCCAGTCACTCACTCACACCTGTGGACAGTCATATACACTCACCCAGTCACTCACTCACACCTGTGGACAGTCATAAACACTCACCCAGTCACTCACTCACACCTGTGGACAGTTTCACACACTCACCCAGTCACTCACACACTTACACCTGTGGACAGTTTCACACACTCACCCAGTCACACCTGTGGACAGTTCCACACACTCACCCAGTCACACACTCACACCTGTGGACAGTGTCACACACTCACCCAGTCACTCACACACTCACACCTGTGGACAGTGTCACACACTCACCCAGTCACTCACACACACACACACCTGTGGACAGTTTCACACACTCACCCTGTCTCTCACACACTCACCCAGTCACTCACACCTGTGGACAGTCAAACACTCACCCAGTCACTCACTCACACCTGTGGACAGTCATAAACACTCACCCAGTCACTCACTCACACCTGTGGACAGTGTCACACACTCACCCAGTCACTCACACACACACTCACACCTGTGGACAGTTTCACACACTCACCCAGTCACACACTCACACCTGTGGACAGTGTCACACACTCACCCAGTCACTCACACACACACTCACACCTGTGGACAGTTTCACACACTCACCCAGTCACTCACACACTCACACCTGTGGACAGTGTCACACACTCACCCAGTCACTCACACCTGTGGACAGTTTCACACACTCACCCTGTCTCTCACACACTCACCCAGTCACTCACTCACACCTGTGGACAGTCATAAACACTCACCCAGTCACTCACTCACACCTGTGGACAGTCATAAACACTCACCCAGTCACTCACTCACACCTGTGGACAGTTTCACACACTCACCCAGTCACTCACACACTTACACCTGTGGACAGTTTCACACACTCACCCAGTCACACACTCACACCTGTGGACAGTGTCACACACTCACCCAGTCACTCACACACACACTCACACCTGTGGACAGTGTCACACACTCACCCAGTCACTCACACACACACTCACACCTGTGGACAGTTTCACACACTCACCCAGTCACTCACACACTCACACCTGTGGACAGTGTCACACACTCACCCAGTCACTCACACACTCACACCTGTGGACAGTTTCACACACTCACCCTGTCTCTCACACACTCACCCAGTCACTCACTCACACCTGTGGACAGTCATATACACTCACCCAGTCACTCACTCACACCTGTGGACAGTCATAAACACTCACCCAGTCACTCACTCACACCTGTGGACAGTTTCACACACTCACCCAGTCACTCACACACTTACACCTGTGGACAGTTTCACACACTCACCCAGTCACACACTCACACCTGTGGACAGTGTCACACACTCACCCAGTCACTCACACACACACTCACACCTGTGGACAGTGTCACACACTCACCCAGTCACTCACACACACACTCACACCTGTGGACAGTGTCACACACTCACCCAGTCACTCACACACACACTCACACCTGTGGACAGTTTCACACACTCACCCAGTCACTCACACACACACTCACACCTGTGGACAGTGTCACACACTCACCCAGTCACTCACACACTCACACCTGTGGACAGTTTCACACACTCACCCTGTCTCTCACACACTCACCCAGTCACTCACTCACACCTGTGGACAGTCATAAACACTCACCCAGTCACTCACTCACACCTGTGGACAGTCATAAACACACACCCAGTCACTCACTCACACCTGTGGACAGTTTCACACACTCACCCAGTCACTCACACACTTACACCTGTGGACAGTTTCACACACTCACCCTGTCTCTCACACACTCACCCAGTCACTCACACCTGTGGACAGTCATAAACACTCACCCAGTCACTCACACACAGACTCACACCTGTGGACAGTGTCACACACTCACCCAGTCACTCACACCTGTGGACAGTTTCACACAATCACCCAGTCACTCACACCTGTGGACAGTTTCACACAATCACCCAGTCACTCACACACTCACACCTGTGGACAGTTTCACACACTCACCCTGTCTCTCACACACTCAACCAGTCACTCACACCTGTGGACAGTTTCACACACTCACCCTGTCTCTCACACACTCACCCAGTCACTCACACATTCACCCTGTCACTCACACCTGTGGACAGTCATAAACACTCACCCAGTCACTCACACACACACTCACACCTGTGGACAGTGTCACACACTCACCCAGTCACTCACACACTCACACCTGTGGACAGTTTCACACACTCACACCTGTCACACACACTCACCCCCTTACCCTGTCACTCAGACCTGTGGACAATTTCACCTACCCCCGTCCCTCTATATTAACTTGCATTAATCCAGATTTTCTGGAGAGGGATGGTTTGTTAACCTCCACAAATTTGAACTGTGGGAACTGGCTGAAATCAGAAAAGTCAGCGAATCGTTTAAATGCTGATTTACACTTCTCAGTAAGAACGTGTGCAGCTCTGATAAACAAGTCAGTGTGCCAGACGAGTGCTCTCTCCTAAAACACACATTACTCCATTACAGACCGCAGCATCTGGCAGAGGAGGCTCTCACGTGTTTCGGGATGAGGGCTCTGCACTGTAACTGATGCCCTTCGTCTCTCTGGCGTCATTTCTTTGAAACCGTGATCCTCTGCTATGTGCTAATCACAGAGCTGACCTGAGAAAATCCAATGGCCCATATTTCATCACTCATTACCCAGCATCCTCAGAGCCAAGTTGTTCCAGCTGTGGAGCGCACACAGGGTTCCCCAGCAATATTCAGGGAAGACTTCCCCAGAGAACCTTCCAGAAATCACTCAGCCAAAGTCTGTGTTGTCCAAAGGATTACGGCAGAGGGAAGGAGTGAAGATGGATTCAGTGGCTTAGTAAGTTTCAGATATAAGTTGCGATATATGGCAGTGTCTGAGGTTATATCATTTATGACTGTTTTAATGGAGAAGTCACCGGCCTCAGACTCAGATAATGTACAAGTATTCATTTACGTGTTCTCCACATTTTATTACATCTTGAAATTGAAAAGCCCCCTTGCTTTCTCTTGCTAGCGGTGCCTGGATATTTGGCTGTTGCCATGACTACGGTGGGGGGGGGGGTAGGGGGGTTGAGGAGACTGTGAAAGAGAGAGAGAGAGAGAGAGAGTGTGTGTGTAAGAGAGTGAGAGAGAGAGAGAGAGAAAGAGAGTGTGAGAGAGTAAGAGAGCGAGAGAGTGAGAGAGAGAGAAAGCCTAAAATATCATACAGTTCTGTCCTGTTGAGAAGTTACAAAATCAATAAAAAAAAGTGAGAGAAATACAGGCGTGTGTGTGTGTGTGTCTGTCTGTGCGTGTGATGAAGGGAGATTGCTGGTGGGGGTGGGGAGGCAGAGTGTGAGAAATAGAGGCTGTGTGAGAGAAAGTGTGTGTGTGTGTGTGTGTATGTGTGTGTCTGAGTTTGTGAGTGTGTGTGTGTGTGTGTGTGTGTGAGAGTGTGTGTGTGTGCGCGAGTTTGTGTGTGTGTGTGAGTGTGTTTGTGTGTGTGTGAGTTTGTGTGAGTGTGTTTGTGTGTGTGAGTGTGTGTGTGTGTGTTCGTGAGTTTGTGTGTGTGAGTGTGTTTGTGTGTGTCTGTGTGTGTGTGTGAGAGTTTCTGTGTATGTGTGTGTGAGTGAGAGAGAGAGTGTGTATGTATGTATGTGTGTGAGTGAGTTTGTGTGTGAGAGAGTGTGTGTGTGAAAGTGTGTTTGTGTGTGAGAGAGAGACACGCTGTAAATAATAAACATCTTTTGTTTATTCAATGATATTTTTTAAACTGACTTATGACTAGTTTGATTAATCAATAGATTTGATTAATTGACAGATAATTGTATAATAATAATAATAATAACAATAATAATACTGAGAGAGAGAGAGAGAGAGAGAGAGAGAGTCACTTCTGTGACACTGCTGTTATTTTGCTGAAAAGCCTCCAGAGAACTGCAGCTGGTCTGAGGAGTGTAAAGATGGTGCTAATTAATTACTGGTGCTGCTTTTTAATCTGCATTTTTTTTAAATATACAGTCCATTAATATTGGGTTTGGAGGCTGAAGGACCCCTGGACGAGGAGAAAACCCCCCACATAACTGGGATATGTGCTCTGTTCCTATTTATCATTATTATACTCTTACAGTAGTCTGTAGCCCATAATTAATACACAATAAAGACCTGAAATAATCAAAGCTACCGGCTCTGCATCTGAAGCTAAAATGTAATATGTGGCAACCGACCAAACCCTGGACCCAACAGCTACATCAGATGACCTTTCAGGTGTTTTCCCATAAAACAAATGCCAGTGATGCTCATCCCTAATGTACACTCCTCTGTACCAACACTGACTCATGCTCTGTCAATATTGACCAGAGAGAGAGAGAGAGAGAGAGAGAGAGAGAGAGAGAAAGAGAGAGCAAGAGAGAGAGAGAGAGAGAGCAAGAGAGAGAGAAAGAGAAAGAGAGAGAGAAAGAGAAAGAGAGAAAGAGAGAGAAAGAGAGAGTGAGAGAGAGAGAGAGAAAGAGAGAGTGAGAGAGAGAAAGAGACAAGTTGGAGGCAACGTCTTTGTCAAATGATATAGACAAATATTATTAGAGAGGTATAAAGATATTAAACGTATTCTGTATTTGTCCAATGACAACAGATCTATTGACAGAATCTATTCCACTCCTGACAGTGCCGGGAGAAAGCTGGATCCAAACCGATAATCACAGGCCGAGACGGTGGTCGTCAGCTGTAAAGTAATTGAGCTCCAACAGTTTCCATTACAGTGTTTCTATTACACAGCGTGAGTCAGCCCTGCTCCTCGATCAGTGCCTGGCCAATTTCCCTCGTCGCTTACGTCTTCAAATTCATTTAAAGGCTTCTAATAACCTCAGACCACAGCCCGGCACCGATGTCCGTGTCTCTGGACTTACCCCGGGTGAGTTATGCTGCAGCGGGTTCCTGCCAGCCAATGCCTGCTATGTTGTATTTAGACTTCAGAGAGTGGAATGCAACCTTGTCTTTCGGCCTTGCCTCTCAGTGAGGTCTGCTCGGCCTTCCTTGGCATGAGGAAGTGTCCCCACATCAACAAAATGATGTTTTTGGCAGAGGAGAATGACTGAGTGCACCTCCAGCGAGAAACACGTGAGAAAAGAGTGCATCAGTCACAGTTTCACAGTTCATCACTCTTCATTTACAGGAGGCTTTTCTTTCCCTGCGTTAAAAGAGTCCCAGGTAAAGAAGTGATGCTAAAAGGGGTTTTAAGATGGCTGATGCCTACAGAGTCACTGGAGTATCTCTGAACTCTAGTCGACACTGTAAGGTGTGGAAAGGGATCACAGAAAGAACGAGAAAGCAAACCGAGTTCAGTCCAAGGACGTGTCTGTTCAGCTATTGCTTACAGCAGCCTCGTTATTTCCCAACAGATTTCTTGGCTGGCGCTAGTGATAACGCCGCTGTTTGTGCGTCTCCGCGCCCGTGTGTAGGAGGGGGCACCGAGATTCTGTTCTCAGGAAGAGAACTGGGCCGTTAAAAGCAGCTGAGACACAGCCTCCTTCTCCCAGATTACAGCACAACTTCCTTCACTATCTCGCCCCAGCAGCTCACCGCCAGAGAGATAACAACCTGGGGCCTGTTCTCGGTGGGAAACCTGTCTCACCGGACCCTGCAACCACCAGGCGGTGGACCTCGTCTGCTCCTGTTTATACCGTGTGGCTGCCAGTTTATTAGAAACACTACTTTTGTTAAGTTCTAAAACACTTTATTTATTATTGCTCCCGAAGTAGAACAGTGTATACACCCCCCTGTCACGAGAGGGTGGAGTAGGACTGATTTCTGGCGCTTTTCCACTGCAGGGTATCTACTCGACTTGACTATGCTTTTATTGCTTTTCCATTAAGCAAATCTGGTACCTGGAACCGGGTTCTTTTTTACTACCTGCTCAGTCTGGGTTCCAAGCGAGTCAGAAGCCAGAGATAGTCATCATTTACGACGAAATACAGACACCCAATACAAAGTACACACTCAAAAATGGTTCTGTATAGAACCCTGAACACGTAAAGAATCATTTGCACGATTAAAGGGTAGTTTGCATCATGAAGCTTGACGTTATAATACTAGATGAACCATTTTCTTAAAGGTGCTATATAGAACCATCTGTAGCACATTCTCCATCAATCTGCAGAACCTCTTTATGACGCAAAATAATCATGCAAAAGGTTCTTCAAGTGTTTAGGCTGCGATATATAACCATTCCCTTCAATAAAGAACTCTTGAAGAACCGACATTTTTAACAGAGTAGGCATTTGTGTTCACACACTTACAGCAGCGATCACGTTTGTGATTCCCCCCCGTCCCAGACTCAATCGTAAAATTACACCATGGTCTTGAAGAGGTTCAAACGCTCCTTGGATCAGTGGCCGAAGAAAGAATCCAGCGAGAGCTGGACGCTGCAACAAGGACCGAAAAACTCCACTGATCGGTGTGAACTGAGGACGGCGCCATGTTCAGTTCCAAATAAATAAATAAATGAATATATAAATAACACACGAATACAGTAAACAACACTTAAAGCTTGTCCAATTGTGAATCAGGACCGGAATACAGTGGAACCTCTACCTACGAACTTGATCCGTTCCGTGACCCAGTTCGTAAGTGGAAAAGTTCGTTTCTCGAGTCAATTTTCCCCTTTTAAAATAATGGAAAAGCAATTAATGTGTGCAAAAAGTCACCCTTTTTGCACTGATATATGTTTACAACACTCTCAAATTAGTAATAAATACATGTAGCGTTACTAAAAATAAAAGAAATACAGTGGTAACAGAAATAAAAAAGAAATACAGTGGTAGCAGTAATAAAAGAAATAATAAAGTTTGACGTGGTTACACATCGCTACCTTGAAGACGTGACGACTGGCTGGAGGAGTAACGCAGGCACTGGCTGTATGACGGGAGGTGGGGAGTGGTGGAATAACGGAGAGTAGGCGGTGAATGTGGGGAGACGAATCGTAGATACGGTTTAACTTAGCACGAATTTCGATGTCTGCTATTTACGCTAATGCTAAATTGCTAAAGCTACAATTGGCTAATCTTAAAAGCTCACTCAAGTCTGGGGGCGCTGGGAGACTCGCCTATTGGGGTCAGTGGCCATTTCCAGCCGCCGGCTCGGCGGAGGCTCGGGTTTGTTTCTAGAGTCGTGGTTCGTTGGTGGAGGCAAAAAATATTCAAATGCCCGGTTCGTATCTTGGAAAGTTCGTTAGTAGAGGTTCCACTGTAGTTGTTTTATCAGGGTACACACAGAACACACTGCATCTGGTTAAAAACCTTGTTAAACATTAACTACATCACCATGAGTTAGAAATGAAGAACCAATTAAAATTAAAGAAATGTAAATGAATATGTGCAAGTTCCTGAACAAATACAAACAGAAACTATTTACATTTTATCGATTTTTCACCACCATTTGCCACATTTTTTCCAGACACACACATCAGGTGCTCTGAGAATGTGAGGGAAGTTTTATCATTGGTTACTTTCTGCATTTCCTACTTTAATACGATGCTTAACGATTTGAGGAGTCGAGTGATTCGGAGTCTTTAAAAGGAACGTGGTCCTGAGACGTCCTGTTGTGTGATGTCACATGGGTTCGGTGGGTGAGGAATGTCAGAATGCTTTATATTACTTATTTAATACGCACTGTGGATACAACCAAAACGTATCTATGAGCCATGAATGTTCATTACTCTGTACGACACCTAACCTGGCTCTGATCAGAAGTGTCACTCCAGCTTTTGAAAAGATGCTGGGGCATTATGGGAGTTGTAGTGCCTGTGGTGAATGTGTGTGGCGTGTCCTGTAGCTCTGCACCGTGACCCGGGTGATATTTTACCGCCGTGATTTTAGACGTCGTCTCTGACTCACCACGTCTCTTTCGATCACCACGATCATAACGACACTCTCGTATTAACAGCTGTAGATACCATTTGTGACCAGCTGAGTGCACAGCGGACCGTTACAGGTTTCTGCAGCTACCTGAAGAATGGGCCTCACACGGAAAGCAGGTCTCTCGATTTTTTTTTTTTTTCTAAGAAAGCTGCTAAATTTTTCTGTCACCTTTCCGCGTGGAACCAAAAGCAAAACCTACACAGGAAGCACCCCCCCCCCTCCACACCTTCAGGTCGCCCTTGGCCTCTGGTTCCTCTCATAGGCTGAAAGTGCTTTAGTTTCTCGTAAACGGGGGCTACTAAAGAAGAAAGAGGATATGAGCCCTTCATCACTTTCGCTAATATCATGAGGCCTGCACATGGCCTAAACTGGACCTCCGTGGGGGACTGGGTGGGAGTTTACCTTTTTTACCACGGTACAAGAGTGTGTTCTTCGGCTGCAGTGAGTGTGCCACAGGCCTCTCTTCCTCATGTAGCTCTGTCTGCCTCAAAGGTTCACATCCTGCAGAAAAAAAAAACAACAGATACATTAATATTCATATAATTCATCACCTTATTGTAATGAACTCTTAAATGCTATTCCTCTTTTTAATGAATGGAGAAGAAAGGAACAGTGACAGGGCTCTGCACTCATTGACCTGTTCCTCTACTACTCGCATGTTGCGGGGAATTTGTGCTTCACAGGAAATGCAAATGTGTGGCCTCTATTTTTGTCCTTTTTAGAGTAGCTATATCTGCGAACACATCACTCTCTAGCGTCATTGTTCAGCGTGGGGCCCCCTGTGTAAAACCCATATGCACGATTTCCTCAAGTAAATGTACTCTACAGACACTCAACACTTTACAAGTTGTGACACTTCAAATACATTCAAATGATGTGCCATTTGCAAATATCAATATATAAACTATTGGTGCACTTTACCCCTTGAACCTTCTGAATGCATTTGATCACATGAATAAACTCTGAAACAGGCGGAAGGTATGCGCACTCATTTATGGTCATCCTCTTCCAGCAGTTATCTGTGTTTATTGCTGTTATGAAACACCAGCATCAAAGAAGCACAAAGCTTCGCTGGTTGTTGTTTATTGGCCTGTTGTTGGTAAGATTACTCGTGGAGAACCATAACAGGAGCGGGAAGCATTCCAAACCCCATGGAAAAGAATGACCTTATCCCTCAATAGTGCAGTGCATCTATGTGCATACTTCTGGCCAGCGAGGGAGCGCTGGTGTCTCCGCTGATGTGGGAGGAGCCATGTTCTACAGCGGTAGCGTAGCTAAACAAAAACTACTTTAAAATCTGAGGGGGAAACACAACAAAGCAGGACTTCTCTGTGAACCAGCGTAAGTCCCAAAGTTGAGGACTGTCCAATAGGAATCTCCCTCGGCTGTGGTCCTAGTGGACCGGCTTGACTTTGGGCTCAAGTTATCTGGCTAAACTGAGAAATCCTGCTTCAGCTTCTTTTGAAATAGATCAAATTTGGAAAAGGAAATCACAGGCCTTGTGTCTAGTTACCGAGCTTGGTTTAGAGGCTCAGAAAGCTGTCTGTCAAAGGGAAGGTTGGCCAATGTGCTACTTGCCAGCGCTAGAAAACACAAAACATACTAAATAATAGTTCTGATGTGTGGAAAGAGTTTGGTGATGCAGGTCTCTTCATTATTCAAGCGTTTACACATCTTCAGAACCCAAATCATGGGTTTTGAAGACTGTTTACTGACAATAAACTCAGAAATGGCAGATACGAGGCTGTTTATCTTACGAGGGTCTGTAGGTTTGGTCCACTTCTGGGCAACACATGGAGCTGGCTTGTGACTGACTGACTGACTCAGTCACACACACACACACACACTTAGGGGCTCAACCACAGGTAAAAATTCAGAGCCTACATTTTAAAATTAAAATGATGTGCTCCAGTTCTTAATTTGACGACTAGAAGACTGCTGCTGGGCAGTAAACAAACGGGGGTTCATCAGGAGACGGAACAAACCTTTTTAACTTTAAAATGCTTTAAAAGTTGTTTTAATCATTTACTTTTATTTTGGAGAATTTTTTTAACTTCCCACTCAATGTCAAGGAATGGCTATTGGCTCAAATGAAGCAGACGAAATAAAGAAAAATAAAGAAGAAACAGCAATACGTTTCCTACACTGAGTAGATGTGTAGTCCTTACACAAACAATACTTATTTGTTTGTGAAATATATAACTCAAATAATTGATGACTGTGACGTTAAACAAATTAATATCTCCCTCATTTGATGGGCGGAGATTTACAGTAAACAAAGGTGATTCAAAAGTCCTTCTAAAACTATTCAAATCCACGTTAGCGTAACGATGGCATCCCCAAGTTAAATAAACACACAGAGGCTCAGAGTATCTGAAGCATACAACACCCAACAGAGACAAACATGAGTCACAGTTGACTGTTTGGCAGATTATCAGCATGGGGCCAAGTGCGAGGGCATTAGGGGAACCACAATTAAAGATTTCCCACAGAAAAAACAACAAACAGTTCACCACAAGCTCTCATCTGGGGATTCTGTAAAAACGACATTATGAGCTGCTTTAATCGTGTTTGTCAAAAGAGGAAAATGTTAAACAGCAGATAAGCTAAAGTTTCTGATCTAATCTTAGTTAGTTATGCATTTGTTGCGCCTTAAAGCAGGACAGTCATAAAGCGTCACTGCCATAAAACACTCGTCTTTAAAAACATGTCTTAAACAGCACTCCACCTCTTCCTTTCTTCTTTAACGTCACATTTGAAGAGTATTGGATAACAGCTTTCCACTCACCCAGGCAAAAGACCTACAACTACAGCCCCCTGGACACACAGATGACTTCTAAAACCAGCCAAAAAAGAGAAGAGCACAAACACATCACACTATGATTTAACAATAATTTCACACTGGGGATGACGGAGTTAAATCTGCTGCTGTAAATCTTTATAAAACTAGAGCAGGAGTCTGAGAGTAGAGAAGAAACACTCAGTCAGCTCTCTCCCTAAATAAACACATGCTTTCACTGCAGTTTTCTTGTCATTTTCTCCATTTATTTGAAAAAGACTACATTAAAATTAGTACAGGATAATTTCGTTATTTAAAATATAGGTCCCTTCCACACTGCAACTTTCACGTCACAGTTTTAGAGATCAAAATATTGGGGATTAAAATAGGAGTTGTTTTTTTTATTTTGAAGGTTTGCGGAAGCTGCAGACTGTGAAGGCCAGTGAAAAACACGGAAAAAGTTTGGTAACTCATAAAACGTACGTACTGTAATGTATAAAATTAGTCATTGAATAGGTGTTTTATTTTATTATTGACTTAAGGCCTAATCAACGTATGTTTTCTTTAAACATGTTTACGGCAGCCAATCACACGACACCCTGCAGTGATCAAACCCGACCCTAACCCCCCGCGGTGTAGAGAGGTAACTAGAAACCGACTTGGAATAACCTTAATGGAATAACAGTGGTGTGTTCTCTCTGTGTCTGCCTGGGTTTCCTCCGGGTGACTGTCTGTGAGGAGTGTGGTGTGTTCTCCCTGTGTCTGCGTGGGTTTCCTCCGGGTGAATGTCTGTGAGGAGTGTGGTGTGTTCTCCCTGTGTCTGCATGGGTTTCCTCCGGGTGACTGTCTGTGAGGAGTGTGGTGTTTTCTCCCTGTGTCTGCGTGGGTTTCCTCCGGGTGACTGTCTGTGAGGAGTGTGGTGTGTTCTCCCTGTGTCTGCGTGGGTTTCCTCCGGGTGACTGTCTGTGAGTAGTGTGGTGTGTTCTCTCTGTGTCTGCGTGGGTTTCCTCCGGGTGACTGTCTGTGAGGAGTGTGATGTGTTCTCTCTGTGTCTGCGTGGGTTTACTCCGGGTGATTGTCTGTGAGGAGTGTGGTGTGTTCTCCCTGTGTCTGAGTGGGTTTCCTCCGGGTGCTCCGGTTTCCTCCCACAGTCCAAAAACACACGTTGGTAGGTGGATTGGTGACTCAAAAGTGTCCGTAGGTGTGAATGTGTGAGTGTGTGTGTTGCCCTGTGAAGGACTGGCGCCCCCTCCAGGGTGTATTCCCGCCTTGTGCCCAATGATTCCAGGTAGGCTCTGGACCCACCGCGACCCTAAACTGGATAGGCACTTTTATAGCGTTTTATAGGACAGTGATGCTGGGGGTACAAATTTTTTGCTTTTTGCTGATGGAACTCATAACCAATAAATTATTTTTACTCGCCGTTTTCAAAGTATTTATTATTTATTATTATTTATTAGGTTATTAATTGTTGTTTATAATACTACACAACCATTACCATAAAATACACAGAGTAATTTTCCATTCGTACACAGAGTAAACAGAGAATGTGTGCATTATTTCATTCTTCCATTTGCTAGAAATGAAAAATATTAAACAGTAAACAATAACGCATTGGTGTTGATCTGATTCTGACTGTACAGGTTTATTTAGAGAGTTCCAGGCTGAAAGGGGAAATAGAGCAGGTTATTTATGAAGTGCTAACTGGTGAACAGGTGAAGCTGGTGCTCAGACGAAGGAAAGGCGGGACTGTGGTTAAGTGTTAATGTGCTGGAATATCTTGTGTGTAAAAACTAACCTAGAGTGGTCTCACACACACACACACACACACAAATTACTTGTGCCACTTCTATGAGATCACAAGCGCAAGAGAGGGAACCACAACAGCAGCGTGCCACTGCCAACCTCACACAGCTCTGCCACCCACTGCCACCGAGAAGCCACGCGTGCCAAAGAACCCAGAGTAATACGCTAAGAAGCCATGCGTTTGTAGACAACAAATAGGGCAGGAAATCACAGAGGCCTCAAGCCTCCCACTCAAATCTCTCCATCAGCCAGAGATTTGCCTGGGGAGCAGCAGATGAGTCAGTGAGAAAGCTGTAATGTCATTTCTCCATTTTTCTCGTGGGAGGTGGCGAGAACGGTCCCTTAACTCAAACATTTCTGCGTAGATTCCCCTCTTCACAAGTGGAAACTAAAGTGGGGCGCAGCGTCCTTGTTTCGCTCACATCTGGGGAGTACATACAAAGCCAATGAGCCACACAATGTGCACAAACACTCGAGGAAGTGAAGGCGGCTACCGCGGTGCAACCACTCCCAATGCCATGTATTAACCCCTCACTCCATTCTCTGGAGTCAACCCCACATGGCAAGTGACACTGTAATAAAGCAACTCTCGTCGCCATAGTAATAGTCTTCCTGATCAAATAGAAGCATCATGTCAACACCAAGACATTTATTACTTCAGGCCAGTTTTCCTCAGTGTTACTTCACTCTCCTGAAATCACGCAAAGCACATTTCAACGAGGCCATAAAGGTTTTACAAGCGAGCTCTATAAAGGGTTATTCAATGCTGAATGTTTAATAAGTGCACTGTGGCGCAGCAGCGCAGGACCGGGGCCGGGTATGAAGTGCTGCTTTCCAAAATAAGTGGCTCTGTACTGTTAAAATTAACCCTGAATAAACAGAGAAACTTTCTCATGGGAATTAAATCAACTGCTGTAAGGCCTTTTCTGATCAGAGAGCTGGAAGCACAGCTGGAATTTTTTTTATTTAAGCAAAGCAAAGCAAAACAGAGCGAGAGAGAGAGAGAGATGGTAATACCAAGACACTAATAAGTGTAGTAGGTGGTATGGTTTAAGAAAAAAAAAAAAAAAAAGCCCCCAACACTTTCACAGCAGACTTTCTTTAGCACCGTGACCTAATTCATCGAGACGCATCTCAGTCAACAGGAATCCACTCTTATGGGATGTCAGCTGGTTTTCTGCTAAACTCTTTGTACTGATATCAAGAAAATGCAATGAAAAACATAAAATATGAAAACATGTCTGAGACCAGGGAAGACAGTGATGGCACAGTCACATCAGTGTTGATTTACTGACAACGTTCAAGGAGAGAAACAAGGCCAGAGAAATAAGAGCTGAATAGATGCAGGAGACAATCTGACGTCCTGAAATCTGAGCTGAAATTAAAGGCTCTTATTCCCTACATAACAAGAGGTTAATAACAAAAAGTGCCCTTAAATGAAAATAAAATAAGACCAAACCAAAGTGAACACAGTCCTGAGGTCTTAAAGAAACATGTGACACTCTCTGGTCGAAATACAGAAACACTGGCCTTTAGTCCTTTTCCCTTTGTTCTCTTTCTTCTCCAAACGTAATCAGTATCATCATCCAACAGAGTGAGAAGGAAAGGAAGTGTTGAGAAAGGAGCTGAAGGACAATAACGTAGTCAAGGACTCGAAGAAACAGGTCGGAGATATTTGGGTCGTGACTCTTGACCTGTGGTGGAGAGGAGAGGAACACTTCGCTGGCTCTTTGCTTCCCCCACGGCTCAAACCGAGACTCGGACACAACAATGGGACAGTCTTTAAGAGGAGGGCAGCCATTTGGAGGATTCTGTGTGAACTGAAGCTCCTTGTTTGTCTCTCAATAGACACAGTTTCATTCCCAGTGCATCCATAATGCCTCCAAAATGCTCCATAGTGGGAGCTTGGCCTGTTGTATCAGTGTGTGAGCAGGATCTCGGCTTTGAGATTTGCATAAATCAGGCTGCGACTGCACTGACGGGGGATGAAAACGACTAACCACTGACGAATAAACAAACCAACAACTCTCACACAGTTCTCGCCCCAAAACAATCATCGGAAAATGATAATGTAATTATACAAAAGCTTTAATAAACCTTTCCTGGGCACAAACGTAGTTGACGAGGATAGGTTTTCATTTTTGTGATGATTAAGATTGTGATGTAGCCCCGGTTACTTCAGTGTAAACAAACAAACTAAACCTCTAAGTTGGAAAAGGAGAAAGTACGTTTTTCGTGCTACAATCATAATATTCAACCCCATTTCCTGTCACGTTGTTATTAGACAAACCGAAAGCCATACACCTGTTCATATGCTGCCATTTCTCTGTTAAGTACATGGTTATTTCATATTGTTCAACCTACGAAAGTGTGACTTTGATGGGAACCTCACATCTGTCCAAGCTTTGTATAGATACAAAACACAGTCAACTAAGTGACATTAGTGTGACCATACGTCCTCTTTTACCCGGACATGTCCTCTTTTTTAGACTTAAAAAAACGTCCGGTATTTTGTTTTTCTAGAGCTTACATAGAATTTCGGAAGCGTTTCGTTCACAAACTAGTCCCGCCCTCCCCTACTCTGATTGGTTCGCTTGAGTGAGAAGGGGGCGTGGTGAAGGAGCCTACAATCTTCTGATTGGACGGTCTGAGTGTAGAGCTACCGTTATTGGTCGATAACCTCCTCTGTAAACATTTAATTGCTCAGTCCTCACGTCAGTAGTCATCCACCCCCTCCCCCCCCCCCCCCCACTATTAAATTTAGGCTTTTCTAAAGGCTTTAGAAATGGGTTTGTAAAACCCCACATTGTGAACTAGTCATTTCAGCAGCTGTTTAGCTTTTGGCTAATGTAAGACTCGTACAAGAGCTGCTACTATTTTGGTTGCACTAATCCGATGTCAGAACTGGTTATCCACGGTGAAACCAGCATTTTTGTGTGTCCTTGAGTTTAGGTTTTACACACAATATTATCTAATATCCTCTGGTCATTGGTCAAAAGTAAACATTCAGTGTCTCTCTGTTGAGTACCGACGGTGGCTGATATTTATCTGACCCATTTCCCTGACCCTCAGTCCCTCTTACAAAAACAAAACAAGTTGGTCAGCGCACTAATGAATAACTGAGCGCGTGAGTCAGCTCTCCATGATCTGACAGCGGTGTGTTTACACTGTGCAGAAAGACTCACCTGACTATAGTTCACCTTCTGTGAAGAGGCCAAACAAGCACACATGGTACCACTGATAAAGGAGCCATCTTTACAACTTCAAATAAATTTACGACCCAATAACAAAGAGGATATGGTGCCAAAGGGGGCCAAGGCTGCTATAATTAGCTAATAACCCACTGGGCAAATACAGGGAACCGAACAAGTCCTGTATTCACCACAGTCAGTTCGTCATGGATTATACACACAATGAATGCTACTTAAAATCTTTTTTTTTGCCTATTTTACTGCAGTAAAATCTTCTGTTCTTTACACACTATGCATAGGATAATTTCTCTGAGGTCAGGTACAGGTGTTGGATGATTAGGTGGAGACCCCAACGCATTCCAAATGTATTTAGGTGGAGTTCGATCACTCCATAAACATATTTCACTCCTAAGTGCTAAACCTACCTAGCCATGGGTTGCAGTCATGTCCTCTTCTTGCGCTGGAAAGAGTCTCACAACACTTAGAAGCACAGACGTCCACTGCCTCTGTGTAAAGAGGAGGAGAAAAAAAAAGTTTTTATGTTATGCCATGTTAGCCATATTAGCATTTTTGTCATAGAACATAATGGAGACTACAGACACAAGCCATGCATTCTTAGGTCCCACCTGTAACAGATATTTGGAGGATATTTTATCCCGACTGTCTGCCTAAATTATTTCTCTGATTTGGCTTGAAAGTTTATAAAAGTTAGAGTGACCATGTTTTTTTTTTTAGACTTAAAAAAATGTCAGAGCGGAATTTCACAGACATCCAGGATTTTGTTTTTCTAGAGCTTACATAGAACTTCGAGAAGTTTCGTTCACAAACTAGTCCCGCCCTCCCCTACTCCGATTGGTTCGCTTGAGTGAGAAGGGGGCGTGGTGAAGTAGCCTAAAATCTTCTGATTGGACGGTCTGACTGTAGAGCTACCGTTATTGGTCGATAACCTTTTCTGGAAACATTTAATTGGTCAAACTGCACGTTAGTAGTCCTTGTTTACGTCAGGCAAATCTCAAGTACCCCCCCTTATCTCGAGCAGTAATGACGAAACGTAAACGTAAACGGGACGTGTCCTCTTTTTCATCATCTCAAATCCGGTCCCCATAATAAAGAGATGTTTGTCACAATGAAGCCAAGGCCAAATTCCATTATTCGACACGAATTAGTGTCTGGGTGCAGCATTTTTAATTTGATCATCTGTGACGTACATTATTTAGGGAGTATGGCACTATTTCAAACAGAGCTCTGTTTACACACATGAGAATATATGGGTCAGGGATCCTTACATATATTTCTTTAATTTAATCATCTAAGTAAATACATTGAAAGAAACAATAAAACAAACATCACAGCTTTATTTCAGTTGTGTGTTTGAGTAATGAGTACGTACTCAATATCCCAACTACTCCACACTGTGACGTCAACAGCAAACCATGGATAAACCAGCTCCAGAGGGTCTGAGTCCATGCTGTATGGTGAGTATACCATCACCAGAGTGAACAATTGACGTGGCCTGGCGGCTTTTCTTCGGTTAAATGTCAGTGGGTCTTCAGACCAGTTTCAGCAACAATACCCCCACACGTGTCAGGTGGCTTGGGCTCCACATGACTCAGACCGGGCTGGCAGCAGCCCACCAGCTGTTGAGCGGCTGTGCGAAATCTGAGAATGTCACACTTGTGTCACGAAGCCCCAAAAATCCTGTCTTCCCGGATTCGTCGTTTGTTCTTGTGGGTTTGTCTTGTTTCCTGGTAAAAAAAAAAAAGGCCAATGAAAGAGGTCAAGTGTTTAGTATGACTTTGGAATCGCACGCAGTGAAATAATGTTGATGAAGCTAGACACACACACACACGACTCATGACACTCAGAGACGGCACCATTTGAGAGTGTGAATCTAGCTAATTACGAATCTAAAGTGCTAACAGCAGCTCAAAGAGAGCAAGCTTAGTGTGAGAGCTCTTTTTTTTCCAAGCCTCTCTGAGACTGTTGAGACTTGCAGAAGATTGACACACGTAATTACTTCTTGGCTATGCCATGTGGTTTTTGGAACAGTTCCCTGGAGTTGGCTCAACACCCACAAATAAAAAAAAAAAACAGGCCACAACAATGCAGACTTTTCATAAGAGAACATCCTAAGTGTTATCTGTGATGATGGAATCCCGGAGCTGACGTATTTTCTGCGACAACAACCAGGACGAATTAAAAATGCTAAGGCTCCGTATTCAAATCCCATCGCTTGAGCAATGCCGAGCAACAACGAGAGCGAATGTCAAAGAGCAGTGTGGTGTTATTAACTGACAGGGTTCC
Source organism: Hoplias malabaricus (assembly GCF_029633855.1). NCBI lineage: Eukaryota > Metazoa > Chordata > Actinopteri > Characiformes > Erythrinidae > Hoplias > Hoplias malabaricus. The sequence goes on along the minus strand of NC_089808.1, from coordinate 38,550,058 downwards.
TTATTAAGAGGCTGTGATACTACAAGAGCAACAGTTCCATGGATACCACTTTCATCTAATGCTAAATGACACTCAAACACACAGCTTGCTATAATTTAGTCACATTTGGATTGGGCGGTTTAATGCTAATACTGTATTTAAAAAAATGTGTGAGGTATCTCAAAATGAGCGCAGTATTCATGACACAGAGAGAACACACCACACTCCTCACAGACAGTCACCCGGAGGAAACCCACGCAGACACAGGGAGAACACACCACACTCCTCACAGACAGTCACCCGGAGGAAACCCACGCAGACACAGGGAGAACACACCACACTCCTCACAGACAGTCACCCGGAGGAAACCCACGCAGACACAGGGAGAACACACCACACTCCTCACAGACAGTCACCCGGAGCGGGAATCGAACCCACAACCTCCAGGTCCCTGGAGCTGTGTGACTGCGACACCTACCTGCTGCGCCACCGTGCCGCCCCTGTTAGCTGGCCAGCTACTCTTCTAAACAGTGTAAAGCTGGTTTCATTCCTTTGGAACTTTTCAGTTCCTCCAGCACCAGTTGCTGAAGTGTACTCCCTCTTACGTGTGTGTGTTCACTGTTAGGCGGTGCTGAGCTGAACTGCACAGCGCCGAAAACCCTTCACTCGACCCACACTCACTGATCTGAGGCTCACGCTGCTCAACAGTGCAGCCCTCACCCCACAGCAATACCTTATAACGTGTCAGTATTTAGAGATGATATGGCAGCACGAAAAACGTGAACACCACTCATCCCTACTCAGGTGTGCTTCTGCTTCATTGGACAAAAACCCTGCAGCCACACCGGCCCTTTGTGGATAAGATTGGTGACCCATGTTCTAAAGTATATGATCTCAAAGCAGGTTTATTCAGATGTAAACTTGAGAGTAGAATATTGGAGTTTGTCTGTGGTCTGGTGCCATGGATAACAGCAGGAATATAATAGTCACATTGGCACGAATGCAGCACGAGCCAGTTTTTCAGGATCTTGTGATGGACATCAAATGTTTATACTCAAAGAAATGAACAGTCAGTGAAATGAATATCAGAGCGCTTGGTCAAACCAGAGCAAACCCGAAAGCTGGGACGCATTTCAACCCAAAAATTAGGGTTTCTGCGAGTGAGTTCAAACAGGATCGCAGGCCTGAGTCTAAACAGCCGCAGTAGAGCCTGCTTTGTCTGGATTTATAAATGTAGACATCTAGGACACAAACGCTGCCTCGGTGAGCACTGTGCTGGAGCGCAGCCAGCCCACCACTGGATAAAAAGAAGGGAGACCGGTACCTCAAATGACCAAACGAACTTGCTTACCCTGACAGTCACGTGGGCCGGGGATACAGATGCCTCCCTGCAAACACAGATCGATATCAACTGCTGACTGGGGAGCTTTGGTTCTGCTGAGGCGAGAAATACATCAGAGCATCATTCTACAGTCCTTTCATCTCCCCAGCATTACATTCTTTAAAAGAGGATGAAAAACATCAGCATCAAGAACAAGACAGTGGGAAAAAAAAAAACAACAGGAGACAGATATTCAGACGAGTCAGACAGCAGCGAGAGAGGAAAAATCAGATCATCTCTCCAATCGAAACCCGTTGGAAACAAATCACTGATCAAGGGGAAAAAGCAGAGTAGGAAGAACCTAAAAATAGCAGAGAGGAAGGTGAACTCCGGTGGGAAAATGAAAACGGTGCGGTAGAGAGATTCCACACAGTCGTTCTGTGGGAAGGGGGCTACGAGTGGCCCGTGGGCACGAGAAATGCCGAGAAAGGCCAGAGTGTTCAGGCTCCAGGGGGGACCATGGTGGTGCTCTCAAGTTCATCCAGCATATGGAGGCTATGCAGCCGTGAGATGCTGTGGTTACCATGGAAGTGCAGGGACTGTAGAAACCGCGGAAAGAAAAACTCACATCTTATTGTCCATTTCGGCTTTGAGGAGGAAATAAAGGAGCCTGCAGACAGAGAGCGGCAGGGCTGAGCTCATGATAAGAGGCATTCAATTACAGGACTTGAATTACAACTCGAGATCCGCCATCTCCGAGTCCAACACATTCCAGTCACATTTCAAAACAGTCATTTTGCAAGGTCTCCATGTAACCACACGCAGAAATAGGACCGTGCAAAAGGAACATCGCATCCATGCAGCGCCATGCCGCAAAATAGAGACAGACCGTTCCACTTTTTCTTCTCCAGCGCTGCAGCGTCGCCTCAGACGTGGGGGGATGTGAGATCAAATGGTTCTCGAAACCCGTTTACAGACAGACGGATGGATACACAATACAGAGAGACAGACTGACTGAATGAATGAATGCACACATATGACAGACAGATGGGTAGATACATATAAGACTGACAGACAGAAACAGACAGACAGTTGTATAGATACACAAGACAGACAGATAGGCTTGTAGATACACAATGCAGACAGACAGACAGGCAGACAGACAGATAGGCTTGTAGATACACAATGCAGACAGACAAACAGACAGACGATACAGAATAAAGGCAGACCAGCTTGTAGATGCACAAGGCAGACAGACAGACCGGCTTGTAGATGCACAAGGCAGACAGACAGACCGGCTTGTAGATGCACAAGGCAGACAGACAGACAGACAGACAGACAGACCGGCTTGTAGATGCACAAGGCAGACAGACAGACAGACCGGCTTGTAGATGCACAAGGCAGACAGACAGACAGACAGACAGAGACAGACAGACAGACCGACTTGTAGATGCACAAGGCAGACAGACAGACAGACAGACAGACAGATAGGCTTGTAGATACACAATGCAAACAGACAGACAGACAAACAGACGATACAGAATAAAGGCAGACCGGCTTGTAGATGCACAAGGCAGACAGACAGACAGACAGACAGAGACAGACAGACAGACCGACTTGTAGATGCACAAGGCAGACAGACAGACAGACAGACAGATAGGCTTGTAGATACACAATGCAAACAGACAGACAGACAAACAGACGATACAGAATAAAGGCAGACCGGCTTGTAGATGCACAAGGCAGACAGACAGACAGACAGACAGACAGACAGGAGATACAGAATAAAGGCAGACCGGCTTGTAGATGCACAAGGCAGACAGATAGACAGACAGACAGACAGATAGGCTTGTAGATGCACAAGGCAGACAGAAAGACAGACAGTTACGTTGAAACACAGCATAGACAGACCGACATTTGCATAGATACACAAGACAGACAGATACAGAATAGAGACAGACAGACAGAGAGACAGATAGCTAGAAACAGGATATAAAGAAGTGATAAAAAAACAGACAAGTAGATACACAACAGGAAGATAGATAGAGTACGGACAGACAGACAGACAGAGAAACAGATGAATATGGAGTGGTGTATAGATGAAGGGGAAGAATAAACCTGTATCCTACTGCGCTCTGAGTTACGATGTTTGATATTTGAGGCTATATTTCGTACAGAGAACGGTTTGGGTCTGTTAGGTGCCCACAGTCCTATCTAAGGCATCAGATCAGTGGTGTGTGTGTGTGTGTGTGTGTGTGGCACCACAAGCCTCCTGACGTCTTGGTGGAGAGCGGAGGAGTGGGCGTGGCCTAGTGAAAACACACAAGAGAGAAAGTCAGTGATATGACAGACACATGAGAGTGAGCTCACCTGGACGCCAAGTGCAGACACTCCCTTTCTACGCCGTTACACATTAATACTGCACCTGAATAAAGCCACTCTCAGGCGTGGCTGGCCCTGACCAGTGATAACGGAGAGGAATAGTGTCTGTGTGCAGTGTACAACTACTTTTTTAATTTTAATAGTTGCTAGAAACACTTGTGAATTCTGACACTTCTATTGGCAGTTGCTTAGTAACAAAAACTCAATGTATTTTGTATTTCGTAGTGAGCTACGGTGTTTTTTTGTTTTTTTTCTTCCGCAGTACAAATTTGCTTGTGCTTCACCATGAACCTCTACTAACCTCTTTATTTTTTAGTTTTTATTCTCCTGTCTCCCTCATGCTTTGAGATGCCCTGCTGCTCTCCAGGTGTTGCCCTGGTCCCACCCCTGACCCTGTGTATCCTGTAAAAGATTGCCCTCGGTTTGCTCACAGGAGGCTTGGACCCGGATCTCTGTACAGCTGCTTTGGAACAATTTTCTTTTGTGAAAAGCGCTATATAAATAAAATTTGATTGATACTATAAATTACAAGTGTTATGTCGGAGATTGTATTACCCTCAAAAATCACACTCAAATTCAACTTCATAATTCAGAAAAATGGCAGTGAACTCAGTGGTGCCCTAAAGTGTAAATAGGGAGCCATTTTGGACAAGGTGTACACTACAGGAATTTAGCCCTGATTTGACTGTTGTAAACGAGACAGCTGTCCCGTCTCAATGACAAGACCATGAAGACAGCTTGTGTAGTGTGAATGAGAGAGAGAGAGAGAGAGAGAGACCAAAATAAATACATACATGGAGATGCAGCTATAGGATGAGTGAAGCCTGAACACAGAGCAAAACGTGTGGCTGCTGCTCTCCGCCTCCTCGTCCAGTTTTGAAGCTTCTGACTGGTCTGCGACGATGGCAGACAAATTGTTTTCTACAGAAACAATGATAGAAACTATCTATTGCCTCTTTCACACATGAACTACGGAGAATATCTAGACAAACTCCAGAGTATGGAGTTCAGTTCAGTCGTTCACACATGCAGCACACAGTGGGAGATTTTCTGAATAAGGCGCGCTCTCACAGCGGGAAGTGTAACGCATGCTTGGGTGTGGCACCGTGCCTGTGCAGGAAATGCAGGAGAAACATTGGAACATTTCCTGCGCTGTTCTCACATGCGCTGACACAAACTTTACCCAGTGTCTTTACCAGAGCGCTACCAGCGGAGCGGAACATTTCTGGTCCTTTCACACATCACACACTAGGAAATGTTCAGCACGCTTTAGGCATGGGGTGATGCCTGTGCAGCTTGTGATACAGTGAATCCTCCGGGACATTAGCGGCTCTATTCGCACATGCGCTGACACAGACTTTGACCCGAGTCTTTACTGAAGTCCAGGACAAATGTGGCGGGTGTTCGCGTTCACACATACAGCTCCTCTGAGTAAACTCCTGAACATTTATAAGTTACCACGCATGTGTGAAAGGGGCTCAAGGGTGAGTAAGATTATGTCTTCAGCTGTGTATTTTCATGCATCTCTCTAAATCAGGAAGGGTATAGAGTGTGTACGAGCTTCACCTGCAATTACTCACCCAGGGTTCACACCATTAGGTACAACAAACAACAGGCCACGAGTGATCTAGTGCAGTGTGAGCAGTACAGTGCTCCTGAGACACTGAAATGCGTGTAGTGACCAGTGTTATTGGACTTCAACGCCTTTGGGGCTACTACGTGCAGAGCAACAAGACACAGCAGGTGTCCCTCTCGGTCATGGCCAACACATCCTCTGCTTTCATTCCATTTGAGGACTGGCTGAGCCCCCACAGGCAGCTGCCACCTTTTTATGTCACACACTCGCATGCTCTCACACACTTACACAGTTGAAATTTAATCTCCATTTGGGTCAGCTGGAACCACGTCTGAATTTTCAGTGGAATGGGACAAACAGGGCGATTATTGTGTGGCGACCGCTGGCCGTGTGATTGGTCACAAGCCGTTCCCTGAAAGTCACGGTGAGTTTGAGAGGGGCCTGGATACACAGCTTTACACAGGAACAAAAAGCCACAACAACAGAAGATATTCAAATCAGACACAGATTAAATATAAAGAAAATTAATAAATAAATAAACATGACTTGATTTAAAATAAAACGTTCCCTGACAGGAAACATGATGCACAACGGTGTGAGAAAATCATTTCAGATCCACTGAGGTAAATTTATCCAAGTCCAGCCCCAGTCACAGCATTTCTGAGCTTCAGAGCTGTGAAACAGAAGGACCCAGAGCTGCACGGCCCAGGCCTTTCATCACCTCTTCGTCATTTTGTTTATGGGCATATGATCACGAGCATACAGTAGCTGTCAGCCACCAAGTTTAAAGAGTAATTACAGCCCTTAGACTCAACAATATTGTACCTACAGTTAAAGGCTAAGCACCACTTAATGGACCTCCATGAATATTTCACATTATAGTAGTTACTGACAGATATAAGTATGAATTAAAATGAAAATAGCAGCTTAATTTGCTTTAAAACTGACAACTTTATTAAATTGACGGAAAAACCCGAGCTCGCTACGGAAATTCTTGAACGCAGCCGTGACGTCACTGGTGGACAACAGCTGAACAACGCCGCGGTAAAACACCGTTATGACTGACTGTTATGACAGTATCTAGCTAAATAACCAACATTATTCATGACAATAGCCTAGCAATAAGCTAAACTCAAATGTAGAGGTACCGTTATTCTTGTAAATGTGATCGAAGTCGAACTCGAATTCGTCCGACACTATAAACCTCCGTAATGCAGCTACGTAGCCGAGTATAATCTGAGCCACCGAGTTTAGCGAGTCAAGCTAACGTTAACTAACACCAACTAAAACAGGCGAAGTGAGTGTCCTTACCCTGTTTACCTCCATGTTACAGAGGCTCTTGAACACCTTTCGTTGGTGTCCTTACATGCCCATATTGTTGGAAAAGCGCCAGTGAAATGAGCTACAGATAACGGAGTGAGCGGATGGTCCTTTCCAAAGTGCCCGTTTAAAGTTGACAAATTTAGTCCATTTTCTGGATATTTTGGGATCTTTGGGCCATTTGTTCACAGATGTCCCACTGTACATTGAATGATTGCAGCCAAAAACAACACACCTTTTCGTCATTTTGCATTAAATTAAGTGCAACTTCTAGAGTGTTGTCCACCATCTACGTCACAGGCAAGACGCCTATTAGAGTTTCCCAACACCGTTGGTCTTTTAAACCTTATTCCTTGAATTAGTAAGAAATAACATGTTTTCTGACTATCAATAAACACAAGTTAGGAACTCAAACTCCACTGTATTTATTTGTTTGACACTTTCATATCACTGCTGCTTAGCCTTTAAATCTGCTTTAGTGGGAGGGGCCATGCTAAGTAGTGCTATAAAGGGGTGGGGTTTAGTTGGTATGATGACAGAGAGACACAGGTGAGGAGACCAATGCACCAATTAAAAATTGGAAGTAGATTTCTACCTGTCCTTCAATACAAGGCACAAGGAAGGCCTCATAAGGGGCGGGAACCTTGGCTCACTAATTTGCATACTGTGACACGGTACTGTTTACTGACTGATATTTGGATGGGTTTCATGCTTTGATTTCAGGCTTTCCAAAGCAATTCAACATTGACATCCGTTATTAATGATATTTAACACGATAAATTTATACGACGAAATACTACTATGATAACAGCAGCTAGAAAAGACAAGGAAATGCCTTAAAACCTATGCCATCCGACAATTACAGCACACTTGGTTGTTTTGTAGTTCATGCTTCAGGGTCAAATTCAAAACACCCCCATGTCTTTTAACAGCTGAATTCCAAATGACCCGAAGAGACAGGCACCACAAAGAGGACACACAAGGGAGGCATTAGCCTCGAGGCACAGTTTCAGCCCATTACATCTGCTCCCGAGCTTCATCATATAAACGTCTCCTCCAACTATTCCCTTCATTTGAATTTCATGGAACTCTTAAAGCAGGTACACCAAGTACATGGAGCTGCTTCGTAGTCGTTCTGCTGCCGCCAGGAGGAATGCATAAAACATGAATGACTGACGGCGCTTCTTGCCTCGTACTATTTTGAGGCTGTAGTAAGGTTTGGTTTTCTCTTTCCAGAACGGCAGCGGATCAGGTGTCGCCGTTCTGAAGCATGTGAACCACGGTTGGAAACTACAGCACTGTATTCAAATGATGAAGGGTGAGTTACATACTTGGCTACATCCCAGAGTAGAACGGTGGGGGGGGGTCCCTTTACTACCCCGGAAAAAGTGAACAAGTCAGCAACCGACGGTGCAAATTCCCCAACACACATATGTGTTGCTCACTCAGGCGCAGAGAAAGAACATAACAGACCAACAAACCACAGAATATGACCTCAGGTTGAGGGCTTGGAGAGAAGTAATAACAAAGACGACCTCTTTCAGGGACTTGTCTTTACACTATTCTTGTGGCAAACAATTTTCTGGCACAAAGAACTCCCCAAAACCTAGACTTCGACCTTGTGGTTAAGCAACAAAGTTTAAAAGGTTACTCTTTCTTACTCGTGAAATGAGTTATCACCTTTTCTGACACCACTAAGAGAGATAGTAAATATTTCCTGGGAGGAGTGGATACGCTCTTATCTCTAGCCCTACTATAAGGGTTTCCTGTGTGAGGTGTATAGCTGCATAAACACAGTTACAGTCACTTTAGCTAACGGCAAACTGTAGCGTGTTTCACGGCTCTCCACGTAAATTAGATCTCCAATCCAAGACCCTCTCTGTCAGATACAGTTTCACTCGTTTACCTCAATCAAAGTTCAGCCCACTTTCAGTTCTGTCTCAGGAGGGGAACAGCAACGTGTAATGGGTTTCTTACAAGTCACAACCAAACGAGGGAAGGGTACACACGCTCGATTAGATATGCATGCGTGGTCCGTACTTTGTGTTCACCTTCCGACGCCGACGTTCCATGACATGCAGTTTAAAGGCAAGCGTCCTGGTCTCGGATGAGCGAGCTGAAACCATGGAGAAGAACCAGAACAACACAACTGTCTTTTTGTTGTTCAGTTAATGCTTTACCATGAGTTCCTTCACTGCAAAGTGATCACGGTCTGGGGACAGAACTGAGGTACGGGTATTGAGCGGTGAGGAACTTCTGACATGTAACAGACAGCGAGATGGGTCATAGTCTAGTTTAAATTATTTTACCATGATTCACTCTGAAGATATAAAAAAAATATGGAATAAAACATTGCAGATATTCTGCAAAAGGGAAGAAAAACCCACACGTTCTGTACCCAGATGTGCTTATATAAATATAGCCTCTCTGTACTTCCTCAGTGACATTAATCACCAACGATCTTGCGTGGTATTGCTGAAATCAGCAGGAGTCCCAAATTAAAAAAAGGACATTTAGAGAACTACCACAGTATGAGGAACCGGACCTTCTGATCAATAACAGGAGCGCTGGTAGAGCATCCTGAGACTACGGGTGCTCTCGAGATAAACCACGCCGTTTACGCGGGCTCAGCTCTGAGCTCAGGTCTGTCAAATCACAGTCAAAGAGACCGATGACATCAGAAAAGCATACAAACCTGGAACAGAGCTCCGCAGCGTCACTTCACACACTGCGCTGCTGATAATTCAAGTCGACGGCTGTGAGGGCAGTGTATTAGTGAAGACACGACTTAAAATATAGGTGTCTGGCAGTGTTTGGGAATGGGGAAACTAAGCAGGAAATTATTTTCTCTGGGTCTGGGTTGGGATTACGTTTAAGAAAAGCAAAGTGTAGACCCTGGACGGTTTATGAAGCTGAAGGAACGATAGGATCATCCTGTTCAGGGTTGCGATGGGTCTGGAGCCTACCTTGAAACACAGCGTCACACCCTGGCATCTGTCCACGACAGATCTGTACAACAAAAAGGTTTTAAATGAGTATTCAGTAATCAGTATTGATGCCAAGACTCGGTTTAGAAGCTATAACATGTAGTCTCGCTGTTTCCCAAAGCACGGACATCGAGCATCTTCTTAAAAAGTGCAAGAAAGGCAGAGAGTGAAGGCCCACAATGCCCCACTCTTTCAGTGTCCTCCTCAGTACGACCTCAGCCTGTGGTGAGCATGGAACCCTGCATTGGGTCTGTCCTAGTTCTCACTCAAGATGACTTCATTTCGCACTGTATTCAGTGCTTATATTTTCATCCTCCATAAAGAACACACACAGGGAGCTTGGCATCAGCTCCTTCAGCAGAAGAGTAGGGGGAGAGGAAGTATAAAGCAGCAGAAACACGAAGTGTCTGTTGTGAATCATGGTTATAATCACAACTGTGAGTCTTCCCAGGGCAGGAAAATAATACGAAAATAGGACTTAGCAGTTAAACCACAACAATACACCCCCAGTCTCTTCACGTGGCCGTTTGACGCTTTATTGAGCAGGAAACCCAGGTTTGGGATCTTGCTTCCTTCTAGGAAAATTACTGGAATAATCAAAAGATCTCTGCGGGGAAAAATTTGCATAAAAATATAAGAATATATAAACAAAAGCCTACTCTGCTCAAAACAGCTACTGAAACAAGGTGCTAATCTGCTTCGTACATACATCACACACATCAGCTCAACTGGTCAGAGCAGAACACACACTGTTATCCTTTCCACACTGCGGGGGTGAGGGCTGCAGCGCGCATGAGATCTGATAAATATACAACATTTACACTGTACAGGTAATATTACACATAACAGGATTTATTTTAAAGGTACATGTGTGGCCTGCATATAGTTGTTCATATACAGTGTGTGTGTCACAGATGACAGATGAAAACATGGTGGGGGTAAATTGCTATGTGGACAGGATAACTGTAATTGAAGTGAAATACACATCTGCTGGTGTTCCAGTGGGAACCTCCATTTCATTTCATTCATTCATTATCTGTAACCCTTATCCAGTTCAGGGTGGCGGTGGGTCCAGAGCCGACCTGAAATCATTGGGCGCAAGGCGGGAATACACCCTGGAGGGGGCGCCAGTCCTTCACAGGGCAACACACACACACACACATTCACTCACACACTCACACCTACGGACACTTTTGAGTCGCCAATCCACCTACCAACGTGTGTTTTTGGACTGTGGGAGGAAACCGGAGCACCCGGAGGAAACCCACGCAGACACAGGGAGAACACACCACACTCCTCACAGACAGTCACCCGGAGGAAACCCACGCAGACACAGAGAGAACACACCACACTCCTCAGAGACAGTCACCCGGAGGAAACCCACGCAGACACTGGGAGAACACACCACACTCCTCACAGACAGTCACCCGGAGGAAACCCACGCAGACACAGGGAGAACACACCACACTCCTCACAGACAGTCACCCGGAGTGGGACTCGAACACAACCTCCAGGTCCCTGGAGCTGTGTGACTGCGACACCACCTGCTGCGCCACCGCGCCGCCCACCATTTCATGATTTACACACAGACCCGTCCTCCGAGGCCTCTAGGCATACTGCCTGTGTGATTTCTCATGGACTCCAAACAGCACGGTGACATTCAGAGCAAAGCAGGAGAGAACACACACACACAAGGTCTCCTTTTTCTCCCGAAAGCCACTTGTTCTGCAGAGATAGGACGTGTTCTCACCACAGTAACTGGGTCCTCCTTTAACAGAACTACATCCGCCCCCTGGCTGCCTTGTGATATCGGCCCTCGGTCCACCCCAATCTCCACGACACAAGCGCAGGCGAAAACCACAGCCGTTGAAGATAAGTGAGAAAGCTTGAAACAGTTGGCAGGGAAATCAGATAAAATGATTCAAATTAATTCCAACAGAGAGTTCTTCTGCATTTGCATTGCAAATGTTAACGGCAGGGTGCTGATTCTGTGTACATAAGGCAACATAGACAAGCAGAGACTTGATCGCTGCCTGGAAAGTACCAGCCTAGAAATCATAACACATATTTAAGAAGGAATGTGAGTGTTTGAGTGGCTCTTCTGAAAATATTTGCATGCATTATTTGCATGAGGCAGCTTACGCAATGTGACCAGGTGAAAGAATCTCACGCACAGCTGTCCACTCCGCTTGTAAAGTAATCATGGTGTAAAAGTACCACTGGCTATATCAGCCGTTACCACGCTCCACAGCCCAGTGCTGGGGGCAGGGGAGGGGGCAGTTTCTACACCCCTCAGGCTCACATTCAACATGGTGAACACAGAGCGTCTCCATTCTTTTAAGCTGTATGTGTGTAAAATAGAGCTACATTGTACCATTTGCTGTGATTAGTCATGATTAACCGCATGCTTTTAATAATGGATATATAAATGTAAAAAAAAATAAATACAATCAATGTAATTATATTTATATTATATTCATTGAGAGCCCAGTGTCTATTCATTAACATTCAATCCCAACAATGAAGATAAAATATATTATTATAACATCTAGGTGTAGTTTTGATGATTATTTTGAAACAGAATCTCTTAATTGGTCAAGTAAAAGTTTTAGAAAGAGAAAATGAACTCTACATTAACTCTACAGCGCAGCTCAGGCTCAAACATGTAGTGATTAAGTGAGATAGAAGACATAACTGGAGCTGTGTGTGTGAGAGAGAGAGAGAGAAAATGATTGTTATGATATTAAATACGTATCCGATACACATTCATTCATTCATTCATTGTCTGTAAGGTTATACAGTTCAGGGTCGCGGTGGGTCCGGAGCCTACCTGGGATCACTGGGCACAAGGCGGGAACACATTCTTCACAGGGCGACACACATATACATTCACACTCACACTTATAGACACTGTTGAGTCGCCAATCCTCCTACCGACATGTGTTTTTGGACTATGGGACGAAACCGGAGCACCCAGAGGAAACCCACGCAGACACAGGGAGAACACACCACACTCCTCACAGACAGTCACCCGGAGGAAACCCATGCAGACAGAGGGAGAACACACCACACTCCTCACAGAGAGTCACCCGGGGGAAACCCATGCAGACACAGGGAGAACACACCACACTCACCTGGAGGAAACCCACACAGACACAGGGAGAACACACCACACTCCTCACAGACAGTCACCCGGAGGAAACCCACGCAGACACAGGGAGAACACACCACACTCCTCACAGACAGTCACCCGGAGGAAACCCACGCAGACACAGAGAGAACACACCACACTCCTCACAGACAGTCGCCCGGAGGAAACCCACGCAGACACAGAGAGAACACACCACACTCCTCACAGACAGTCACCCGGAGGAAACCCACGCAGACACAGAGAGAACACACCACACTCCTCACAGACAGTCACCCGGAGGAAACAATGACGCTGGAACTGTGTGTCAGTGACTTAGTACACATTAGCATAAAATAAAATATAATCTACTTTCTGAACTCAACAGCAGAAATGCTGTGTTTACAGCTCTAAATAAAGCCATTAATATGTCACTAAATGCTGTAAATAAGACATAAAATGATTAATTAATCTGTTAGATTCTTGTGTGCGTTAACTTGTTAATTTCGGCAGCATTAGTATAAAGCTTTGGACACAGAAGGTAGTTCATTTCTTGAGCTTGAATTGAATGTATTTTGAGGATGGGCCTCGGCCAAGACATTCTCATAGTTACTATGAAATCTAACACACCTAGATCACTCATGTTAATAAGTAACTTCCCCTCCACTCCAAAGAGAACCATGTTTGACACCAAAAAAAGTAGCTGGATGACTGTATGAAGCCTTTGCTCTCGCAGCTGACAGTGGGCCTACTGTTCCGCAAACAGAGAAAGATCTATGGTATGATGAACTCACTGAACTCTCTCAGCCTCTCTCTCGGTCCTCGGGAGGGAAAGACCGCCGTAGAGAAGCTCCGCCCACTACCCCGCTTCCCTCTCACTAGTTGGCCTGTCTCACCTCGCCTCCTCCTCTCCAGCTGAGGCCTACTCCGGGCTCAGCTGACTCTGCTGTCTATTGCCAACTCTGGTTTGACAGTTTCCTGTCTGTGTGTACACTGCTAACCCTGTCAGCTGAGCTGCACCAACTCTGCTAAAGCCGGGCTTTGCGAGCAGAGCAGCGCTACTATAGTCACGTGTACAGAGGACAGGAAATCATGTCAAAGGCAGCCGCGTAATAAAAAATACAAAGAGGCACAGGGTGGAATATGGAAGCAGATGCATCGCTAAGTGGAGGGAGAACCCAGTGTTGACGCAGGCGCTCAGCTAAAATCTCTAGTTAAACTTATAGCACGGCCCAAAGAACAAGACTCCCTGGAGCAGCTGCACATGAACACATTCCACCTTGATGAGTACCAGGCTTCAGCTGGAGGGGTCACTGTTCTCTGGAGTGAAAGAGTTTCATGTAACTCCTCTGATTTGAGCTGGAGGAGTGCTCAGAAAACTGACCTCACTTTTGTTCATTAAAACTGCAACCCTGCAAAACCAATCCTGTCAATTACAGGGCGGGGCTTACACGCTGGAGGCAAGCATTGGAGATTTGGTTGAACACAGAAGCAGCTACTGCACGGTACCTACACTACTCCACTAGACTTGGCTTAATTTGCTTTTAACATCAAATGAATTGATGCACAGAGCTGTGTTCAGAAAACAACACCACCACCACATGAATATACGATGAGTAAACAATGCTTAATCCTCCTGGCTCCATTTACACACAGTGTTTTGCAACATCACTGGCTATATTTCAGGACTGGGAGCGGGCCAGGGACCAGGGAGCCAAGAGAGTAGAGTCGAGTTGTGCAGGTATCAATGCAGTGGAAAATCAACAACAGATCAGCGCACAGGAAATTAAGGTGAGGGTGTAGAGTTAAACCAAGGGCTGGACGATGTCGCCAAAAATCGATATCATGATACAGTATCATTCTGATATCGATATGAACAACATAAGCCAGAGACAAACTCCACCGTCAATAATAATAATGTGTTAAAAGTGCTTAAAAGTGCAGTGAAGTGTAATAAATGTCAGAAACAGCTGGGTTTTCCAGGGTATAACCGGTGATTTTAGGAGGGATTTTTGGTGAAGGGCTGTCTACAAACCTTTGGCTGTCCAGCGCTGTTCTGCAATTTCAGAGGGGCATTTTTCTGCACTTCGGTATTCCAACCAGCACGTTTCATGTTTCCTCCGCATCAGATTCTCTCTGCAGAGGGAATTCAAGCAATACTGGCGTTGACGTGATACGCTAAGCTTCAGTTCCTCGTGGGTTATCAGACCAGCTGATCAGCTGTCAGGATCCTGTTACTAGGTAAAAGTGCAGCTCTGCATCTGCGAAAAGAAACCCACAATGCACGTTATTAATAATGATAATAATAATAATAAAGCTGTGAGGAGAAAAATGAATGGAGGCAGAGCTTGAGCAGCAGAGCACTCCATTCCATTCTGTTCAGGGCTTCAGTACAATCTGCAAATCCACAATGCCAGGTTTAATACAATACAATTATAATCTGCAACATGTTTAGTCTGCTGATGCTAGACAACACTTTCATTCATTCAAACATAGAGCAATATTTGCCCCATTATATAGGCACTTTTATGTAAACAGACACACAATAAAGTTCTCATTCACTTCCTTTAAACGTGCCTTTAAAAACATACACAAGGCGGTCCATTCACAATGTGCTCTGACTAAGATTGTGTTTCCAAGAAGAATGTTTAAACATGCGCTTTCCCAGTGAGTGGCTTTAGAGCGGAGGAGGAGGGGAGGCCAGGCTGGCGCCGGAGGGGGAGGCGGGAGGAGGGTCAGCTCTGACAGAACGCCACTGACAGATCACTGCAGCTGAGCTATAGGCTGCCGGCCTTTCACGCGTGAAAGCCTATCCTCTCCCCGGCCGCTCACACACACACCACACCTCTGTAGCTTTCCTGAGGCGACTGATAGAGCTGGAGCTAAAAGAGTTGAGGGGTTGTGCGTAACACTTTGTACATAGTCTCTATATGTGACGGCACGTGCTGGACTGCATGAATAGGCCATGTGTCTGTAGAGCATGTGTCTGCAGGCCATGTAAGTCAAGAAGAGAGAGAGATAGTGTGTGTGTGTGACAGAAGAGAGAGACAGACAGAAAGACAGAGTGAGAGAGACAGACAGAGAGAGATAGTGTGTGTGAGAGACAGAGAGAGTGTGAGAGAGAGAGAGCGCAACAGACAGAAAGAGAGAGACAGACAAAGACAGAGAGAGATAGTGTGTGTGAGAGAGACAGAGAGAGAAAGACAGAGAGTGTGAGAGAGAGAGAGACAGACAGACAGACAGAGAGAGTGGGTGTGTGAGAGAGAGACAGAAAGACAGAGAGATAGTGTGTGAGAGAGAGCAACAGACAGAGAGTGAGAGAGAGAGACAGACAGAGAGAGAGTCAGAGTCAGAGAGAGTGTGTGTGTGAGAGAGACAGAAAGACAGAGAGAGAGTGTGAGAGAGACAGAGAGTGAAAGAGAGAGAGCAACAGACAGAAAGACAGAGAGAGAGAGACAGAAAGAGACAGAATAAGAGTGAGAGAGAGACAGACAAAGACAGAGAGACAGAAAGAGACAGAGAGATGGTGTGTGTGTGAGAGACAGAAAGACAGAGAGAGTGAGAGAGAGTGTGTGTGAGAGAGAGAGACAGACAAAGACAGATAGTGTGTGTGAGAGAGACAGAGTGTGAAAGAGAGAGAGCAACAGACAGAAAGACAGTGAGAGAGAGAGACAGAAAGAGACAGAATAAGAGAGAGAGAGACAGACAGAAAGACAGACAGAGAGATAGTGTGTGTGTGTGTGAGAGAGACAGAGAGAGAGAGAGACAGAAAGAGAGTGAGATAGAGAGAGACAGAAAGACAGAGAGAGAGACAGAAAGACAGAGAGAGTGAGAGAGAGAGCACCAGACAGAAAGACAGAGAGAGAGAGAGAGAGACAGAAAGACAGAGAGAGAGTGAGATTTTTTTTTTGATTTTTAAACACATAACATTTATTCAATCATCCATAAACACATATAACAGTAAACAAAACACAGTACGACATCACAGACATAAACACAGTATCAATTAAAGCATTCAACTCAAAGGGCTTGTGAAGATCAGCTCTCCCTCCTCAACCCTGCACAGGAGATCATTACAACACCATTCCAGCTCAAAACCTTCAATGTTATTCAGAGTTTTGTAAAAACCAAACTCAAAGAAAATTCTGGACTTTACCAGGGACAAGAACAGAGGTAAAACCTCCTGACCAGATTTGTCCTCCATTTTGTTCCTCCTGGAGTTATAGATCGCCAGTTTTGCCTGACCCACTATGAAATTAAGCAGCTGCCACTTAACACGGTCTTTTTGTCGATAACCAGCCCCAAAAATAAAAGCACAAGAGTTAAAAAATTCCCCACTTTTCAAAAATAAAAACTCAAGTGTCAGAAAAAGGGACTTAAGCCTTGAACAGTCTAAAAAACAGTGAAAGATGGTCTCTCTGAGTCCACAAAAAGCACACCTATCACTGACTTCTGGATTTATCACAGACACAAAGGAGTTCACTGCTATGACCCCATGTAAGATCCTCCACTGGAGATCTCCAGACCTCTTAGTTAGGGGTTGTTTATATAAAACCCTCCAGACAGGCTGCCTTTCCGTCCCTACCCCCAGCTTGTCCCTCCACACCGTGTCAGGCCGTCCATTCAGTACTGTTTTATTCAACACTTTAACACAGCATTCATATAAAACACGGCCTGACACAGTATGAAGGTCCACGTCCCGCAGGCCCGAGAGCTCTAACAAAGGGCCCGATGCTCCATCTAAATCAGGAGTAAGAGCAGTACGTGGGAAAAGGTCCCCCTTGTTTGGCATTATACTCCCATTGCCGTAGTTTTCCAACAAGGATAGTTCCTCCAAAGACAGCCTGTCCTTCCACAAGTCAGTGATGGTTTCAGCTTGACGGAGTGACCTCAGCCCCAGTACAGAGGCAACATTCTGGATGTCGTTTAAGTCTGGCCCTAACACACCCACCAGGTCCCGCAATGTCACTGTTCCAGAGTTACTGAGCATTAAAGCAAGGCCCGGTACACCATCTCCAGACACGTCCAACCGAGCCCCTTTTACTATTGGCTCTTCCAACAGCCAAAAAAGCGAGGCAGTAGTCTCCAGTCTATGCTTCTTAAAAAGTCCCCACATTTTAAAAAGCCCCCGATAAAAAAGAGGTAATCCAGCAAGGTGCAGTCTTTTATAGTCTGTAAAAAACAGTGCGGTGTCCAAACCGAGTCCATCGACCTTGCGCAGGATGGTGCAGGCCACTTCTCTCCACACTAGATCAGCTGGGCCAGCCAGAAGTCTCTGCAGGAACTGCAGTCTGAAAGTCGCCATCCTACTCGCTAGGTGCACCAGGCCTTGCCCTCCTTCCTGTCTGGGAAGGTAAAGGACACCTTGTGGAATCCAATGGAGCCTGTCCCAGAAAAAGTCCACGAGGAGCGCTTGTATCCGCGACAATAAGCCCACAGGAGGATCCACATAGGACAACCGGTGCCACAACACTGATGCCACCAGGTTGTTAACTACCAAGACTCTCCCCCTGAAAGATAGTTGTCCATGAATCCATTTCCACCTTGACAGCCGACCTATCAGTTTCTCTATCACACCATCCCAGTTTTTCTGCTGCAGTGTCATCCCCAATAAAAACCCCAAGATATTTTATCCCCCCTCTTTTCCAGACTAAATTACCCGGTAAAGAAGGCAGCCCCCCGGTCCACTGTCCTACTGCAAGAGCTTCGCTTTTGTTCCAATTCACCCTCGCAGCTGAAATTACTCCAAAATCTTGAACAATAGAAACAAGTTTTCCGATGTCTTTCTGCCCCCTTACCATTACAATCACATCGTCTGCATATGCCGACAATTGATAGCGAAACTGTCCCAGCGTTATACCTTCAATTTCAGATCGAAGCTTGTTTAGCAGAGGCTCAATGGCCAGGGAGTATAACATCCCTGACAAGGCACAACCCTGACGTATGCCCCGACAGACCCCAAAAGGAGCACTCAATCCACCGTTAATTTTTAGCATACTCTCAATGTTTCTGTATAGTACTCGTATCATATTGATAAAAGACGGCCCAAAACCCAATAATTCAAGTGTGCGCCACAGATGGTGGTGTTCCACTCTGTCGAAAGCTTTTTCCTGGTCAATAGATATGAGACCGACATCAAGCCCTTGAGTTCTGAAAACAGTTAAAATATCTCTAATTAAAAAGACATTATCATGTATAGACCTGCCAGGCACACAGTAGGTCTGGTCCTGATGGATTACCTGCCCCATCACATCCCTCAGTCTGGTAGCCAAAGTTTTGGAGAAAATTTTAAGGTCCGTGCAAAGAAGACTCACTGGTCGCCAGTTTTTAATGTCCTGCAAGTCACCCTTCTTAGGCAGCAGGGTGATCACCGCCCTCCTGCAGCTTAGGGGCAAGAGACCATCAGTCAAGCTCTCATTGAGAACTGCCAGCAGATCCGAACCCACCTCTGTCCAAAAGGCCTTATAAAACTCCATCGGTAGACCATCTATACCAGGGGCAGTACCACCCTTCATGCCTTGTAAAGCAGCATGAAGCTCTTGCTCTCCCAGTGGTTGTTCCAGTTTGTCACTAGAGCAAGTAGAGATCTTCCGTAGTCCTTCATAAAATCCTGCCGCCAGTTCTCCATCGTCTATACGCTCACTCTCGTACAGCTCAGCATAAAAACGTACAGCCCGCTTACGGATCTCAGTGGGTTCAGTCAGCTCCTGTCCATCTTCAGCACGCAGGGAGTGCATAAACCGGCACTGACCATTCTTCCTTTCCAGACTGAAAAAGAATTTTGATGGGGCGTCCATCTGTGTTAGATTCTGGAACCGAGAGCGAACCAGAGCCCCCTGTGCCCTGACACCCAGGAGATCGCCAAGAGCATCCCTTTTAGATTTCAGAACCCGGGCATGATCCCGGTCTCCAGTGCAGTTCATCTGCCTTTGAATTTCTAAAATTTCACTTTCTAATTTTTTTATAGCCCGAGTAATATGCTGCGAAACATTGAGAGTATACTGCTGGCAGAGCTGCTTAATTTCAACCTTCCCATAATCCCACCACCCTCGCAGATTATGGAAGAACTGTTTTTGGGTTCTAAAACCAGTCCAAAACACAGTAAAAGCTTTTTTAAAATTCATATCTGACAACAGGGAGGTGTTAAAATGCCAGTAAGCACTTTTAGGCTTAAGGTTTGCAATAAAAAACGAACACAAAACCAAACTGTGGTCTGAAAAATGGACCGGCGTAATCCCACACCCTTTAAATATATTAAGATGATGTTTAAAGCAGTAAAACCGATCTAGTCTGGCCAACACCACATAACCGTCCCTCACATGGGCCCATGTATACTGTCGACCTTTATCGTTAAAAGCTCTCCACACGTCAAGCAAATCATGAGCAGACAATAGCTCTTTAAGAGCGCGCTGAGATGCAGCGTGAGGTTCGATGTGATTCCTGTCCGTATTATCATCCTCAGTGCAGTTAAAATCGCCCCCCATGATCAGATAGTCATCACAATTAAGTGATTTTAAAGCTGTGTTAACAGTGTTAAGAAAAACCACCCTCTCAGCTCCAGAAGTGGGAGCATAAATATTAAAAATGGCAAATTTAAACCGCTCAAACTGAGCACGTATAAACATACACCTCCCTGCCATCACCTGCTCAACCTCACACGAGACCGGCAAGAAATGCTTAGCAAAAAGAACGGCCACCCCACCTCTGGTCGAGCTCATGTGGCTAAAATAAACCTCCCCTTCCCATTCCTTCTTCCAGTCAATTTCATTAGCCTCGTCACTGTGCGTCTCTTGGACAAGCACAATATCCATGCCCTTCTGTTTAATCAGTTCAAATAACAGAGCTCTTTTCTGTACGTCCCGCGCCCCATTCAGGTTTAGAGAGCCGATCTTAACTCTACTCATAAAAAGAGGAAGGTGGTCAAGGACAAGCAGCAGCAAAATAAAAAGCAGAAAATAACTATGAAGTTTCAAAACCATCATCTTTAAGAAGTTCTGTTCTCAATTTTTTAACCAGTTTTTTAAGTCTGTAGATTTCCTGTACCGTAAATTTATCTTCGCTATCCCCTCTCATAAAAGTCTGTACCGAGTCAATGAACAATTTACGATCGGGAAAGTACTCTTCTACAACAACCCCCTTCATATTCTTGGTCTTATGCAAAAAAGACCGTATCTTGTTAAACGCATAGACACTTCTTCTACTCCTTTGACTCAAAGCTTCTGGTAGATCACCATCAGAGTCATCCAGAGCAGAACCAGTCACAGACCCAGAGTCCTCCACATCCTGTACTTTCCCCTTTTTAACACCTGCCTTAGCCCTCCTCATTTTCCTTTTTCCTGACTGCACTCTGAACACAGCCTCCTCGGATACTGAGTCTGTTTCCATAGCCTCCCCTTCCACAACTAAACTAGCAGCAGCTTTAGGTTCCTCACGTCCCTGATCTTTAGCCGCAACATCATCAGGCAACGCAGCACACCCAGAGACCACCAAACCACTGCCAGAACTAACGTCAGCATTTGTAACTGAGGTAGGGTTCTCCCCTGCACTAATATTTCCGTGACCTGTCTTTTTTTTCCTTGGACTGCTTGGTCTAGCCACAGTCCTACCCTCTGCTGTAGGCTCTGACCCCGTCCCAGCCCCAGCTTCTACAGTAGGCTCTGACCTAGTCCCAGATCCAGCCCCACCCTCTACGGTAGGCTCAGGCCCATTCCCAGACCCAGTCTCACCCTCAAAGACAGGCTCAGGCCCATTCCCAGACCCAGTCTCACCCTCAAAGACAGGCTCAGGCCGATTCCCAGACCCAGTCTCACCCTTAACGACAGGCTCAGGCCCAGGCTCAGCCCCATCCCCCGCAGTAGGCTCAGGCTCTTCTCTTGAGGGCTCAGACCCAGTCCCAGCTCCTGCACCGGCCCCATCAGGAATAGGGCCAGATACCCTAGAGGAGCTTTCACCTGCCCCAAAGGGACATGAACGCCTTAAGTGCCCTTCCTGTCCACACCCAAAACACTTCATCGTGGCAGATGTTGCAAAAATAGTGTAATCAAAACCATCAATTCTAAATTTAAAAGTCACATTCAGTTCTTCAACACCATCCTTTAAGATCATGAACAGCTGGCGTCTGAAGCTGACAACGTGTCTCAGTAGAGGGCACTTAGAACCTAGTGGGATCATTCTAATATCGGACACAATCTGTCCGAACCGGGCCAACTCTGCAGCCAGCGCCTCGTCTGTGATAAACGGTGGAACGTTTGACAGAGTGATCTTTGTAGCAGGTCGTGTGAGGGGCAGCACAGGTGTAAATGTGCCCTGAATAACCACACCATTCTGGACCATAGTGTTAACCTTCTCAGGACTATCCAAAAAGATCACAACTGCACTGCTTATTTTAGCAGCAGACATCACACTTTCATGACCTATAACCTCCGCCACAGCGATGCTGCACTCATCCACTGAACACCTCGCCCCGGGGGCTATTTTTATACTGTATTTCCGAGAAAGTCGAAAAAGTCGAGCTTTCTCCGTCGCCGTCATGGCGACCGGCCAAAACGCCGGCATCGTCGCCACGCGCACCCCGCGCTAAACCCAAAAACACACTTTAACAAACACGAACAATAACTAAACTAACAAACAACCAACAAAGACAGAAAAAGATAGAAAAGTTCAGAATTCGCTCACCAAACAAACCGCCAAACTCACTCACACACCTCCACTCACACTAGCGCATGCGCACAGAGAGAGAGAGAGAGAGAGAGACAGAAATACAGTGAGAGTGAGAGAGAGAGAGACAGAAAGACAGAGAGAGTGAGAGAGAGAGAGACAGAAAGACAGAGAGAGTGAGAGAGAGAGAGACAGAAAGACAGAGAGAGTGAGAGAGAGAGCAACAGACAGAAAGACAGAGTGAGAGAGAGAGAAAGACAGAGTGAGAGAGAGAGAGAGACAGAAAGACAGAGTGAGAGAGAGAGAGAC
Organism: Hoplias malabaricus; assembly: GCF_029633855.1. Taxonomy (NCBI): domain Eukaryota; kingdom Metazoa; phylum Chordata; class Actinopteri; order Characiformes; family Erythrinidae; genus Hoplias; species Hoplias malabaricus. The sequence goes on along the minus strand of NC_089808.1, from coordinate 38,527,400 downwards.
AGAAAGACAGTGAGAGAGAGAGAGACAGAAAGACAGAGTGAGAGAGAGAGAGACAGAAAGACAGAGTGAGAGAGAGAGAGACAGAAAGACAGAGAGAATGAGAGAGAGAGACAGAAAGACAGAGAGAGAGTGAGAGAGAGAGAGACAGAAAGACAGAGAGAGAGTGAGAGAGAGAGAGACAGAAAGACAGAGAGAGAGTGAGAGAGAGAGAGACAGAAAGACAGAGAGAGAGTGAGAGAGAGAGAGACAGAAAGACAGAGAGAGAGTGAGAGAGAGAGACAGAAAGACAGAGAGAGAGAGAGAGAGAGAGAGACAGAAAGACAGAGAGAGAGAGAGAAAGAGAGAGACAGAAAGACAGAGAGAGAGAGAGAGAGAGAGACAGAAAGACAGAGAGAGACAGAGAAAGACAGAAAGACAGAGAGAGAGTGAGAGAGAGAGAGACAGAAAGACAGAGAGAGAGACAGAGAAAGACAAAGACAGAGAGAGAGTGAGAGTGAGAGAGAGAGAGAGAGAGAGAGAGACAGAAAGACAGAGAGAGAGAGACAGAGAAAGACAAAGACAGAGAGAGAGTGAGAGAGAGAGAGAGAGAGAGAGAGAGACAGAAAGACAGAGAGAGAGAGACAGAGGCTCCTGCTGATTAATGGTCATCACTGCTATTACGAGACGACTAAGATTTGCAGTTATAATTAGAGCTGGACAATAATTTAATATTGATATATATCACAATATTAAACTTTTCAAAAACAATAATACGATTGTATCATTAACAAACATTCTCATTATTTCAACATACATATTAAATAATGTAATAATATATAATAATAAAAATAATTATTAATATTTACAGCATCTGCCACTGACTGACGTTCAGCACTTCATTTCAAATTTAGTTTCAAAATATTAATATTGAAAAGCCAAGAGGATGGAAGTTTTTCAGTGGATTTATTCCATATTTAGGATATTTAGGATCAACCTAAATAGTTTGTGATATAAACATTGGCCCCATCGTCCAGCCCTGGATATCGTCTTAAAACATCAGAGACCTGAAGAAGTCCAACACTTGGGTACGTACTCGTACGGTAAATCTGGGCTGATGCTGATACACAATATTTTTCATGCGTATATCAACATAAATAATGCAATAAGCTGTCTCGCTCGCTACAACTGGTTGTACTCAATGAATAATTCACAGAAATACACCGAGTAAATAATCTTCTGAAGCATATTGAAATGTTTCTGGGGTAAAGTTTACCGTGTAGTGACAGAGTACAAATTTAACTCTATCAAAGATTTAAAGGGACGCTGAGCATGTCTCAGCCAGTCATACGTCAAAAATCAGCCCAAATAACTGTACAGACTTAATCTGAAGGGTGTTCAACAGTGTGTAATGTGACAGAGCAGACCCAGAACCTCTTTAGAACTGATTAAATCTACAGCTTCTGGGCTTAACCCAGCCTCATCTTCAAAACCTCAGAGTTCTTGTGGTGGTGCTACTTTCCTTTGGTTCACAAAAGTCCAAAATAATCAGCTTCTAATCATTTGTAAAAACAATGACGCCAAAAATGAAGAAGTTATTTTGACGCCTGCCTTTCTTTGAGAGGAAGGGCTTAGCCCAGCTAGCACATCGCCCTAATCACCCCTGCTGAAAAGTAAACATTTATATAAATGCAGAATTCAGCAGCAGGTTTAACATTACAGGGGAATATAAGACATTACAGAGAGTGAAAATCAACGTAAAATTACAGTGCAGTAGCCCAGCGAGGCCTAATCGTTCTGCTCTTCTCAAGTACAACACGTGTATCATGTAACATCTGTAATTAATGTAACAACATGTAATTATGGGATGGGATGTAACAACATGTAATTAATTTGGTACATTCACGATCGCCAACGTTGATATCTCCCATTTTTAAATCGTCTAATGGAACTCATAACGAATGCAGTAACCAATAAATTCTTCTCAATGGCCATTTACAAACATTTTTCCTGAATAAAATTACAAATTTAATTTTTAATAGTACAAAATTACACAGAACTACTTGATTTTTTTATTAAAATGGTAGGGGGAAAAAGCACTTTGGAAAATGTAAATAAAGGCCAAACCACATTCTACATTGGATACAACTGGATAGCTCCTTAGTAAAAAGAGCCTGGGTGCTAAATTAGCCCACACCTGTAACTTATTTGGGGGGAAAAACATCTGTTTTTTGAAACAAAAACAAAAACAGATAGAGTTTAGCAGCTGAAATCCTACAACAAGCTGAAACAACATTTACTTTCAATATAACAGCAACCGCTCTCCTCAGTTCCCAAACACTTACAGAATGTTAACATGTTGCTGCCATCACTTTCAAAATAAACTTTCTCAGTTTCAACATATGGTCTTTGTACTGTCTTGGATTAGATTTAGGGCCTAACTGATTTGCACATCATTGCATTTTATTTACATTTTGCACTGCATCCCGACTGTTTTGGAAATGGGGTTTGTAGAAACACAGAGAGTGAACCAGCTGGAGCAAACAAAAATTAAAAGTCTAATTAACATAATTCCATTGAGTAAAGCCAATGCTCACTATGCCTGCTGCATTTTACGCGCGGAAAAGTATTGCAGACTTGTCAGAAATCAGAACTGACTGGCTCTTGAGTGGTGGGCTGACATGGCAAAATTGAAGCTAGGAGAAAGCAACGTTTCTAAAGTAAGAGCTTGGTGGAGAGGATTCCTTTCCTGCCGCAGCTGTTCCGGATAGCTACAAAGGGCGGGAACGGCTTACTACGAGCCAAACTCTTCTCACCTCCTACAATGTTCCTAGAACACACTCTCTCTGCAGCTCCAAGCAAGGGCATGGCACACAAACCAGAATAGCCCTCTCAATATTTAACCACTCTGAGGAGAAAAAAGAAACGAGGTAATATATGTGATACAGTACTAAGCTTCTGTTGCAGAGCAAGCACAAACGCAAGCACAGAGAAACTCGAATGACCTTCCTTCTACTCCCAAATTCACACTGTGCAAAGTTGAAAGGTCAACAGGAGCTGCTAATGGACTCTGTGCTACAGCTGTGGGCCATAAATTAGGCTGTGAACGTGGCTTTGGATTGAGAGACGTGGCGACAGGTGTCCACTCGCCCTCTGCAGAGCGAGGGAGTGCTGAAGCCGTTCGCTTCAGAGCTGGTAACATGCTGAGCTGGAAATATCAAACGGTCATTTAAGGGTTCCAACTACTTTCCTGTTGGCAGGATCAGATGGTATTGCCCTCCATGATCCTCCCAACCCCCCGCTCCTTCAGGGATGATAGATGAAACTTCCATGATGCATTTCTGCTCTGACATACACTGCAAGATGAGAATACTGCCCTCCTTTCACGCCTCCGACCTGAGTGACCCTTTAGCTGGACAATCACCAGCTGTAGTGGACTTGTATCTGGCTCACTGCATCCGTGAAGACACCCGTCTGTAAACAATAACAAGACAGACACTGACCAGCCCAACGGTAGATGTTCATAACATGGGCAAATGTGAGTAAAACAAAAGTAAAGCAAGGACATATATACTTAATAAGGGGATAAAATATGCACTTACACCTTTGTTTGTATACACCCTGAGAAAAATGTTCATCTGTTTAATAGCACAGTGAACACCACACCCACTATCCATCGATTATTGCACTAAATTATAACATTATATCGAGTTATTGATTCTTCTGTAGCCATTTCAATGTGATTAAGGTGTTGTTTAAGATGTTTTGAGAGCCCTCTGCTATGTTTGCATGCGGGGAAAAAGCTCAGTTGTTTGTACGCAGTCCTGGCTCAGCAAATGGGAAACAAACTAAGCGTCTCTGTCTCAACGCGTTCAGGTGTCCTCTGTTCTCAGTCACGGCAAAGAAACGGTATCTGGCAGGGTTTGGATGTTGAAAAGCATGAAAAGAGATGAGGATGTTGCTCTACCACTGCTCCATATGTGGGTATGATGGACATATTTGTGCTGTCACATTTATCAATCAATCAAAATGTATTTATAGAACACTTTACAACTGATGTAGTCACAAAGCAGCTTTACAGAATTGGTATCAAAACAGATATCGTCGCTCAGAAAGCCCAATGCAAGCAAACCTACGATGACAGTGGCAAGGAAACACTCCCTCGAGGCTGGAAGAGGAACCAAGACTCAGAAGGGGGACTCATCCTCCTCTGATCAAATTACTGATAGAAATAAACAGTATCACCAGTTAATTCTGTCATCATGCTACAGTGTAGTTAGTGGAGTATTGATGTAAAAGTGTTAGAACTAGTGGGGATTAAGGCAAAAATACAGGGATCCCTCGTTTTTCGCGGGGGATGTGTTCCAAGACCACTTGCAAAAAACACATTTCCGCAGAGTATTTGGACTTTTAAAAGCCTCCCTGTGCTGTTAACAACCCACCTTTTGCATTACACAGTCGTTCTATAATGTTTTTCAGCTGGAACTACATGTGATCTCCTACCAGTTTCTTAAATAGAGTCATTCCTAAGCTGTGTTTTAGCGTATGTACATTTCACTCGGATGTGGACATGAACAATACATGTACTGTACGTAAGAAATACTTAGCGAGTAGCGAGGGATTACTGTATTAATAATTCACAAAAATGAAAGTAACATTAATTAAGGTGGAACACCAAATGTGGACTCCAAGTTCAATAGACTTAACTCCATGAAAGTAAACACAGACGGGAACTGCTACAAAACTAAATGAGTTACAAATGAGTTTCTGTGAGAATTCAAACTTATGTTTGCCTCTAAAGGTCGTGCTGGGCCTGATCCACATACCGACATGAGTTTTCCTGAGAGGGAACCCACACAGACACCGACCAGGAACCTGGAGCTGTGTGGCGTCTGCAGGACTTGACACGTCACCATGCTTCTCCAAGTGTAATTAATAAAACTGTACGATTAATAGTAGCTGCACTGCAGCACTGATATATAATTACATTTTTAAATACTCTGGAAAGCCTGTGGTCTAGGAAACCAAAACATTTCCAACCCTATTTATCACGCATAGATGGAAACTGGCTCAGTTACGGCTTCTCTACGTCTGAATATTCCAGGAGCTCCTACGGACTGCAGTATTTGTAAAATGTGAGGAATTTTAACAAGGCAGAGCTGCCAGTTGAACCTCAGTACCACTCAAAATGAGCTTTCCACCGCAAAATCATCAGTCCACCACTCCGAGAAGGACTAGCATTCCAGGGGAAGAGGCCAGCCAGCTGATCTATTACTCAGCACCGAGCTGCACAGTTCCTGCTGAACAGGCTTTACTCCTAAATGCAGTGGTGCTTTGGCAGCCAGGCCAGTGCATTGTTCGTGCTGATGGCAGGACTCCAGGCTGTTTACGGTAAAAGTGTGTTAAAGCTCTGGCTCTGGAGCAAGGGCTTGGGGTTGGGACTTGGCATGGTGTGAAATGCCTAGTCTTTAAGTGCTTGATTTGTTCACTGAGCCTTATTTACTAGAGACAGATGATGTTTGTTCAAAACCTTAAAAGGTTTCTACTTTCCTCTCCACTGCATAACACACTCTTGTCTTTCTCTCACTCCTTGGCATTCATGGCATGTTCCAGGGAGCTTGCCAGGAACCGAAAAATAAAATGTTTAACTCTTAAGAACAACACTGAACAAGTCTACTTTTGTCTTTTAACACAGAAAAAGGAGGAATACGAGCGGTGAGACGGTGAAATAATAAAAAAAACCAACCAAGTCATGATGTGGACAGATTCTGATTCTGATCACCGGTGGTACTGCACTGACCAAATACAGCGTACGAACTCGCTGGCCTCACCACAGCGCTGGGAGTGATCGAGAAGGAGAGCGAGTGAAGAACGGAGGAGTATTTTAAGACATCTGGCAGCGTCCGTGTGTACATTACAGACTGCGGGTCCAGAATAGCCACCGCGGCTCTCGGGACTCTGTCCTAGTTTGGGCTGAACGCTATGCGCTAACGAGAGTGACACATGCAGCCCCTTTAAGAGCTCTCCTCTAGTAACATGACTGTCATGACTAACCACATGAGCAGCAGGGACCCAGTTGTGCCGTCACCATCATAAATTCCACCTCTGAAAATACACACTGTGACTCAGCAGAGGCAGAGAGTGAGAGAGGGAGTGAGAGAGAGAGGGAGATGGAGAGAGAGAATGTGGGCAATGCAGGCAGGCCTCAGGGAGGGAAGGGCAGACAGAGATAAGTAAATCACTGTGTCATGCTTGGAAAGAAGGATCAAGGCAGAGATGGAGACACTGCATCCTTAATAAGGCATAGAGAGTGGTGGTGGAGGGGGTTGAGAGAAATATGAAGATGCTACCAAGTTCTACACACACACACACACACACACACACACACACACACACACACACACACACACAATGACCAAACCATGTGACATTTGTGTTGTCTATCCTCTAGCCCCGTTTTCTGTGGCTGAAGGGCGTCTCTGTGTCTTTAAGGCGGAGCCATTTTTAAGCACAAGCTGTTCTCAATTAGATTACATAATGTAACATAAATGTTGGAATCCAGTTTTCAGAGGTTCAGAACAACTCAGGGCTTTGATTTCTCAGAAAAAGAAGGTTTGCGTTGACTTGCTTTACATAGCAGAGTGTGTGGGCCTGTGCCTGCAGCACAAACATTAGGCAAACGTTGAGTGAAAACCTTTGTCATCGTGAAAACCGGCCGCGCAGACCCTGGATTTTTGTCGTTTACGACGTGTGAACAAAGCAGTTGCTGTCCTTCAATCATCTGCTCTCCAGCGAAGGATCAAGAACAAGTAATAAACGTGTCTATCCACAACGTTCGCAAAGTGCGTCCCTTTCTGTGGGTGTAGTTAAATCTGGTTTTTGTCAGGTCTCGATTACCTGTCCCCTGCCTTAAAATAAATAACCAGTAGTCTATACTTGTATGATCATTACAGGGAAAACAACTGAAAAGAGGATGTCATTAAATATATATTTACATTTACAGCTTTTAGAGACTCAGAAAAGTGCTTAGTGTTGAGACAGAGTATGTATCCTACCTCTTACAAATAGTTTAGGGTCCAAATGCCCAGCTGAAACCTAGAAAGAACCAGTCTGTTACAGTGAGCATTTAAATTAATGGGTCAGTTAAGTGAATGGGTCTGTAAATACATGTCTGACGTCTGAGGATGGTCCCGACTGACAGCTCACCGTCCAATCAGAGAGCTGTTCAATCCTCCAGTTCACATTTGTTCAGCCTTTAAAAGCTGTTTGTTTTCATCTGTGTTCTGTGAGGTGTTGCCCATCTCGAGGCAAACTGAGGTGTCTTTGTTGTTGTTTTCTCATGTACTAACCTGTTGTTTTTTCACACCATGCCTCTGCTTTTAGGATCATATTTCTTACACTTCCACCGTGGACTGTTCACTTGTTTTCGCTCTGTGAATTCCCTAAATACTTAAACCTCAGTTTGGTTGCTTATATTCTGCTGTTGTCTGGATATTTATGCATTGTATCGGTAGCACGTATCTCCCCAGAAATGTAACTACACATCGCCACGGCGCAGACCTTAACGACTGTGATTGGTCGGCAGTTGAGGAGAGATTAAACCAAGTCCCACACTACAGAGACTGCCAGACCACCACAGCAAATTCATATTTCCTCAGACATCTTTCTTGGATCAAATGAACAAATGAAGATGTGGACGCCTCCAAGAAAAAATTGCTAAAAATGTGGAAAAACATGCCAGTGTTATTTGTTTCTTTCCTGGCACCACATTTAAAGTATATTCTGTCCCACATAGTGCACTTCACAGATCATAAAACTAATACTCCTGCACTCAGACTGGGAGAGCTGAATATTAAAGCCCATTGTAAAAGGATTTATGATCTAAAAGAATGCAGAAACCATTATTTTATGACCTACACTGTGCACTACATAGGGTGGGTTGGTGGAGGAAGATTTGACATTCAGCCCTAGTGTCTCGGTGGTGTACGTTCAGAGTGACACAGACACTAACCCTCACAACGACACAGGCCACAGCGTAGACTCTGATTTGATTCAATGCAGAAACAAAAGTCCTAGGTGTGTCATAATATTTGCCACCACCAGGGGCGATAAGGAAGTGATAATTTGAGAGCCTGTTTAAATGTAATGTAAATTTAGGTGAGGCTTGATCTATCCAAGTGCATGGTGCAACACACTGGACTCCCCTGGATTAGACTTTCCTCCTGGAAAACCACAATTTCACAGCGTTCAAAACCAACTGCCCCACCACTGTAGTCCAAAATAGAAAAACTTAGGAGATCACTGCTGTCATCCCTTGAGAGAAAGCAGGCAAGAACAGAAGTCTCGAGAAGTGTTGCACTGATTTCAACACACTTGTCATTACGCTGGCTTCACAGGGTCCGAGGAGGAGTGCCGCTTCCCTCGGCTTTTAAACAGACATCCACTTACATAAACATCTCCCTCTGCTCTCGCTTTGAGCTGCACACTGGCCTCAGGCCACCGAGACACAAACACAAACCCTGGGGTCCCTTTTGCGGGAATTCAGGGAGGTCACGGCGTTCATTATGTGGAATTACGGCTGGAATGGGACAGAAAGCTTTTGAGAGAAGAGCTCCTTGATTTCCAAGGCGGCTCCCTGCATCCGGGTTGGGGAGTTAATCCCGGCAGGGGTGGAGGGAAATCGACGCTAAACGCACCACTCCCAGGCTGGATCGAGTGTGTGCCTTACCAGATCGGGCCAGGCAAGCGAAAGGCGTGTGCCATTTGGCTCCGAGGATCTTGAGTAATACCAAGTGTCAGGAAAAGGCAAAGTGATCTGGCAGCAGCTACTGGAGCCTCTCGCTCTCCCCAGAGGTGCATCAGCTGCTACAGAAATACATATCTACTGGGCACCACACAATAACCATCTGCTAGCACAAAGAGCCTACTCACGGAAACGGGTGGCAGCTCCACCCCAGGACAAATTTGGTGGAATTTTGGCTTGTGAAGACGAGGAGAGAACGCGAGAGTTTCCTGTTCTTTAAGAAAGGAAAAAGAGAGAGCGAGAGAGCGAGAGAGAGAGCGCGAGGGGGGGGGGGGGGTGTTTGTCTGTGTGTGGCCTTATCTAAATGGGCAATGGACCAACCATTTCAAAAATCTGTTGTCATATCCTGCACACAGATGAAATAAAAACAGAATTTGTATTTATAGCGATGTCTGGCATTTCCAAGCTACGTAATAACAACTAACTCATTTTTTCCTTTAAAGCAAAATTCATGGCTGTTACGTTACATTTAGAATCGAAAAGATATGACTTGAACACCACACGATACAGTCTCATCTCTCTCTACCGCACACTCCAGAGGAGGCAGCAGAAAAGCCCACAAAACAGGATGTCCTCCGTTTATCAGTTTAGATCCATTAGCCGAGTGATCTGTCATAATTGATCTGGCTCTCTCATTCACTTTGAAGCATCTGCCCGGCTCCCAGGAGAACCTAATTGCAGGAGGAGCTCTGTGTTTGGGAGGCTACTACCAAGTCAGCACGGTTCATGCTCCTCAGGGCAGCAGTAATGAGGGCAGATTGCTTGTTCCTCTTGCTACACTTTAAACGGAGTAATGCCATTAGGTCAACAACTTGTGCCTGAAGCAGCATTTAGCATTCAGGGTTCATATCCACCAGAGAATATCAAACAGCATTCATATTTCATTAAGGGTCCTACGAACAGGCTTCGAATATTATGAAAAGCATGATTAAGGAACTACTGTAAATACCACCTACGTAATTCTGTTCACAGAAGATTGTAGTAAATATTTCAAGACTACAGTAAACCAAATGGCACGCAGTACTTGCCTTGAGGAAATCTATTTTTGGGCACTCACATTTCATTAATAATTCACTGGCCTTCGATTACATTTGGCCGCCTGAAAATACAATCCGTATCTGGTACTTCCTGCTGAGCAGCCTGGGGCTGGAGAGGGAGATAGAGAGAGAGAGAGAGAGATGTTTATACAACTGTCCCCTTCACTGCACTCACCTGTTGCGCTCGCAGGGCCCTGCAGTTATTGGTTTAATAAAACCAGGTTTATTGGTTTAACACCAAAGGTAAGGACAACTCAAAGGGAACACATTACGAAAGAAAGCACATTAAATGTGAGGATTTGGAGCTGTTACCGAGCCACAAACGGTGAAACAAAACAAGCCAGTCTGCCGTTTGTGTGATCTGGTTAAGTCACTAAAATAGGGATACAAAGAGGGGTTGTGACTTTGTGCTGCATCTTACATAGACAGCAGTCATTTCAGAATTGCTCCGCCCCCTTGTCTGAGGGCGTCCAATCACAGTGCTGGACCTGCTTTTATGTAAATGGTTAAATGGAGTACAGAGAAATAAGAGCACAGAGTAAAAAGAGAGAAATAGAAGAAACATAACTGAGTAAAAATGGCTAAAATGGCTCGCTCCTCACTGCTGTGCACTCGGGGTCGGGGTTAACAGCGAGTGGCTCGTTATCATTTAAAGGAACAGGCCCTTTTCAACAGGGATGTTTAGACAGGGTAAGAAATGTGCTGAGTTTATTAATCTTTGTGGTATTATTAAGACCCCAGAAGAGGAGAATGTCCCCTTTAACGTTTAATATTTTTAAAGACGCTAAAGCATTAACCAACACTACTCTTCGGTGTGATCCACAGAAAGCTCAGGTTCATGACAGTATGTATTTCAAAGATTAAGTGAGAGGAGACAGCACTTAAAGCGCTCAAGAGATCAGCGAATCCAGGAAATCTTAGTCTCCTCTGAAGCTGTTGTTGCATTGTTTGGTTCTGGAATCCACTCGTCTGCCACCTCTCAAGCTCTTGACCTTCGCCTGGCTGGTGACAACACCCTTCAGTGCTTCACCACAGGGCGATGATCTGTGCCGGCATCTGTTCCGTAAGTACGCCGCGCGAGAGAGAAAGGGGAATCAATACTAGTGGGAAGCAGGAGAAATCTCCTCCCCAAACAGCCCCATCTGCTCCAGGAAGCCCCCTGCCAGTAAGCTAAACTAACACCTCTCTAATCGCCTTCGTCACCCTCGGACAAGTGTCCGCTTTGGCGAATCAGACGAAGGCCTGCTCACTTTGCCTTAACATGCCTCCAGCGGGTGGTGATGTGTGAACTCTCACTTCCTCGATGGTTTGTTTGCTGCTCGACCGCAAATGTGTGGTCAAACAATAGGGCTCAGAGTAATCACGGAGGTATCTGTGCCACCACAAATCAGTTTCAGAAGGCACTCGTAACAGTGAAGTGCCTTTGAGTGATACTTTTAAGTGTTAAAATTAACTCAAGAAAAGCAAAGCATGTAAACAAATAGCTTTTCGATATCTTCAGTTTCCATCCACTTCTGCGAAGCTGTGAACACGGAGAGCCTGGATGTGACAATGCTGATACTCCATGTTAATAATTCATCTGCCGTGGTTGTCTAGTGTCTGTATGTCAGTCTGAATCGGGAAGAACACGTAGCCCCGTTCCCCAGGTACAAGTAGATGTAACAAGTTCCTGATGCCGTGTCGATGCAAGTAAAGGCAGAAGGGCTTTAAACAGACATGACTGTGGATAAAGAGACCATCCTTCGCCAAGCTAAGCCTGAGAAAGAAGAGAGAAAGAAACAGACACACGGCAAACAACAGGAACCAGTGGCGATGGTATCGTTTTCTCCAGATGGCAGTCTATCTCCCCTACCTTACGCAAGGGGCCTGCTCGAGCAATCCAAGCCTCCCTGGGGAGCCACAGGACTTTGCCAAAAGAGCTACAGTCACTGAGCCTTTGGTTACTCATCTAGAGCTCATAAAAGGACACGGCGAGATATTTTTTCCTCTGTTCAATGCGGTTGGTATCGTCAGCCGTGATGAGTGGTCACCGTCTCAAAACAGCTACCATTCAATCCGTATGATTCATAACAACAGGGGCAAAAATGCACAGTTCGAGCGCTTAGTCTCTTCAGTGATTAAAGATGAAGCATTACCTCTGAGACTAAACTCATTTTCTTGCTTTTCAAGCTGCTGCAGCTGTTAGTAAACACCAGATGACTTCATGAGTGGGTGACTCAGACCTGTAACAACACAGGGTAGCATATGTTTGACCTTGTTCTGGATTGAATAACAAGGGATTTTAAAGTGACATCGCACCATTTCTTCACAAACCTCCAGTGTCTGAAGGAGACAAAGAGCTCGTCTGTTTTCTAATTCCAAATTCATTATTGTTATTATTTGTTTGCTTGGGAAAAGGGATTGCCGAGGACTCAGTAAAATAATAATAAGAGTAGTTTATAGACTCTGGATTCCTTTTAAACATTTGGTAAAATCAATAACTCTCAAAAGCACAAGAACATCATCATAAATCAATGAAGTAGCACTGTCATCTTTTGAGTGGAGTTTTATATTCACATTTCCCTCAGGAGAGTTGTCTCCCTGTCGTCTCCACAGAGACTTTTACTATATCTATGTGTAGGAGGGAGTAATAACAAAGAGCTACGGCAGTTCGGTGTTTGGGGGGCTGCCAGTGGCCCTAATGACCTCCGAGACACGGGTACAGGATGAACCTTGGTGACATTAGCCTGTGCCACGCTTGGCACAGCCACCTCCAGAGGCAACTCCAGGTCACTCAAGTTTAATTATAGATACTCCTAGGCCACGTTGCTGTGGAGGGTCCAGCTGAAGGACATGACAATGAACATGCAAACCTGACCTTACCCAGACTGAAACCAAAACACCGAAGCGTATTCATCTACGGACATGTCCAGAGGAGATATGACGTGGGACGTGGGAGCTGACAGAGCAGTTTAAAATGATCTCCTGAACCCAGCAATCCATAAATCTAAATCACAGCCAGTGCCCAGGTGGGAACAGCACCTCCGCGCCTGGCCTGGCGCATTAAGTTCGACATGTCGTCATCTCACACGCTCAGTTCTGCGTTCTCGCTTCTCTAATCAAAAACAACTCAGCCGTGCTGCTGTAGCAATCACTTCTGTCTGCTCCAGCAGCTGCCAAAGGCTCCCTGAGGTGCATCCCAGCCGGTGAATGATGATGTCTGCGCTCGCTAACACGCGCAAGACAAACGACATGTCCACACCAGCAGGGCTCAGTCTCCTCAGACACACGTTACCCTTCCCTTCGACTCCTGGTCACCACCAAGGACCTCTGATCACCATCAACCCCAGTAGGACACTGAAGTCTTCACTGAAAGGTGGGAATTGTGCGACAGCCAATCAAGATGCTACCCAGAGCCACAGGTAAACGAATAGAGCCACGTTTACAGTGGGTTTTGATACTGTTTTAACAGTTCTGAGCAGTCCTGCTGAGCTCACGAACTGTGAGAACAAAGGTGAAAAGCATCCAACACGTCATAAATCACACTGACCGCAGTCACAGAGAAAACACAAAGAAGTGGGCCATCCCTGAGCACCACTGAGGAATATATACCACTCTGTAAATAACCCTTTCTTTGAGGCTCTGTGCTCTTTCTGAGGCTTCTTTAGCTTGACTAAAGAAGCCTTATCAGGTTCCAGCTGGGAACTAACTTTTCTGGTTTGGGAATTAGGTTTGTGAATGGGTTACTGGCATGGACCCAATTTGCACAGGCAAGTTAATTTCAGGTCCACACAAAGTGTCAAAGCTCCGCTCTTCTTTTAAAGGCTAAGCACCAGCGATATGAAAGTGTCAAACAAATAAATACAGTGGGATTTGAGTTCCTAACTTGTGTTTATTGATAGTCAGAAAACATGTTATTTCTTACTAATTGAAGGAATAAGGTTTAAAAGACCGTTGGTCCCCCCCCCCACAACGGTGTTGGGAAACTCTAATAGGCGTCTTGCCTGTGACGTAGATGGTGGACAACAACTCTAGAAATCTCACTTAATTTAATGCAAAATAATTAAAAGGTGTGTTGTTTTTGGCTGCAATCATTCAATGTACAGTGGGACATCTGTGAACAAATGGCCCAAAGATCCCAAAATATCCAGAAAATGGACTAAATTTGTCCACTTTAAACGGGCACTTTGGAAAGGACCATCCGCTCACTCCGTTATCTGTAGCTCATTTCACTGGCGCTTTTCCAACAATATGGGCATGTAAGGACACCAACGAAAGGTGTTCAAGAGCCTCTGTAACATGGAGGTAAACAGGGTAAGGACACTCACTTCGCCTGTTTTAGTTGGTGTTAGTTAACGTTAGCTTGACTCGCTAAACTCGGTGTCTCAGATTATACTCGGCTACGTAGCTGCATTACGGAGGTTTATAGTGTCGGATGAATTCGAGTTCGACTTCGATCACATTTACAAGAATAACGGTACCTCTACATTTGAGTTTAGCTTATTGCTAGGCTACTGTCATGAATAATGTTGGTTATTTAGCTAGATACTGTCATAACAGTCAGTCATAACGGTGTTTTACCGCGGCGTTGTTTGGCTGTTGTCCACCAGTGACGTCACGGTTGCGTTCGAGAATTTCCGTAGCGAGCTCGGGTTTTTCCGTCAATTTAATAAAATTGTCAGTTTTAAAGCAAATTAAGCTGCTATTTTCATTTTAATTCATACTTATATCTGTCAGTAACTACAATAATGTGAAATATTCATGGAGGTCCATTAAGTGGTGCTTAGCCTTAGGCATCTCTGCCTTGTTGACAGCTACAATCCAGGCCAGAGGTGTAAGTAACATCACTAGTCACAAGAAGGAACCTGCATGGACAACATTGAGATCACTGCTGGAAATCTCCACCGTTCAAATCCCCTGGAAAGCTCTCAGCTGTGGATATATGTAATGATAGCTTGACTTCTTCTTAAGGTAACCCACAAGCTGAGGTGTCTGCTACTACACTTCTACTAAGGTTTACGGACCTATAAACAGCGGCCTTCCAGGAATAGGGTCTACCTCTGTTACTGGGATCTTCCTGACTTGGATTCTGTGGATCCTGCCAGCTTGGGTTTTGTGTCAGAAAAAACACATGTACATTGGTTTATATATGGAACCATAAAATTACTTAATTGTTTAGCATGTAGCTGCCCCAGTCTGTCTGGTATGTGTCATAGTAATCAAAACAAAGACAATAATAATAAATTATAGTTAGTTAGTTAGCACTTTTCATAGCTTTAGCGCCTGTATGGGGTCAATACATAGGAGGGGGAAATAAAAAATATAAACCCTCATTCAAATCCCTGTTAAAAGCATATACAAGGCTCCACTGTGATCAATGATCTGTTTGTCTTTGAAAGTAATATCTGTATGTGCCTGAAAGCCCTGTCTTTTTTGTTGTATCCCTCTTATTTCTGATTGGAAAGCATCCCTAAGCTAATAATTTTGAACAAAAGAGCAGTTTACCATGTCCATGAGGTGTTTGTTTACACACGAGAAGACGTACCATATGCAAAATAGCCATTCAGCTCCACGCCTGAACAAGTTGTGTTCCAAAGACATTCTAAGTCACAGGAACTGACAGCCAGGGTTTCTGACATCACAAACCTAAGGTACAAATCCTGTGAAATCTCCGGCCTGTGCTTGAGCTGCAGGTGAGGAGTGGAGGAGTGGGAGGAGCCACTCGTACTAAACACAGCTGTTGGTTTAAGACGCTGGAGGATCTGATTCTTGAAAATAACTTACCAACAGACTTCATTCAAACAGAGATGAGTTTAAGGGTTTAATAAATGACCACAGAGGGACTTTAAAGTGAAAAAGGAAGGACAGACAGTTCAAAGTCCACGTGGGTGAATTAAAAGTGAAATATGTTTTGTTTAAGTCTGAGCAAAGGCTGAGAAACACGGCAGAGATTTCCCTGGTCCAGGACTGAGAGGAAGGCACAGATGATAACTTTTTCATTGTCAAATTATTTACACACACACACACACTTTCAAATACTCTCTTTCAACAAAACATATATGACGTCACACACTACTGTTTAAAACATACAGCTCTACATACACACACACACACCACAACACACAAAACCTTGTATCTGTGAGTTGTGGGGACATTGCATACATTTCCTTTTATTTTGTGGAGACTTACCTTTAACTTTCCTTAAGCAGTTCTAACTTTACCCTAATCCTGACCTGAACACAACCATAAAACCTGTCTTCACCTTAAAACGTGACTGTTTACATTGTGGGGATCAGCTTTTCCGCACAATGAGAGTGCAAAAAACATGCTTTGGTCCCCACATTGTGATGTATACACACCAGGAATACATACATACATATACACATACACATACACACACACACCTGTGGCAGGAGGAGGAGCCCTGAAGAGAAAGAGCTTTTCCAGTCAAAGACGCAGCTCTAACGGTTTCCTCCCCGTCCCGAGTCGCTCTGACGAGACCGTAATCCCGCGTCTTTAGCCGGCTTCCAAAGCCGCCTCGGTGTCCCACTTTCTGCCGAGTAAAACCGGCCGTTTCTCCATATTCTCCGTTAGCCTCGGAGGCTAAATCTCGCCCTCGCGCTCCCCTCCATGTGCTCGAGCTCCGCACGCGCATCCCGTCCCCGCGGTGACGTCACGAGACCGCGGCTCAGCACCTTGTCGCCGGCGGGAGGAGAGAGCCCCCAGCCATAACATTAAAAACACCCCCGTGTTTCTGCCCTCGCAACCCACGTGACCACACAGGTGCACCCTGTAGTTCTACACTTCCAGACTGTAGTCCATCTGTTGCTCTGCATACATTCTTCAATGGTCAAGACCACCGCAGTATCGCTAACGGTTTTTTTTGTTTGGGTGATAGATCAGACTTTCTCTAGCGATTGGATCAGACACATCAGTTGCTGCTGGAATTGTTTTATACGCTGTGTCCACTCACAGGATATACTACAAACTGCCTTCACATCACCTCTGAATGAGTCTGATTCTGTAAGCTGATCCAGCACAGGAAATTTAACCCGAAACCACTCGGAATTAATTTGTTTACATCTTTAACCATTTAGTTAACCAGGGGATTTCAAGAATTAGTAGAATCCCCTTCTACAGACAAGGATAATGTGAGGAAAGGAACTAATATAATCAATGAAATTTAGGAATCAAATAATAATTTTAAAAGAGCAAAGTGAAAAATTGATTTTTAAAAAACCAGAGTAATTTGCTGGTTTTTGTCTCAAGCACAGTGCAACAGGTAGAGTATCTGTCGCACAGCTTCAGGATCTAGAGATGGGTTCACTTCCCAACTCGCGTCATTCTAAAAGGAGTGTGGTGTGTTCTCCCTGTGTCTGCGTGGGTGTCCTCCAGGTGACTGTCTGTGAGGAGTGCGGTGTGTTCTCCCTGTGTTTGCGTGGGTTTCCTCCGGGTGACTGTCTGTGAGGAGTGCGGTGTGTTCTCCCTGTGTCTGCGCGGGTTTCCTCCGGGTGTCTGTCTGTGAGGAGTGCGGTGTGTTCTCCCTGTGTCTGCGCGGGTTTCCTCCGGGTGTCTGTCTGTGAGGAGTGCGGTGTGTTCTCCCTGTGTCTGCGCGGGTTTCCTCCGGGTGTCTGTCTGTGAGGAGTGCGGTGTGTTCTCCCTGTGTCTGCGCGGGTTTCCTCCGGGTGTCTGTCTGTGAGGAGTGCGGTGTGTTCTCCCTGTGTCTGCGCGGGTTTCCTCCGGGTGTCTGTCTGTGAGGAGTGCGGTGTGTTCTCCCTGTGTCTGCGCGGGTTTCCTCCGGGTGACTCTCTGTGAGGAGTGCGGTGTGTTCTCCCTGTGTCTGCGCGGGTTTCCTCCGGGTGTCTGTCTGTGAGGAGTGCGGTGTGTTCTCCCTGTGTCTGCGCGGGTTTCCTCCGGGTGACTGTCTGTGAAGAGTGCGGTGTGTTCTCCCTGTGTCTGCGCGGGTTTCCTCCGGGTGACTGTCTGTGAGGAGTGCGGTGTGTTCTCCCTGTGTCTGCGCGTGTTTCCTCCGGGTGACTGTCTGTGAGGAGTGCGGTGTGTTCTCCCTGTGTCTGCGCGGGTTTCCTCCGGGTGACTGTCTGTGAGGAGTGTGTTGTGTTCTCCCTGTGTCTGCGCGTGTTTCCTCCGGGTGACTGTCTGTGAGGAGTGCGGTGTGTTCTCCCTGTGTCTGCGCGGGTTTCCTCCGGGTGACTGTCTGTGAGGAGTGCGGTGTGTTCTCCCTGTGTCTGCGTGGGTTTCCTCCGGGTGACTGTCTGTGAGGAGTGCGGTGTGTTCTCCCTGTGTCTGCGCGGGTTTCCTCCGGGTGACTGTCTGTGAGGAGTGCGGTGTGTTCTCCCTTTGTCTGCGTGGGTTTCCTCCGGGTGACTGTCTGTGAGGAGTGCGGTGTGTTCTCCCTGTGTCTGCGCGGGTTTCCTCCGGGTGACTGTCTGTGAGGAGTGCGGTGTGTTCTCCCTGTGTCTGCGTGGGTTTCCTCCGGGTGTCTGTCTGTGAGGAGTGCGGTGTGTTCTCCCTGTGTCTGCGTGGGTTTCCTCCGGGTGTCTGTCTGTGAGGAGTGTGGTGTGTTCTCTCTGTGTCTGTGTGGGTTTCCTCCGGGTGACTGTCTGTGAGGAGTGTGGTGTGTTCTCTCTGTGTCTGCGCGGGTTTCCTCCGGGTGACTGTCTTTGAGGAGTGTGTTGTGTTCTCCCTGTGTCTGCGCGGGTTTCCTCCGGGTGACTGTCTGTGAGGAGTGCGGTGTGTTCTCCCTGTGTCTGCGCGGGTTTCCTCCGGGTGACTGTCTGTGAGGAGTGCGGTGTGTTCTCCCTGTGTCTGCGCGGGTTTCCTCCGGGTGACTGTCTGTGAGGAGTGCGGTGTGTTCTCCCTGTGTCTGTGCGGGTTTCCTCCGGGTGACTGTCTGTGAGGAGTGCGGTGTGTTCTCCCTGTGTCTGCGCGGGTTTCCTCCGGGTGACTGTCTGTGAGGAGTGCGGTGTGTTCTCCCTGTGTCTGCGCGGGTTTCCTCCGGGTGTCTGTCTGTGAGGAGTGCGGTGTGTTCTCCCTGTGTCTGCGCGGGTTTCCTCCGGGTGTCTGTCTGTGAGGAGTGCGGTGTGTTCTCCCTGTGTCTGCGCGGGTTTCCTCCGGGTGTCTGTCTGTGAGGAGTGCGGTGTGTTCTCCCTGTGTCTGCGCGGGTTTCCTCCGGGTGTCTGTCTGTGAGGAGTGCGGTGTGTTCTCCCTGTGTCTGCGCGGGTTTCCTCCGGGTGTCTGTCTGTGAGGAGTGCGGTGTGTTCTCCCTGTGTCTGCGCGGGTTTCCTCCGGGTGTCTGTCTGTGAGGAGTGCGGTGTGTTCTCCCTGTGTCTGCGCGGGTTTCCTCCGGGTGTCTGTCTGTGAGGAGTGCGGTGTGTTCTCCCTGTGTCTGCGCGGGTTTCCTCCGGGTGTCTGTCTGTGAGGAGTGCGGTGTGTTCTCCCTGTGTCTGCGCGGGTTTCCTCCGGGTGTCTGTCTGTGAGGAGTGCGGTGTGTTCTCCCTGTGTCTGCGCGGGTTTCCTCCGGGTGACTGTCTGTGAGGAGTGCGGTGTGTTCTCCCTGTGTCTGCGCGGGTTTCCTCCGGGTGACTGTCTGTGAGGAGTGCGGTGTGTTCTCCCTGTGTCTGCGCGGGTTTCCTCCGGGTGACTGTCTTTGAGGAGTGCGGTGTGTTCTCCCTGTGTCTGCGCGGGTTTCCTCCGGGTGACTGTCTGTGAGGAGTGCGGTGTGTTCTCCCTGTGTCTGCGCGGGTTTCCTCCGGGTGACTGTCTGTGAGGAGTGCGGTGTGTTCTCCCTGTGTCTGCGCGGGTTTCCTCCGGGTGACTGTCTGTGAGGAGTGCGGTGTGTTCTCCCTGTGTCTGCGCGGGTTTCCTCCGGGTGTCTGTCTGTGAGGAGTGCGGTGTGTTCTCCCTGTGTCTGCGCGGGTTTCCTCCGGGTGACTGTCTTTGAGGAGTGCGGTGTGTTCTCCCTGTGTCTGCGCGGGTTTCCTCCGGGTGTCTGTCTGTGAGGAGTGCGGTGTGTTCTCCCTGTGTCTGCGCGGGTTTCCTCCGGGTGTCTGTCTGTGAGGAGTGCGGTGTGTTCTCCCTGTGTCTGCGCGGGTTTCCTCCGGGTGTCTGTCTGTGAGGAGTGCGGTGTGTTCTCCCTGTGTCTGCGCGGGTTTCCTCCGGGTGTCTGTCTGTGAGGAGTGCGGTGTGTTCTCCCTGTGTCTGCGCGGGTTTCCTCCGGGTGTCTGTCTGTGAGGAGTGCGGTGTGTTCTCCCTGTGTCTGCGCGGGTTTCCTCCGGGTGTCTGTCTGTGAGGAGTGCGGTGTGTTCTCCCTGTGTCTGCGCGGGTTTCCTCCGGGTGTCTGTCTGTGAGGAGTGCGGTGTGTTCTCCCTGTGTCTGCGCGGGTTTCCTCCGGGTGACTGTCTGTGAGGAGTGCGGTGTGTTCTCCCTGTGTCTGCGCGGGTTTCCTCCGGGTGACTGTCTGTGAGGAGTGCGGTGTGTTCTCCCTGTGTCTGCGCGGGTTTCCTCCGGGTGACTGTCTTTGAGGAGTGCGGTGTGTTCTCCCTGTGTCTGCGCGGGTTTCCTCCGGGTGACTGTCTGTGAGGAGTGCGGTGTGTTCTCCCTGTGTCTGCGCGGGTTTCCTCCGGGTGACTGTCTGTGAGGAGTGCGGTGTGTTCTCCCTGTGTCTGCGCGGGTTTCCTCCGGGTGACTGTCTGTGAGGAGTGCGGTGTGTTCTCCCTGTGTCTGCGCGGGTTTCCTCCGGGTGACTGTCTGTGAGGAGTGCGGTGTGTTCTCCCTTTGTCTGCGTGGGTTTCCTCCGGGTGACTGTCTGTGAGGAGTGCGGTGTGTTCTCCCTGTGTCTGCGTGGGTTTCCTCCGGGTGACTGTCTGTGAGGAGTGCGGTGTGTTCTCCCTGTGTCTGCGTGGGTTTCCTCCGGGTGTCTGTCTGTGAGGAGTGTGGTGTGTTCTCTCTGTGTCTGTGTGGGTTTCCTCCGGGTGACTGTCTGTGAGGAGTGTGGTGTGTTCTCTCTGTGTCTGCGCGGGTTTCCTCCGGGTGACTGTCTTTGAGGAGTGTGTTGTGTTCTCCCTGTGTCTGCGCGGGTTTCCTCCGGGTGACTGTCTGTGAGGAGTGCGGTGTGTTCTCCCTGTGTCTGCGCGGATTCCTCCGGGTGACTGTCTGTGAGGAGTGCGGTGTGTTCTCCCTGTGTCTGCGCGGGTTTCCTCCGGGTGACTGTCTGTGAGGAGTGCGGTGTGTTCTCCCTGTGTCTGCGCGGGTTTCCTCCGGGTGACTGTCTGTGAGGAGTGCGGTGTGTTCTCCCTGTGTCTGCGCGGGTTTCCTCCGGGTGACTGTCTGTGAGGAGTGTGGTGTGTTCTCTCTGTGTCTGTGTGGGTTTCCTCCAGGTGACTGTCTGTGAGGAGTGTGGTGTGTTCTCTCTGTGTCTGCGCGGGTTTCCTCCGGGTGACTGTCTTTGAGGAGTGTGTTGTGTTCTCCCTGTGTCTGCGCGGGTTTCCTCCGGGTGACTGTCTGTGAGGAGTGCGGTGTGTTCTCCCTGTGTCTGCGCGGGTTTCCTCCGGGTGACTGTCTGTGAGGAGTGCGGTGTGTTCTCCCTGTGTCTGCGCGGGTTTCCTCCGGGTGACTGTCTGTGAGGAGTGCGGTGTGTTCTCCCTGTGTCTGCGCGGGTTTCCTCCGGGTGACTGTCTGTGAGGAGTGCGGTGTGTTCTCCCTGTGTCTGCGCGGGTTTCCTCCGGGTGACTGTCTGTGAGGAGTGCGGTGTGTTCTCCCTGTGTCTGCGCGGGTTTCCTCCGGGTGTCTGTCTGTGAGGAGTGCGGTGTGTTCTCCCTGTGTCTGCGCGGGTTTCCTCCGGGTGACTGTCTGTGAGGAGTGCGGTGTGTTCTCCCTGTGTCTGCGCGGGTTTCCTCCGGGTGACTGTCTTTGAGGAGTGCGGTGTGTTCTCCCTGTGTCTGCGCGGGTTTCCTCCGGGTGACTGTCTGTGAGGAGTGCGGTGTGTTCTCCCTGTGTCTGCGCGGGTTTCCTCCGGGTGACTGTCTGTGAGGAGTGCGGTGTGTTCTCCCTGTGTCTGCGCGGGTTTCCTCCGGGTGACTGTCTGTGAGGAGTGCGGTGTGTTCTCCCTGTGTCTGCGCGGGTTTCCTCCGGGTGTCTGTCTGTGAGGAGTGCGGTGTGTTCTCCCTGTGTCTGCGCGGGTTTCCTCCGGGTGTCTGTCTGTGAGGAGTGCGGTGTGTTCTCCCTGTGTCTGCGTGGGTTTCCTCCGGGTGTCTGTCTGTGAGGAGTGCGGTGTGTTCTCCCTGTGTCTGCGCGGGTTTCCTCCGGGTGTCTGTCTGTGAGGAGTGCGGTGTGTTCTCCCTGTGTCTGCGCGGGTTTCCTCCGGGTGTCTGTCTGTGAGGAGTGCGGTGTGTTCTCCCTGTGTCTGCGCGGGTTTCCTCCGGGTGTCTGTCTGTGAGGAGTGCGGTGTGTTCTCCCTGTGTCTGCGCGGGTTTCCTCCGGGTGTCTGTCTGTGAGGAGTGCGGTGTGTTCTCCCTGTGTCTGCGTGGGTTTCCTCCGGGTGACTGTCTGTGAGGAGTGCGGTGTGTTCTCCCTGTGTCTGCGCGGGTTTCCTCCGGGTGACTGTCTGTGAGGAGTGCGGTGTGTTCTCCCTGTGTCTGCGCGGGTTTCCTCCGGGTGACTGTCTGTGAGGAGTGCGGTGTGTTCTCCCTGTGTCTGCGCGGGTTTCCTCCGGGTGACTGTCTGTGAGGAGTGCGGTGTGTTCTCCCTGTGTCTGCGCGGGTTTCCTCCGGGTGACTGTCTGTGAGGAGTGTGTTGTGTTCTCCCTGTGTCTGCGCGGGTTTCCTCCGGGTGACTGTCTGTGAGGAGTGCGGTGTGTTCTCCCTGTATCTGCGCGGGTTTCCTCCAGGTGACTGTCTTTGAGGAGTGTGTTGTGTTCTCCCTGTGTCTGCGCGTGTTTCCTCCGGGTGACTGTCTGTGAGGAGTGCGGTGTGTTCTCCCTGTGTCTGCGCGGGTTTCCTCCAGGTGACTGTCTTTGAGGAGTGTGTTGTGTTCTCCCTGTGTCTGCGCGGGTTTCCTCCGGGTGACTGTCTTTGAGGAGTGCGTTGTGTTCTCCCTGTGTCTGCGCGGGTTTCCTCCGGGTGACTGTCTTTGAGGAGTGCGGTGTGTTCTCCCTGTGTCTGCGCGGGTTTCCTCCGGGTGACTGTCTGTGAGGAGTGCGGTGTGTTCTCCGTGTCTGAGTGGGTTTCCTCCGGATGACTGTCTGTGAAGAGTGTGGTGTGTTCTCCCTGTGTCTGTGTGGGTTTCCTCCGGGAGACTGTCTGTGAAGAGTGTGGTGTGTTCTCCCTGTGTCTGCGTGGGTTTCCTTCGGGCGCTCAGGTTCCCTCCAGTAGTCCAAAAACACATGCTGGTAGGTGGATTAGCTTTTCAATAATTTCCACAGGTGTGTGTGTGTTTGTGTGTGTGTGTGAGAGAGAGAGCTATACACCATGACCTCAAACAGGATGAAGCAATTACAGAAAATGAAAATGAATGAACGTATGATGGAGATAAACTGACATCAGTGCTCTCTGTGATGATAGTGAGGTTTGTTGCAGAAACTGGGTCTTTCTGTGAGTCCTGTGTGTACTGTTCTGTCAGAATCCATTATGAAGGGCAAGAAACACCTGTGTATACATTCATTTTATAAAACAGAGCGTTAGAATATTGTAGGTTATCTTTACGATGAATGAAGGCCTAGATTAGCAGGTTTCGGTTTCAGGGGTTTTGTGATTGAAGGCTATTTTTAAACACCTCTCTGTACTCACTGACTTTAAAACACACCGGAGCCGTCGAGTAAACCCTGCACAACAGCTAATAACTATCCAGGTCATAAACCTTTCAGAAACCGTTACATAAATGACCAGGGGAGCGTTTATTAACACACTGCTGAATAGACTTTAAAGGGCTCGTTTAAGGACATTGACTGTCTGTGCTGGAGTGATGCTCTTATGTAATAGATGTATTGTATTGGTTTCTGTGTGAGAGGCACAGGGTTAAAGCTGCATGCTCAATATTTACACAGCAGTGTGTCCCTTCATGAAAATATCACTCTGTAATGACTTTAAAATTGAGCTGAATTTAAAATCTGGACCGAAGTGGTTCTTTAATGTTTCATATCCTCGCTGCAGCTGCAAGGATCGGGCGAGTAATGCAAATCTGATGCAAATCTCATCAGATGCACTGGCATCCGAAATTTTTTACCATGCGTGTGAGTACCGCCAGTCTTCCTGCTCGTCCACAGCAGCCGTGAAGGGAAAAGGAATTAAATCCTGCCTCTGCACATCTCTGCGGCTGTTTGATTTGCTTCAGCAAACATTCAGCTTACGTTACAAACATCTCCCCATTTCCCAAATGCCATTGCCGTTACTGCAGCGCTGTCGTCCTGGAAATCAAGGCTAATGCAGCACACACCTGGCACAAAGCCACTGTAATCATCCAGAACACACCCTCCCACCCAAAACTGCAGTATATAACAGAACTGATTAAAACCAGAGGCTATTAAACCAGATACAGTCAGAAGGTGCATATAGTTCCAGGAATTCCAGGATTTCCACACACACACACACACACATTTCACACTCTGTGACTCACCATAACATTTCCTCCTCAATGAAAAGCTGGGGCCTTAAATACAGTTATATTCACGACTGTCACTTTCTCTTGTGCTTTCTCTGAAATGTTCATTCATAATTGAGCCTCTGGGTTCAGCTCTGATATCAAGAAAATTTGAGGATTTAGGAATAATTAGAATTGATTAATAATGAATCAATCCAATAAAGTTGTGCTATATATAGTAACAGAAGCCAGTGCAAAGTCAGTCCTATGAGCTGTCACTCATCATTCATAAACCTGCTTCAGGAAAAGACCATAAAGAGGAAGCTCTGTACTGAAAAGAGAAAGTACATTCAGTGAGATAACAGTAGATTTGGTCAGATGTGAGATGATTATCTGGAACTGTGTTCTCTTGTACTGTGCACGTTCTTTTAAATTTCTGCCAAATACGTGACGCCCATCTCTTTATTTCAGGACTGCATCCAAGTCCCAGCTCTGGGTCTGAAGTCACTAAAGTGTGTGTGTAAACAGAGTGCATCGGAGGTGGGGAAAGAAACTATTTCCTTCATCACACAAAGCATAACCACAACCAAATCCTGGTTTGATCTCTTTATAGTGACTTCTGCCCACTTCAAAAAACATATGGGTGTGATCACATCACTCTGCCTCTTTATATTCGCTAATGTTTCACTTTCTACTTTTTGTTTCTGAGTAGAAACTGTTCTCACTGCATAAGTGTGTGGATGGAAAACCTATGATGTCAGATTGACTGTTAACAATAAGAACGAGAGCTGCATAATGCAACCAGCCTGAGGTCTTCGCACACTCTAATAAACTGAACTTTAAAATCCAGCTGGAGATACGTCCAAGAAAACAAGGTACATGACGTGAATACCAATCTTCTGACCCATTTAAACCCACTGACTGAGAGAGTGTAAGCCCCCCCCCCCCAAGTGATATCACAGCCGTCTGGACAACAATCAAAGAGAAACTGCACAGTGTGTGTAAGATGCCTGAGCAAAGCCCAGTCAGAGATAAACAGGTGGAATTGGGATTAAAAACTAAGCAAGTCATTATTTTGTCAAACACAATTTATAAAGAATGTATTTATGATTCAAATCAATACAGTATCTTCAATACATCTGAGCAAATATGTACAAAATATACAAAAAAAAAAAAAAACAACAAAACATTAAGTTAAGACCAACAGTGAACAGACTGCCGACCGTTTTGTTACTAAAAATAAAATTAAATACAAATAAATCTATAGCATCAGCCGCTTCAAAACATGAGGCAGCTGTAATGGTATAAATCAAAGTCAAATTGCAACAGTGATGCGGTGCTGGCCACGACAGGGTCCATGAGTTCTCGGTGCATCCACTGCTAAGAACCTTTCCCGAAAAAGGCTTAAATAACCCAACGAGTCCTTGTCCACAGAACAGAGTGGCTCAGGAGTGGCTCAGCTGTTCCAGTCTCTGTTTTAAGTGTTCACACCTCCTCCTGAGCTGCTCTTTGACCGAGAGGAGCCGTCGCTCCTCGGCCTGTACGCTGGAGATGAACTCCGTGGCCTTTTTCAGAATGACCACCTTGGCGGCTCTCTCGTTGTTCGCCACGTCCGGGATCTCGTCCCGAAGAGCGAAGAAGCTCAGCTTGAGCTCGTTCCTCCTCTGGCGCTCCAGCACGTTGTGAGTCCTCCTCTTGTCGTTGTCCTCAGAGTCGGACGCTTTGTGGCTGTGGGAGTGTCTGAGCGCCCTGCCGCTCTCGAACCGCGGCCTCTTCACAGCCGGCTGCTCGCTGACCCGGCTCGGCTGCGCCGCGTAGTTGTGCTGCTGGATGTTGACGTGACATCGCTTCAAAACCACGGGGTCAGACTTCCTCACAGATTTCCTTTTCTCCACCGTCACCACATCGATCTCCTCCTCGTCTTCGTCTTCCTCGTCTGCAGAGAGAAAAACAACAGCTGTCAGATTTGAAGACACGTGTGCTCTCAGTCGACCACACCCACTTCCGTAAACACAGCTTTGGAGCCCCATTTAACTCAGCCTCTATTTTTGTCCTGCGAAGGTCTACAGATGCCATTTCCACCTTTTCAGACCAGAATTTCTTTGCATTTTACTCCGCTTACCCTCTAAAGTTTGTATTCGCTCCACTCTGAGTATTTAATACTTGCCTCCAAGCCTTTAAAACCCTCACCAAAAGCAGCCTTGAAGCTCTATTCAATTACAATACTCTCCCCCAAGCCATTATACGCTTATCAACACCTCTCAAAATACACTTCCCATTTCTGACCCTTCTAATTTGGCCTTTCCCTGCTTCTAAACACTCAATAACTTGACGAGAGGACAGCCCACCTTTCCTAAAGCGGCCACTAGAACCCAAGCCATGTCCTCTACCCTCTCATGACTCTCAATGTGGGTCATAAAATAATGACCTTTACTCCTTAATGTGATATCTTGTGTCTAATATAAAGCCTTTTGGGGTTTGCTCTTCGGCTGCACAAATCCCATAACTTTAACGTCTTTGTAGAAGGCTTATTTTTCTTTACTCGCCCGCCCTTCGTGTTTAGAGGATTAGAGGGCAATGTTTAAACTTCGAAAAGCAAACTGACTTCACAGCACTAATGGCCAAACCCTAAAATAGCAGCCTACTAGCATTATCTCTGTGTCCTCGAAAAGCAAACAGCGGGTTTAAGACCATTAAAACCTCGACTACGGGCATTAAGCCAAAACATGACTAAATGTTGAAGTTGTAGTGTAATATTTGAGCGCTAAAACTATAATTTAGGAGGATTACGGGGTTTAAAACACATTCCTCACCTTTATAGGCTCAGAAACGACAGTTATATATAGAGCGTACATTTGAACTGCCACTTTCTAACGGTCAAACTCAGCCTGATATCGTTAGCGGTAGCTAACTACCGCTCTCTCTCCTCAAAAAGTGTCCTCAAAATGCGCACAAAAACCAGTGTGTAAGTATAAACACAGTATTAAAATAATTATAATAGTCCCCCAAACCCAACAGTGGCTCAAGTCGTTTAGCTTAGCCGAACTCACCGCTGCTGCTATCGCTGCTGCTGCCGCTGCTGTGGGGCGGAGTGTCCGGAGCGTCCGGAGCTGCTAGCGCCGAAGAGGGCGACGAGTCAACGGGTTTCAGGCAGTCCGTCAGCGTGTACGGAAACACCACACACGGGTCTATACAGTCCGAGGCGGCAGCTTGGATGTCATGTAGGTCCCCGAGAGTCTCCGTGTTCGGTCTCCGCAGGCTGCGGTCCGCCCCCGGAGCCTCTCTACGGGCCGCCTGCAACGAGGCGAGCCGCTGGGACACCGCCTTCTCCAGTTTGGCGGCCGCGGAGAAGCCGCTCCACATGCAGTCGTGGATGATGATGGACTTGAGAAAAGACTGGCCCGGGTCCGCGTCCGCGTCGCAGATGAAGCTGTGGTTCACCGCGTCGTCCCCGAGGAACTCGGTCACCATCTCCAGCTGCTCAGCGGTGGATGGGAACGGGAAGGGGGACGGGGACAGCGCGGAAAACGGGGCCGAGGGCGGGGAAGAGCCACCGCTGAGGGACGGGCGCCGGCTCGGGGAGAGCGGCGGCGTGGGGAGCAGCTCGAACTTCTTCCAGATGTCCTCACTCGGGGCCGGGGGCTGCCCTTGGCTGTAGAAGTCCTCATCGTTGTCACAGTAGAAGTACGGCTGGTACGAGTCGTAGTCATAGTCGTAGTTCTTACTACTCGCCATGACTGAGCTCAGCGGCATGATGACTGCCTGCGGAGACAATACAAGTGATTAAAACCACATACCAGCCCTCCAGCGTACTCTATCTCTCTCTCACGCCCACTCAGTCCCTCTCGAACTCATTCACATTAGTAATGGTGGTGTGAAAGTGGGAACAACTCCTGGTAACGTTAGTACAGTCACCCATATCACTTCACATGAAACCACTGGTGTCAGCATGCTGTAAACATAATGTGGAATAGTTTAGACACAATCCAGTGTTTAACCAGCTTTAAGTCTTTGATAAGTGTAGTACGTTAATAAGTACACAACGAACCAAAGGGACTCAGTTTAGAGCCCAAATCTAAGCCGAAAAGAGCTTCCAATGACACCGCTGCTGCTATATTCTACAAACACCGATGAATGAACTTCTACACGCAGTGCACTTGACATTCAGGCAAAAAGTGACTCGGTTCGAGGAAACCGACACCAAGACTCTACATTTAATGAAGAATACACCCTTCAATTTGTAAACAGACCCAACCCGAATGACATTAACCGAACCCGAACCGACAGCAAACTTCAAACAGCGACCAACGCTCAGCCAAACCCTCCTCCAACACCAGAGTGAAGGGAGCTGAGACTTTTAGTGGAGACTCGGAGCCGGTTTAAAGGGTTTAAAGCACTCACCGTAGCAGTGAGAATCCCAAGCGCACGTTAATTAGTGCAACTGGCGCTGTTGAGTGAAAGTAATCCGAGTGTAGGAGTTCAAGACACCGGCTTTTTCTGGATGACAGTGTCCGTCCCGCAGCTCCTGAGCACCGGTCGCTGAGATTTCATTTACTGCAAGATTTTCCAGCAGCGCATTTTAATACTACGGATTTTCAGGGAGTACTTTACCTACTCGTTGTATCCCTCCGCCACTCACTGCGTCGTTTCCCGCCAAACTGTCGTGGCGTAGTAAAGTAAACGGAGCTACGCTGCGGTCTCTTCGCGGTCCTAAAGACGTGGGGAGACACGAAAACATACACGCGACCTTTTCCGTGATTTTTTAAAACGGTTTAGGTGTGATAACACGGCTTGATATTAGGGACTATTTCGTCTCACGGCTGTGATAAAAGAGTGAGGGCGGGGCCAAGTCAGTGACAGCGTTACTATCACAACCACCCACAGCAACAACAGAGAGGGGAGATATCGGTGTTCACAAACACACGGCTCTAATACACGTAACATAACTTTAATACCATATTAAACCCTTCACAGCACACTGTAACTGTCCAACTCCATATAAACTACATGTATAACTCGGTGACGAGGCTATAGCGGTTATCGCCAACGCTCACAGCAGTAACAGAGCCGAGGATACCGTCAACAACAGGAATGTGAACTATTCTGTCTCACAGCTTCTGCAAAACTCAATTATTCCGGCCAGACATTCTTACAAATTTCACGATAGCCATTCTACTATCTATATCTGTTAGCATAGAAACAGTAGAGGCTCTTATAAAGCTCGTACTCTAGCTATCGTTGTGATAAGTGTATTGTAGGCGTTAGCAGTGACATCTATTTATTATTTTATTTATTTTTGTATTTATTTCTGGCTTATTTTGCTGTTGTTTGTTAATTTGCTTATGGTGAAAACAACAGATAATAATAACAATGCAGTAAACATTGCAGTAATCACCACAGTGTCCTAATCCTGATTAATTTAAACTTTGTCCCTAAAATGTACTGATATGACATGATAATCACAGAAGAGCAGAAGGTGTCAGCAGTGTTCCTCTGTCTCAGCATTGTGCCGAAGGGCAGGGGGTGAGGAGCTGTTTAAAAAGTGGTTCGTGTCGCCCTCTAGTGCGAACAGTGTGTAACATCAGGGATAGTCATTACAGCAGTGTGGCGTGAGCAGTCAGTCTGTAGGGGGAGAGTTAAAGGACCTGGAGGTCTAAAGGTTGTGAGGTCAATGCAAGGCACTTTAAAACAAAGACCACCAAAAACACATGGATTTAACACTCAGCGTGATATTTTAAAGCTTTATAGATAAGTACAGATGGTCAATAATTGTGTTGTAGGCATTAGTCCCTGGATCCTATCAGCACCAGGCTACAATGAGTCATTTCACACTATTCCCCTCTAATTACTTCTATATCATGTTGTTTACATCTACACAGTTGAATTTTGTGGCAATGTTTAAACATCTGTGCCATTCTCACTTTAAATGACGGGGGCAGAAGGTGAATGAATGAATGAATGAATGAATGATATTCTCCTTTGTTGTATCCAATATACTGATAAATATATTATCTGATAAAACTAGTAGATACAACATCTTGCACAGGCATTATGTTAGAATTCACTATATTAATAATATTATGCATTGTGAGTGAATGTGTGAGTGTGTGTCGCCTGTTAAGGACTGGCGCCCCCTCCAGGGTGTGTTTCTGCCTTGTGCCCAGTGATTCCGGGTTGGCCCCGGACCAACAGCGACCCTGAACTTTTTTAATTCTTATATTAGAATTTATGTCATCATTTACTGTCCATATTTGAATGAACCATCCAGTGTTGACCAGAGGAGAATCGGTTCCTCTTTTGGATGTCAGTTCCTCTCTGTGGTTCGTTCTTTGTCCTCTGTATGGTTGATTATCAGGGCTTCAGAGTTAGATCCCTTTAAAGCTGCTTTCTAATGAAGTTTGTTGTAGGAAAACAAACAAACAAACAAATAAATAAACAAATAGGGACAGAAATGACAATACAATATTCATTCATTCATTCATTCATTGTCTGTAAGTGTTTATCCAGTTCAGGGTCATGGTGGGTCTGGAGGCTACCCGGAATCACAGGTTGCAAGGCTGAAACACATCCTGGAGGGGGCGCCAGTCCTTCACAGGGCAACACACACACACACACACACACACACACACACACATTCACTCACACACTCACACCTACGGACACTTTTTTGAGTCGCCAATCCACCTAACAATGTGTGTTGTTGGACTGTGGGAGGAAACCAGAGCATCCGGAGGAAACCCACGCAGACACAAAAAGAACACACCACACTCCTCACAGACAGTCCCCCAGAGGAAACCCATGCAGACACAGAGAGAACACACCACACTCCTCACAGACAGTCACCCGGAGGAAACCCACGCAGACACAGAGAGAACACACCACACTCCTCACAGACAGTCACCCGGAGGAAACCCACGCAGACACAGGGAGAACACACCACACTCCTCACAGACAGTCACCCGGAGGAAACCCACGCAGACACAGGGAGAACACACCACACTCCTCACAGACAGTCACCAGGAGGAAACCCACGCAGACACAGAGAGAACACACCACACTCCTCACAGACAGTCACCCGGAGGAAACCCACGCAGACACAGGGAGAACACACCACACTCCTCACAGACAGTCACCCGGAGGAAACCCACGCAGACACAGGGAGAACACACCACACTCCTCACAGACAGTCACCCGGAGGAAACCCACGCAGACACAGGGAGAACACACCACACTCCTCACAGACAGTCACCCGGAGGAAACCCACGCAGACACAGAGAGAACACACCACACTCCTCACAGACAGTCACCCACAACCTCCAGGCCCCCGGAGCTGTGTGACTGCGACACTACCTGCTGCACCATGGTGCCGCCCATTCATTATCTGTAACCGCTTATCCACTTCAGGGTCACGGTGGGTCCGGAGGCTACCCGGAATCACAGGGGCGCAAGGCAGGAACACACCCTGGAGGGGGCGCCAGTCCTTCACAGGGTGACACATGGACATACGGACAGTTTTGAGTCATCAGTCCACCTACCAGGCTCCTGTTTGTACCTTTAGTGACAATAATGTACCTGTACCATACTGTCTCTCTGAGGGTGTGTAAATACAGCTATTACACAATAACCCAGAAATGATATGTGTTTATCTCATGTGTCTCAGGTTTAGTCCCCAGTACCTTCTCTATAGAAGGGGTTAACATTGATCAAACTGTTGTATGGCTGCAATCATCGCATGCAGTTTGTTTTTCCCACATGTACAGGGTAGATGTGATTCAGTATTTAGGTCGTCATCCACCTACATTCAGAGTTGAAAGATGCTGATTGGCTTTTACTAGATTTAACTGGCTCAAATTCGTCTGACTTGAAGCCTCGTCTTCTGCTTAAAACGGAATTCGATACCTCACAGGATTACTTTCCTTCCCGGAAGCATACGGAGAAATGTGGGTCATGTTTTTCCTCTCTGTAATGATGAGTAGTGAAAACATGAACGAGAGTCTACCTTCTCTAAAGTCTGTCTTTAAATCCCAAAATAACTGACATGGGTATTGTGTATTGGAGGTTGTCCTGTGTCCTGGTGTAGACACGTTCACAGACTGTATTTTAAAACATTAAAGCAACATTAGGTAGTATTTGTACCTGAAATCTACAGCTTCAAAATCATTGCAATGCTTCACTGACATGGGATAGGGAGAATAGAGCCTCTGTCGATGCTACTCTGGGCCCACCACTGCAGAAATTGCACTATGTAATATTTGGAGGTGGGCAGGAAACCTCCCCCTCCCCCCATCCTTTGATTTCAGGACAGTGTTGAGAGTAGGGGGAGGGTGGCACGGTGGCGCAGCAGGTAGTGTCGCAGTCACACAGCTCCTGGGGCCTGGAGGTTGTGGGTTCGATTCCCGCTCCGGGTGACTGTCTGTGAGGAGTGTGGTGTGTTCTCCCTGTGTCTGCGTGGGTTTCCTCCGGGTGACTGTCTGTGAGAAAAGTGTGGTGTGTTCTCTCTGTGTCTGCGTGGGTTTCCTCCGGGTGACTGTCTGTGAGGAGTGTGGTGTGTTCTCTCTGTGTCTGCGTGGGTTTCCTCCGGGTGCTCCGGTTTCCTCCCACAGTCCAAAAACACACGTTGGTAGGTGAATTGGCGACTCAAAAGTGTCCGTAGGTGTGAGTGAATGTGTGTGTGTGTCTGTGTTGCTCTGTGAAGGACTGGCACCCCAAGGTGTATTCCAAGGTGTATTCCCGCCTTGCACCTAATGATTTGGATAAGCGGTTACAGATAATGAATGAATGAATGAACAGTAAGGGGAACAGCCCAGGAGGAAAAACACCAACCTGCTCACCCTTCACTCAACCAATCAGGGCATATATCAGTACACATAACTGAACCAGGCGCTTACTGCTCTCCTCCAAGTGTGTTGAGCTCCTAAGACAGCGATTTAACAGAAGTTTGAAAAGAAGCCGTAGCTGTGCTTCACCCTCTTAGCTCCGTAGCTTTGAGTTTTTTGGGGAGAGCCGTCTCCGTTGTGGAACAGACCACTGAATAAAACTGTGGAGAAACGAAGTAAGTGCGAGTAAATGTGTCCTATCCTCAGGGGCAGCCAGTTTGTGGCCTTTAAAGCAGCAGTGTTTTTCCAGTGGAGCTTCTATTAGTGTTGCTCAAGACACTTATATAATATTAAGCAAGTCTGATTTACAGCTGATGGAACGAGGACAGGACTGACCTCTTCTCTTCAGGGTTCTTCTCAGAAGAAGAAAGGCCAATGACCCCTGGTCACGCTATCAGAAGTGAGAAGTGCAACAGGTTCTCTGAAACATGTGCTGACAGACAGCCATGTTTAGGCATGAGAAGGGCCACTGGGAAGAGGGAGAGAGAGGGAGAGAAGGAGAGAGTGACACTGAGGGGGAGAGGTGTACTGGCACAGCCACTGATCTATTAAAGGGTTTTGTCCCATGGCCAAGTGGGCAGAAGGGCAAAGCTTGAGCCATGACCCTGACTGTGAACACATTCTACTCTACACCACTGTGGCCTCCAAGAGAGGGCCAGGCTTGTATAATAAGCTAGCCCTACACAGACCAGGAGGTTCTTGTGCTGTTGATAAAACCTAAGTCTAATAATACGAACATCACACACGACACATCTGACACATCCACGCCCTTCCTCACCAAACCTGAAACACAGAGGAGGCCCGAGACCGAGAGAGGGAAGAGCACACAGTCAACAGCAGAGGAGTATTCGGCAGCTCCTGAGCCAATGGTTGTACGTGTGGACAAAGAGAAGCCTGTCAGTGCCACTGTTCCCTCTACTGGCCAGAGCTTAAATATGCTTACGGTGGTATAACAACTGACAAGAAAACAAACAATACAAACATCTGTTAGCTTTTATATTTTTCAGAGTGATGGCAGAGAGGGGCGATCCTGCAGTATGCTTTATATATTACAGACTGTCAGGGGTTAATTTAATTATATATATATATACATATATTATTATATATGACTCCGGGTAGGCACCAGACCCACCGCAACCCTGAACTGGACAAGCAGTTACAGACCATGAATGAATGAAAGAAATATTATTATATATTAATAAATTAAATTAATGAATGCCCTGTGAAGGACTGGCGCCCCCTCCAGGGTGTGTTCCCTCCTTGCGCCCAATGATTCCAGGTAGGCTCTGGACCCACCGCGACCCTGAATTTATTCCCTTTTCTGAAATGGCTTCATCCTCTTCAAGGTTCACTGTGAGCAATGATCAGAGAAGGTCCCACACATGCCATTAGAGAAAATGGCTTCCTCTTTAACCCTTTAAGTTGATATTTATTAGGGATTTATTAGCACATGTTCGCTCGTGGTCCCAAGCAAACCAAGGAGGAAGCAAACCATTGTAGAGAGGTGATTGGCCAAGTCGTCACTCCACATGACAACATGCAGACATCCAGCACAAACTAGCTGTTGAAACCTCAGAGCTACAGCCGAGAACACGTTTGGAAAATGAAGCAGGTACCGGGGACCTGCTCCTGTCTTTAGCTTCTACAGCTGCATATGACGAAGACTTCCGGCATTGGTATCAATATCGACGATACTGGCCCTGTATTTACTTGGTATTGGATCGATACCAAAACTCTCGGTATCACCCACCTCTAGCTGAAGGTCACGCTCAATCCAGGAACGTCGGAGGAACTGATTTAAATAAACTGCACATGAAGGTCAAGCCAAACCGTCCATTCCTCTGAACCAAGCTTAGCAAAGTGTACTGGACTGTGCTGGAGCTCTAAGAGGCTCTGTGTTACTGGGAACTGAGTGGTGGTCATTTCTGGGCCTGGGCTCTGAGTGGACAAATGTTGTTGCAGTGCTACAGTCACACAGCAGAGGGCGCCATTTCACCGTTTGTGCACACGTAGCCTTTCTATAATTTCCACTGAACACAAGAGTTGACATGGAACGAGTCTGAGGCCACTTGCCCGCTGTAAGAGGTCGGCTAGGGGGGTGTAACCTTTCCCACAACCCACCTGCCTGACTCCGTCTCATCTCAAGGGTACTGGATGGAGCTCTGTCACTGCAGAGAACACAGTTCCACTGTTCTCCAGCTGAATGTGTGGAGGTGTGATGTATATGCTCCATAAGCACATATATCACTGTGAGCTGTAATACAGACAGAGCCCCGTGTGATTACACCTGACTCACCACACTGAACACGGCCCTCCGTCTCTTCAATCAGCCCTTTATGTGATTCAACAGGACGTGGGTCTTTCACTGAAGCCCATTACTGAGCACGTCATATCATTTACACCGGGACAACAGGAAGGAATGGAAAGGCAGCGTGTTTCTGGTCACACTGTGAGCGTGGACTAGGAAAGCAGCAAGACAGAATTGGATTAATCATAAAGTTCATTCCTGTTCCCTGTGGGACACTGGTCAGAAAAATAACCTCGTCACACACACTCTCTCTGCCTTAACCTTTGTTAAATCAACACTCTATATGATTTATTAAAACTGATATATGTACTATTACAGAGTCAGGAGAAAAAAACGACTAGTGTGTGTCTCTCTCACACTCCTTTCTGTGAATTGTGGGGACATTACATAGACTTCCATTCATTTTGTGGAGACTTACATCTACCATTGTGGGGAACTGCAGTTCTCTCTGGTTTGTTTACATTCAGAAGCTCAGCGTCTTTTAAGGTGGAATGATGTGTTTGGGGGGGCTTTTAGCTTTTATCCAATGTTTGAATCTCCACAAAAACTCAAACAATTATTGTAACTTGAGCAAATGGCGTTTCGCTTACTTTCATGGAGTTAGCAGTCCCCTGAATTTAGAGTGGGTTCCTACCTGAATGATCTGAAACAGCAAAAATGAATGTTACCCACCTATGGAGCAGGAATAAAGCAATATACTCAGCCCTTTCATGAATTTTAATGTTTAGAGGGATATTAGCTGTTTTCTTATGGGAAGCCTAGCATGTCTTTTTTTCATATACACATTAGGCACAAACTGGAGAGCAGGAGGAGTGCTGCTGAGTCTCATCCACTCCTAACACACTGTGCACACCACCACCAGGTCAGTGTCACTGCAGCGCTGAGAATGATCCACCTCCCAAATTGTAGTTGCTCTGCGTGGGTTTCCTCCGGATGACTTGGCTGTGAGGAGTGCGGTGTGTTCTCCCTGTGTCTGCGTGGGTTTCCTCCGGGTGACTGTCTGAGGAGTGCGGTGTGTTCTCTCTGTGTCCGCGTGTGTTTGCTCTGGGTGACTGTCTGTGAGGAGTGTGGTGTGTTCTCCCTGTGTCTGCGTGGGTTTCCTCCGGGTGACTGTCTGTGAGGAGTGCGGTGTGTTCTCTCTGTGTCCGCGTGGGTTTGCTCCGGGTGACTGTCTGTATGGAGTGTGGTGTGTTCTCCCTGTGTCTGCGTGGGTTTCCACCGGGTGCTCTGGTTTCCTCCCACAGTCCAAAACACACACTGGTAGATGGACTGGTGGCTCAAAAGTGTCCATAGGTGTGAGTGAGTGTGTGTTGCCCTGTGAAGGACCGGCGCCCCCTCCAGGGTGTGTTCCTGCCTTGCACCTAGTGATTCCGTGTAGGCTCAGGACCCACCGCGACCCTGAACTACATAAATGCATGTTGTGTTCAATTACACACTTCCACCAGAGAGGTCTCCAAATCCCCAAAAGTTAAACAGTGCAGCTTTAAGTGAGAATGAGTAGAAAACCTGAAAAAAGGACAAAGACAACTGTTTTTGGAACCACATTGTCACCCTTTAATCACGGTGGAGTAAAGATGCCCTTGTCTTAATTTGACGGTAAAAAAAGAAAAACAGGAACATCTACCATGTGTTTTACCTGCTTTGGCTCAAGCAGTGAGGTTTTATAAAAGAAAAGAAAAGAAAAGAAAAGGAGCTTGGCCAGACTTTGCTCTCCACCACAAACTAAATCAAAAGGAAAAACAGAGGCTGTAGACATCATTAAATACTTGTGCAGTGTCGTCAATAAGAGGAACTCGTACTACAGGAGAAGAGAAGGATCAGAAAGTGGACTTCAAGATACAGTCAATATGCATCGTTCTCGGCAATGTACATCATCCTGAGATACAAAAACAAATGCCCAAATTAAATTAAACAGTTTCTATTACATTTCTCAAAAAAATACTGCAACAGACATGTTCATGAAAACACACACCAATATTGTCCCTCCCTTCCCCACCATGTAGACTTCACAACGTCACTCATACAAAACTGTACCAGATTTATACACCTATGACGGTAGCATGTAAAAAAAATAGTGCCTCTGAAAATGGCCAACGAACTCCAACCACCCCGTCACTCTGAAGCCATTCCTTTGTTTTCCTCTACTGTTATTATATTAATCTTCATCTAATTCACACTCAAGTCTGATAAAAATCTGTAATATATATTTATATTTATTCATTTATCGAACATTTCTCTGATAAAAGATGTGGGTCCTTCTCAGCTGTGCATTAGTGTTGAGAGGTTAGTGCTCCCAGTCTTTATCTGAAGGATATCGAAGGCAGAGAGAAAGGAGAGAGGGAGAAAGAAACAGAAAGATATGTACATTCCAAGCAGAGGAAGTCACCGCGTTTTAGTGCGTTTGCGCTTTTCTGTCGAGGCTGATGAACGTGTAAAAGGACGGCAGCGCAGTAGAGCTCAGAGGATTAGAGAGAAAGCAGTTAGCGACAGTTGCTTTGGTACAAATGGATCATCTTCACTGTCCTGCACCTGGAGGTTCCTGATGACAGCTGGAAGACACGTAGCTGGGTCTCTATTCGCGTACATCTCTCTAAAGACATTCGACACACGAGGCCTACGCTCTCGTTCCTCCCGTCTTCGTGGATTTCTAACTACAGCTCCCTCTTTAAAGCG
The DNA here is from genome assembly GCF_029633855.1 of Hoplias malabaricus. Taxonomy (NCBI): domain Eukaryota; kingdom Metazoa; phylum Chordata; class Actinopteri; order Characiformes; family Erythrinidae; genus Hoplias; species Hoplias malabaricus. Next base: position 38,489,156 of record NC_089808.1, on the reverse strand, counting down.
TTTTCTGTGCGCACTCGCTGCAAAGGGCTTTCTGAGGCTCTGGCACAGGGGAGGGGAAAGAGCAGCAGCGAGGGGGCAGGAAGCGATTAAGACTGCCCCGGAAAAGAAAGAGGATTCCCCGGTTCCCCCCAGCACATCCTCGCAGGAGCCCGGTGTGTGTAATTTGTTTGTAACCAGCAGGGACGCGCCGAGAAGATTCCAATGCACTTGTCACAGACGTCCCTTTAAATCCTGCGTGCACCGAACCCAGCCCTCGGATCACTCCTCCTCCTCATCGTCATCATCGTTCTCTTCTCTCAGTTCCTCAATGTCATCCATCCCGCCGGATCGGACCTGGTTCATGGGGGCAGAGTCCTCCTCGCCCTCCACTGCCGCCTCTCCGTCACACTCCTCCTTCTTCTGTGGAACAACAAACACAGCACATCTTTAAACAGAGTGACATCGCTACGGCCCTGTCCCCATTTTGCATGAAGCTCTAGGGTCTAGGGTAAAGGAAGGTTGAATTGGGACACACTCAGGTCATGCCCCCTTTCAGGGAACACAGGGAATCACTGTGATGCTCCTCTGAGCTGTAACATGGAGAATTAAGCTTCTGTCGTTGCTACTCCAGGCTCAGCACTGCAGAAACTGCACTATGTAACTTTTGGAGCAGGGTAGGAAACCACCACTCCCTCTCAATTGATTTCAGGTTGTAAACAGTGCTGTAGCCCTGTGAAGGACTGGCGCCCCCTCCAGGGTGTATTCCTGCCTTGCGCCCAATGATTCCAGGTAGGCTCTGGACCCACCGCGACCCTGAACTGGATAAGGGTTACAGATAATGAATGAATGAATGAACAGTGCTGTAAAAGTGAATTCCACTGTAGGGGGAGCCCAGGAGCAAATCTCGTAGCGTGGCTTTAACTGTGTAACGTCAGGCCCAGACTACAGTAAAACTGGGCAGATCCTGAAGCTGATATTCTCCTCCCAACAATCACAAACATCTCCTGATTTTAGGGTGATGGTAAATGATCATCTTCCCAGATTCTCTTGTAATGTGAGGCGGCCATTTTTATTTCCAGTGCTGTTGCCCCGCCCCCCACCTCTTTATTTTATTTTATTTAGTAGTCTCTTCATAACACAATAAACTGTGGAGAAATGGAATGGTTTGACCTGAGGTTCTTCTGCAGACAATGCAGTAGTTTTCATGTTGACAACAAGTTTGAATCCCTCTGGAGTAAGTTAACACCAACGGGAAAAACACAGGACACGAGCCCTGGCAGCAGTGATGCCCCAAAAATAGCAGAGCTGACTGATCAAACTGAATTAAAGCCAGTCCCTCTTCCTCTGCAGCATGAACACCATAGATACCGTGGTCATTGTAGTCACAAGTCCGGTCACTTTTCCAGTTCCTACATGCCCCGAGCCTGTAATCAAGGTCTAGCGGTTGACTCGGAGTAATCCGAGCTGTTGGTGAGGCCGAGACGAAGCAGCATTCATTAAAGTCGACTCTCATTTTCTCACCTGAATGTGTCCAGTGTTTTCTCACCTGTTTCCGGTAGACGTAGCAGGCTGCAATTGCTACCATTGTGGACTCTCCGAGGAAGCCGGCCAACAAAGATCCAACGCCCAAAGTGGCTCCGTGAACCCTGCGGAGTCAAGACCTGCAGTTACTCACAGCAAATCAAGCATAACATTAAAAAAACACACACAAACACACTTTATCTCACAGCACTGGGTGAACTATGATTAGTGACCAAAACTGCACCCTTCTGCTTTGTGAGGAGTCATAGTGAGGGTTAGATAATTCTGGTGAAGTACACCCTTATCTGCTGAAAGGGAGAACTACACACATCCTGCCCACTTGATTAGAAACCCCTGCCGAGTGGCTCCACCTCGTCGGTGAGACTGCAGCTCATCTGGGACCATTTTTGGAAGGCGGACGTCAGTAAAGCAGGGATGCCAGTGTGTGTGTAAAAACCCCACCGACCTGACACCACGGACACACAAGAAAGGGTTAAAAAAAATGCAGAGGCACTATTTTGTCGTAGATTGTGCAGTGGCAAAGGAGGCTAATTTTCTAAGGAAAGCTGAGTTCACGAAGTGTATGGCAGCTGTTGTAAAGTATCAAAAATGATGATTATCATTATATTAAACGATAAATACCAAATACAAAAATTAAATATTATCCAGTAAACAAGGAACGTCCCTGGACGTTCAAAATAGGTCTAAAAGTAGTCTGTCCGTCAAGGACATATTTTAAACGTCAATGGACGTCCAAAATCCATCTTAATAAGTTAGTTAAGTGGTGACCAATCGATAACGTCAGTGGACGTCCAAAACGCGTTTTATACAAGTAATTTATTTCGGGACCAATTAATAACGTCAATGGACGTCCAAAATACGTCCAAAACAGTCGTCTTTCCAATGTCTGTGTTTGGACGTCTTTTCAACTTTCGTTTTCAACCTTAAGAGAACGTTGATTAGACGGCAGTCATTACGTTATTTCAACGCTGAATCAATGGCTAATTGTTTACTGGGAAATAAGCTGCGTTCACGAATGTCAGCATCGAAACCTCCATCTTTAAAAAGAATAAACCAAAAATGACTGGATGCTTTTGAAGCATTTTAACGATTCAACGAATGCAGCGATTAATAAATTCTGTAATAACAATTTGCCATTTTCAGTTTTTAAGGCTATTTTTGTTTGAATAAAGTGACAATTGTCTTTTTAACACCATGTGACAATTACCATAAAGTATCACAAGACTGGGAGAATTTTTTTTTAATTACGATTATTTGTTAATTTGTTTATAAAAATGCTTTAGAGCTCGTATTGTTCACCCAACACCAGGCAGCTCTTTCAGACCAGATCTGTAAAAACATCCCCTGTGCAATGAGCTGACCATTACATATCTGTACGGTGTCAACTAAACGTATTTAAACAGAGGCTTTCAGAGAATGTTTGATCAACAGCGGTGAAGACCTCTGACCTGCACCGGTTGAGAACACGTCAGAAATCACAGCAGCTGTTCCAAATGTGTGTAAACAGCAGCCTCGTAGGCTGGAGTCTCCTGAACTCTTGGCCTCAGGTGCACAGAGCCCACAGACTGTGGATTGAAACGTTTAACAGCGGTGTTGACAAATGGAGAGTGATGAAAATGGACCCGTGATTGGTAAAGAGTAGTGGCTGACACTGCTGCTCTCCACACGGCAGGGCTCAGGGACAAGAAGAGTCCCAACACATAGGGCGCTCTGAACAAAGGCACTTGCTGAATACTCTGAATCTAAAATGAAAATGGACGGAGGGCTGGGTTCCCCACTCACCCCATGTACGGCAGCACTATGAGGCTGGTGATGAGGACGATGATCCGCAGCACGGAGCTGGGAGCCAGGACGAAGGTCTTCTTCAAAGTCATGAGCCAACCGGTCAGGTGAGCGCGAACAGTCACTGGTCACACAGACAGAGGAAAACCAGGTCATGGGCAGTTCTATGCATCACGTGACAGCACTGGAACAAACACTGCGTGGACGTCATGCTTATGTTCCATGAAAAAAAAAAAGTTGATTCCATTCATGCAGACACAGGGAGAACACACCACACTCCTCACAGACAGTCACCCGGAGGAAATCCACACAGACACAGAGAGAACACACAACACTCCTCACAGACAGACACCCGGAGGAAACCCACGCAGACACAGAGAGAACACACCACACTCCTCACAGACAGACACCCGGAGGAAACCCACGCAGACACAGAGAGAACACACCACACTCCTCACAGTCACCCGGAGGAAACCCACACAGACACAGGGAGAACACACCACACTCCTCACAGACAGTCACCCGGAGGAAACCCACACAGACACAGGGAGAACACACCACACTCCTCACAGACAGTCACCCGGAGGAAACCCACACAGACACAGGGAGAACACACCACACTCCTCACAGACAGTCACCCGGAGGAAACCCACGCAGACACAGAGAGAACACACCACACTCCTCACAGACAGTCACCCGGAGGAAACCCACACAGACACAGAGAGAACACACCACACTCCTCACAGACAGTCACCCGGAGGAAACCCACGCAGACACAGGGAGAACACACCACACTCCTCACAGACAGTCACCCGGAGGAAACCCACGCAGACACAGAGAGAACACACCACACTCCTCACAGACAGTCACCCGGAGGAAACCCACACAGACACAGAGAGAACACACCACACTCCTCACAGACAGTCACCCGGAGGAAACCCACACAGACACAGGGAGAACACACCACACTCCTCACAGACAGTCACCCGGAGGAAACCCACGCAGACACAGGGAGAACACACCACACTCCTCACAGACAGTCACCCGGAGGAAATCCACACAGACACAGAGAGAACACACCACACTCCTCACAGACAGTCACCCGGAGGAAACCCACACAGACACAGAGAGAACACACCACACTCCTCACAGACAGTCACCCGGAGGAAACCCACACAGACACAGAGAGAACACACCACACTCCTCACAGACAGTCACCCAGAGGAAACCCACACAGACACAGAGAGAACACACCACACTCCTCACAGACAGTCACCCGGAGGAAACCCACACAGACACAGAGAGAACACACCACACTCCTCACAGACAGTCATCCGGAGGAAACCCACACAGATACAGAGAGAACACACCACACTCCTCACAGACAGTCACCCGGAGGAAACCCACACAGACACAGGGAGAACACACCACACTCCTCACAGACAGACACCCGGAGCGGTCCCTGGAGCTGTGTGACTGAGACACTACCTGCTGCGCCCTTAATAAGTGAGGGGTATTTATATATATTCTTAGGTGTCTCAGAGTGGTCCCATGGAGACCCAGGGGGTTACAAAAGGTGTGTGTGTGTGTACATTGCTCTGTATGTCTGATAGAGAGTGTGTTAAATAAGAATTGGAAACCTCACCTGGTATAGGAAAGAATGAGAATATTCGTAGTGGGACAACGCAGAGTTCAGCGAAGGAATGTTTCACTCCAATGATGTCGATCAGGATCCGCTCGGACACGTGCGGCGTCCAGAAAACCACGAAACAGAGCTGTAGAAACAGACAAACAGACACAGCTCACACAGGGAACCCATGTATAACCAGCTCAGACAGACAGCAGGTGTTTCTCACTTTATCATCGCAGCATCATCTTCCTGACATCTTCTCAGACAGCAGAGACACAAAGTGACGACACGTTGTAGCTGAGAGTGAATCATCCTTGCTTTTTACAGAGTGTGTATTGTTAGAAACATTTCTTTTAACAAAGTAAAGCATGACTTTCTGAAAGCATCCACAGATGCCTCTGCATCTAACCGCCCCGGCCCCACTTTTCCTGCTGGTGACCCTTTGGTCCCAAGCCTGATTCTCTTACCTTTAGGTCAAGGCTGCCCCCAATTACAGACCCCAGGAGGTGTTTAAAGCCCCACCATTCCACTGGTGTCAAGAGGGAAAGTAGGGGATTAAATCTCATCTGTACTCTCATTGTTCTGCTGAGGAATTTTTCCCCCCTTTCCTCCCTGTATTAGGTATTCCACCCTCTCCCAAAGACTCCACCAATCACGTGACACTACTACGCTAGGAGAATGAAGACTAGCTAGGATTGTGCTAGATGATTGGGAAGAAGGGAAGAATTCTATCCACCCAGAGAGAGAGAGAGAGTGAAGACAGGCTGTGGCACCACCAGGGATCAAGCCTGTGATCCGCTGATGACAGGGCGGCACTAATTTCACCGCTAGACCGCCACTGTTCCAAGAAAACATGCATCTTCACAATAGTAACTTAACAGGAGAAGGAGAAAACAGCCTTTACTGTAACGTATGTCAGTAAATTATTTCTTTCATTGTGAATGGACCAATAGAAAAGCTGCAAAATTACTTGGAATATCCTTTGACTTTGACTAACATTTAGAGTCTGCTTCTTAGAAATTCAGAGGGAAATTGACCACAGACGACCACAATATACACGCACCTGAAGTGAACATGTGATATTAGGATACAGGTAATCAGGAGAATCACCGAGTGCAGGGCTGAAAGACACAGAGCGTCTGTGTATCATAGTGTTTTCAATTTCACACTCACAGAGTCTCACCTGTGAACAAACTTCACACAATCCTCCAGTCACTCCTGCGTTTTGGACTGTGGGACAAAACAAGAGCATCTGGAGGAAACCCACGCAGACACAGGGAGAACACACTACACTCCTCACACACAGTCACCCGGAGGAAACCCACGCAGACACAGGGAGAACACATCACACTCCTCACACACAGTCACCCGGAGGAAACCCACGCAGACACAGGGAGAACACACCACACTCCTCACAGACAGTCACCCGGAGGAAACCCACGCAGACACAGGGAGAACACACCACACTCCTCACAGACAGTCACCCGGAGAAAACCCACACAGACACAGGGAGAACACACCACACTCCTCACACACAGTCACCCGTAGGAAACCCACGCAGACACAGGGAGAACACACCACACTCCTCACAGACAGTCACCCGGAGGAAACCCACACAGACACAGGGAGAACACACCACACTCCTCACAGACAGTCACCCGGAGGAAACCCACGCAGACACAGGGAGAACACACCACACTCCTCACAGACAGTCACCCGGAGAAAACCCACACAGACACAGGGAGAACACACCACACTCCTCACACACAGTCACCCGTAGGAAACCCACGCAGACACAGGGAGAACACACCACACTCCTCACAGACAGTCACCCGGAGGAAACCCACGCAGACACAGGGAGAACACACCACACTCCTCACAGACAGTGATCCGTCATGCTAACAGTGGCCCCAAGACACTGGTGCTGTGTGGCAGAGACACTACCTGTCATCTCACCTCCTCATTTTCTCTTTTAATTCTATTGTAACTAGGCCCTAACTATTTAGGACCAGCTACTACCTTCACGCTCGGATGGCACAGGCTTTAAACAGTGAAACAGTGGAGCCATCAGCGAGCCATCGACAAGGCCTGAGAGGATAACAAAGCAGTGACAAATGAACAGTGACAACTGATATCTGCAGTGGATTGCATGTTGCTGAGAGATGAGGAGAGAGACGGTGAGGTCAGCTGTGAGCTCACAGACTCCAACTTACGGATGGCTGTGGCATCACCAGCAATTCAACTCTCCATCTACCGATGATGGGGTCAACTCAGTGACCCTAGCACTGTCTGTTCAAGCCATGACTTGATCAGGAATCTTTATTTTTAAGAGTGCACTGTTTGGCAGTGGCCTGCTGCGCCTGTTTATATGACACTGCTGTACACATTCGGAAGCCATTAACCTTCACTGTGTGGTGTATGATAAAAGCTACTTTTTGTTTTCACCCTTAAGGCTTTGAAAGCTGTTTTCGGTGCACGTCTCACTGTTTACACATCCCAGCAGCAGGAGGGGATGTTTCTAAAGACTGGGGGAAAACATTGGGCTGGGAAAAATGTATGACTCCTGCACATGGACAAAGAGACGAGGTCTGCTGGTAGATAAACAAGTTCAGACTTGTCGAGGTGTATTTTGTTCTGTGTTAAATGCAAAGGTAACGTGGAGGCTGAGCGGGCTGGTAATTCTATGCCTCAAGTTTTAGGAAAAATGTTTTGTACATTTTTAAGAATTAAAGAAAACATATACATTGCCAATGAATCAGAATAAAAACACACACACACACACACACATACACATATATATATTGTCAGCTGATTGTGGACTGACAGATGATTTGGAACCTCAGTTAAAGCCACACTACGTCCACTCCGATAACAATGCAAAATGCTGAATTTTGCATTCAAGACTTGATACATTTATTATATTTTATAGTTGAATAGATGCTCATGTCTTGCCTCTACATGCAAGGGTTTTCTCTGCATCCAGTTGACTACAGCACATTATGCATTTTATCTAAGAGTTGTAGACAAGGTTTCAAGATTTTACTTGTGGGTTTCCTCCGGGTGACTGTCTGTGAGGAGTGTGGTGTGTTCTCTCTGTGTCTGCGTGGGTTTCCTCCAGGTGACTGTCTGTGAGGAGTGTGGTGTGTTCTCCCTGTGTCTGTGTGGGTTTCCTCCGGGTGACTGTCTGTGAGGAGTGTGGTGTGTTCTCTCTGTGTCTGTGTGGGTTTCCTCCGGGTGACTGTCTGTGTGGAGTGTGGTGTGTTCTCCCTGTGTCTGCGTGGGTTTCCTCCGGGTGACTGTCTGTGAGGAGTGTGGTGTGTTCTCTCTGTGTCTGCGTGGGTTTCCTCCGGGTGACTGTCTGTGAGGAGTGTGGTGTGTTCTCCCTGTGTCTGCGTGGGTTTCCTCCGGGTGACTGTCTGTGAGGAGTGTGGTGTGTTCTCTCTGTGTCTGCGTGGGTTTCCTCCGGGTGACTGTCTGTGAGGAGTGTGGTGTGTTCTCTCTGTGTCTGCGTGGGTTTCCTCCGGGTGACTGTCTGTGAGGAGTGTGGTGTGTTCTCTCTGTGTCTGCGTGGGTTTCTTCCAGGTGACTGTCTGTGAGGAGTGTGGTGTGTTCTCCCTGTGTCTGCGTGGGTTTCCTCCGGGTGACTGTCTGTGATGAGTGTGGTGTGTTCTCCCCGTGTCCGCGTGGGTTTCCTCCGGGTGACTGTCTGTGATGAGTGTGGTGTGTTCTCCCTGTGTCTGCATGGGTTTCCTCCGGGTGCTCCGATTTCCCTCCCATGCTCCAAAAACACACGTTGGTAGGTGGATTGGCGACTCAAAAGTGTCCGTAGGTGTGAGTGAATGTGTGAGTGCGTCGCCCTGTGAAGGACCGGCACCATTCCGGGTAGGCTCTGGACCCACCACGAGCCTGAACTGTATAAGCGGTTATAGACAATGAACAAATGAATGAATATAATAAATTTTATTTAAAAATCCATATTTTTTTCCTTTTGATTTTATATTTTGATATTATTTCGAGTAAAGTATTTACTCAAGAGACGTAAAAATCCCCCGGCGTTGCACCATGGAGAAGTGGTACTTCATTATCTGGAGTGATCAATCACCAACCAACACCTTTGGGATGAGAAAATGGGTCTGTGGCCTAGAACTAATCATCTACCTGAGCTCACTAATGTTTTAATGACTGAATGCCATAAAAATCCTCAATTAACTGTTCAGCACCTAGTCTAAAGTCTTCCTGGAATCTGTAACTGCCTCAAAAAGAGAACACACTCCCCATTAATCCGCTTGATTTCAGAGGAAGTACTGGACACGCAGGTGTGTTGCCATTCCTTGCCAGAGAACAAGCCTTGATTTAATACCGGCTGAGGGCTGAAGTATTGAGCCTGTTAACTAGGTCAGACAGAGAGAGGATCCTCTGAGAACGAGGAGTTCGGAGGCTCAGTGCTGTGATGAATCATTTAGCTTGACTCTTAAAGCACTGGGGCACTCTGAACACACTGCTCCACCCATAGGTTGTGTTCATAAGCTTCAATCTGGACACATCTGTGCTCTACAGAGACGTTAGAAGACGCATGAACCGTGGAGAGTGTGTTTTTGGTAACGAGGTCAGTCATCACACACAAACCAGGACCAAAATAAACATCGTTTTATGGCGCTTCACTCTTTCTCTTCACTCTGTCGCACAAATTGGGTCATGTTGTTGCTATGAACATGACATAATGTGTTCAATCTGATCTTCAAATCCTATGATCCTCTGCAGAGCGGCGTGACAGAGGGAATTCAGATCACAGCAGGTTCAAGTCAAATTTGACAGGATGTTACAGAATGTGCTCAGTGTGTATTATAAAGACTGGTCTGTAAGGTGACAGAGGGCCTGCTCTTATCACTGATGGTGTTCCTGAAACCACACAGAACCTGGTGCTGCTCCAAGCTAGGGATCTGTCCAACACTTTAAAATGCTTCTGATTTAATCAGTAATGGCTTGATCAACGTAATATGAGGTTGGGGGGTGGGCGGGGGTTGAGAGGCGGCAACAGGAGGATATGGAGGAGAGAGGGACAGGGAAGAAAAGGAGAGATATTATTGAAGAGCCTGTTTTTTAGCACTTAGTGTCTCTCTCTCTCTCTCTCTCTCTCTCTCCCTCTCTCCCTCTCTCCCTCTCTCTCTCAAATTCTAACTAAACAGCCCTTATACTGTAAATACTCCAAAACATAATGCCAAAGAGTATTAATGCTCTCCCATTCCTACATTACCCCTGCTCTCTCTCTCACCAGTACATTTCCGGTGTGTGTGTGTGTGTGTGTGTGTGTGTGTGTGCGCGCTAACCGCCACTGTGCTCTATGGAGGGATGGAGGGTAGGGTTACTTTTGGTGACAGATATTTGCTAAATAATGAGCCTGTCAACTACACAGCCTTGTTTAAATCAGAAACAGTGTGTTGGCGCCAAACAAAGTTTAGATCACATTTACATTTATCGGGTTTTCTTCACTAAAATGTTCTTATCCATGGACGCCCACTTCTGACAAATAAAATTAAATAACTAAAAATAGGCATCCATTTTTTTCCATTAATACGTAATTATATACATATTTCACAATATAAAATGTTTCAGTAACAATGATATTATATTTATACACATTTTCAATATTTTCAACTGACTGACGTACTTTAGAGGGCGCTGTCTTCAGTTCAGCACTCAATTTAAAGTTAGTTTAAAAATATTAATATTGACAAAGCCAAGAGATTGTTGTTTGATGATGATGTCATGATGCTTTCAGTTCTTGGCAGATTTTCTGTGGCTTTTTCATTGTTCACATCGATATCGAATTATATCGTATCGACCAGAATTAAGAAATATATTGTGATATAAATTGTGGCCGTATCGTCGAGCTCTAATTTTGAAACAAGTCAATACATTGAGATAGAATATTTTTTAATTTTTACTATTTACTAATACCCAAAATAATGAGATGCTATCTCTATATTGCCCTAGTATCGCAAACTAATGAGATACTACCTCTATACTGCCATAGTAGCTCAAACTAATGAGATAGTATTTCTATATAGCCTTAGTATCTCAAACTAATGAGATACTATCTCTATATTGGCTTAGTATCTCAAAATAATTAGATACTATATTACCTTAGTATATCAAAATAATGAGATACTATCTCTATATTGCCTTAGTATCTCAAACTAATTAGATACTATCTCTATATTGCCTTAGTATCTCAAACTAATTAGATACTATTTCTATATTACCTTAGTATATCAAACTAATGAGATAGTATCTCTATATTGCCTTAGTATCTCAAACTAATTAAGATACAATCTCTATATTGCCTTAGTATCTCAAACTAATGAGATAGTACCTCCAAATATTGAGATGATAAGGTTCCTTTTTTATTAGTTAATAGTTAGTTTGATTATTTGATGGGTCAGAAACAGGCCAAACCTAACAGATACTTAACTGAGGTAATATTCTTTATTTGGGACGTTTAGAGCCTGCCTCTGAATATTACTGGAGCACTCTTACTGCTCTGAGGACAGAATGTGGTCCAGGAAGATGTTACCATCAGCAAATATGAGGCCGCTGAAGCGGGCACTGAATAGAAATTGCTGAGTAAGTAAGCATGTTTATTCGCGTTGGAAGATACGTTTCCTCCATGTGACACAGCATGAGCCTGTAAACACTAACATCCTGTCACAGCGCATAAAAGTGAAATCTGCAAAAAACGATAAGAGACTTCGCATTTCACAATCTCTCAGATGAAAGATACACTGATAAGTCACGGAATAGTGACCTGGCAAGACATGAGTTTTGTCTCCTCATTCTCCTGAAGCCACAAAATCTGTCTAGTGTAATGTAACTGAATGAGCAGAATAAGCAGTAGGACCAACGGTGCCTTACCCTGCGTCTTTAACACTGGCATGAAGCAGAGTGAAATCTATGTCACACTCCCTCAAACAGATCAACGCTTTTATAAAATGTGGTGTGTTACCACACCATACATTTGAGTGTGTGGGCATCTGTGTGTAGACTGAGTGGTTTAAAGTGGAACAGAACAGTCTCATTTTTAAACCAGGGCCGTCTTTCTATAAGCACCGCCAGCTCCTAAAGAGACGATAAAACACGGTCTGGTGTCAAAACAGTGGAGAAAATTAATCTTATACATAAACGAAAGCTGGGGACGCGACAGTTCTCTCGTGTCGTGTTTGGTCTGGATTTGTGTGTTTACACTAGCAGCAGCCATCGTGCCTGTTCACAGCTGTAGGCTTTAAGAGCATAACACATAGAGCGTGTGAAAGAATATTGCAGTATTACTTTAAAATCCTAAGACATACACAACTGATTATTCAATTACAGCAAGTTCTTGTTCAGGGTTTATTTCTGACTAACTTTCCATCAAGCTATTGCAAGTGTGTGTATCTATCTAATAAATATATACACACACACTTCACTTTAACAAACATTAAATGCAAAGAGCTGCAGAATAATTGACGACTGCAGCAGGGGAAGTGTGCAGAGTCAGAGAGAAAGGTGCTGAGGTCATCCAGGTCGAGACGGGGGTTTGCTGATTTGCTCTTTGAAGGAGTAAACCAGGTGAGACCAGACCCACCTGAGCAGAGTGTGAGGAGAACGGAGAGTGTGAGAGGGGGAGGATTTACTTACTGTGATGGACAGAGCCAGACAAACGAACGTGAATCTCTTGATGTGGGACTTGGTGACCGTCGTACCAGAGTTTATCAGCTTGTTGCTTGGGTTGTTCTAGAAATACAGAAGACAACCAACCACACATTAGACAAGCAACTTTAAATACATCAAAAACCCACTCAGAAACTAAACTTGACTCAAGGATAGAGACTCCTCACTTCACTCAAAAATGACTCTAACCTGCTACGGTACCAACCAGTTTGACCTCTCAATCTACCAATCAAAATGACCTCTGAATGACCTCCAGTAAAACAAACTATTAATGTCTAGACAATCCGATTAACAGCTTAAAAGAAAACTCATAACTCATAAAAAATACAATCAAATGAACATCCCATATTGTTACATTAACTACTAAACTACCTACTGACTGTGGTAATGACGTTTTTGATTATTCCTGTATGCAAATCACCTCTTGCCTTTAACTCACTCAGTCACATTTAACAGGTTTAACATCCTCCACAAGGGGGTGCTGTTAGTCCCCTTGTTAAACTTGTTAAATTCGTGTAAAGTGTTCACCAAATGTCACCAGCTTCGAAGTAAAGGTTTCGTTCTTAAATATTCTTGCTGCTGTTAGCCGTGGAAGAGAAGAGTGTCCACTGTGACCCTTGTGTTACTTCCCTCTCTCTCCCTCTGCCTGCTGCTGACTCACTGAGCGTGTGCGTTTATGAATAGACAGAGTCAGACAATCAGAGATGCTTCGCTGGCGCACAAAGATCAGTGTAAGATCACGGTCTTAGAGGGCTGCATGCTTTTGCCAAAGTAGGCCCTCAACCCTCTGTTCCACCCTGTGGGACTCTCCTGCTTTCTGTTTATCCATAAATATTACACTCTGTCAAATGGCAGGGGAGCGTCATAGACATGCTGGTGCCAACAAAAGGAGCAGGTCTCTGCAGAGGTGCAGCCTGGGAAATTAGACTTCAGAGCCCTGACTAACTTCATTTGTGCTGAAAGTTGAGTTTTGTGTGTTGTACAAGTCAAGCTTTACCTTGTCAAACGCAGGGTAGACCGCCCGGAGTTCAGTGAGCCACCCGTACGGCATGTGACCGACCGGATACGTAGCTGTTAACACTGCCACTGCCTGGAAATAAAGAAATACAAACAATAACAAAGACTTCCACAGCAAACTACGAAACTGAAGGTCAAAAATACGCCATTTTGTGAAATACCAGCAATTAAACCTGTGTGTCCAGCAGGATCTATGTCTACGACACAGTTACAATCCTTGACCGCGGCAGCTGTGCTCAGAGGTTGTTGTGAGATAATAACAAACGGAAAGTGAATCAGTCACAGTCTCAGTCGCTCTGTTGGAGGCAAACCTCATAACCCTCAAGGTTCGGTGGCTCCGACAGTCACAGTGAAGTGTATACAGCAGCAGGAAAAAGGGGTAGGGCACTATTTGGAATCAGATTTGTCCATGAGCTACTCATTAAATGTGATGCCTGTCACAGACACAGACGAAAACAAGCTGGAGACCAACTTGAGGACGCTCTCAACAGCCCCACAGCATTATACACCCTCCGCCATCATTCACAGACGGGATTTGGTGCAGTGGCCTTTTCATTTCATAAACAGTGCCGTGTACTGCTCCCAAACGACTGAACTTTAGTTTTATCGCCCTACGACACATTTTCCCTGTAAAGTTTTTACGGCGCTCTTTGGAGTGTCAAAGTTCAGTGTTTATTTATTTATTTATTTACCCGTATAACAGCAGCTCGCTCCGCGGGAGCTGTAGCTTTAAGCTCGTTGTTTACTCTGTTCTGCTTCGTCTACCAGAAGACTGAGGAATACCTAAAGCCTTTGAAACTCCAGCTTTGTTCCAATCAGCAGATGCTCCTTGAGAATCAACAGCAAAATGTATGAACGCATTTTACACATCAGAACACGCTCAGACAAACTCTCAGTGGTGGTACTCTCAAGGGAACGTATCCACTGTCTATTTTTAGGGAACATATTTGTGCTGTATTCTATATTCATTCATTTCATCTCCAGCACCTTTTAAAAAACACCCTTTAGTGACAATAATGCACGTGTTTTGAGAGTGTAGCTCTAACCAACGCCTTCAGTGTTATTTCACTGGAGTCAAGGCTGTAGGGTCCAGACTCCAGTCAGCACTTTTGTTGTCATTAGTCAGAGTTCACATGCTTTTTCCAAGCTTCTGAACGATTACTTAATGTGTTATGAGTTTAAACACAGTGGGTTGATTCTAACTTTGATGAAGACTAAATGTTTTAACTTTATATATAAACCTCACCTTTTCACATGGCTCTATTTTCAGCTCAGAATACCAGAGATTATCGGACTGTGTGTAATGTGCAAACATTTACGAGCACTGTTGGTCATAAATGATCTCCCTGGAATCTTCTGTGAGGTTGTGTGAGGTGAATGTGTTAGGTATTAACACTGAATGGTGTTATGTTGTGTGTGTGTAAATTCACTGACCTCTGTAGCAGCAGTGCTCCCTTTAAGGTCGCGGGACACAAACAGGTTGACGATGGGTCGGCTGATGCGCTGTGTGGCCAGGATCAGGGCCAGGGGCCACCAGAAATTCAGCATCTTTTTAATGGTGGCGTCACCCTGAGGCCAACACACACACACACACACACACGGTGAGTCCACATCAGGACCCAGGAGAGAGGTTGAAGGAAAAGCAAGTCAGGTTAAAGATGACTAAAGACAGTCACCCGGAGGAAACCCACGCAGACGCAGGGAGAACACACCACACTCCTCACAGACAGTCACCCGGAGGAAACCCACGCAGACACAGAGAGAACACAACACACTCCTCACAGACAGTCACCCGGAGGAAACCCACGCAGACACAGGGAGAACACACCACACTCCTCACAGACAGTCACCTGGAGGAAACCCACGCAGACACAGGGAGAACACACCACACTCCTCACAGACAGTCACCCGGAGGAAACCCACGCAGACACAGAGAGAACACACCACACTCCTCACAGACAGTCACCCGGAGCGGGAATCGAACCCACAACCTCCAGGCCCCTGGAGCTGTGTGACTGCGACTCTACCTGCTGCGCCACCGTGCCGCCGAAGGAAAATATGAAAATATTAAATAAATAAAGAATTGTAAGAAGAGTGTGATGTTCGTCTCTTGATTTCTAAACCAATATAAAACTGATCACAAACAACAACTAATTCCTTTAAACTGGATGCTTCTGAGCGCTGTTACGGCATCAAAGAGATTACATCAAACAAAACGTCCTTGTTCCTTGCTTTTTGAATTAAGAGAGACATAAAAATCCACATTGTTTACTCCCCGTTCCTTTCCTGAAGATGCAGAAAACAACCGATTTACAATGAATAAGTTGCACATGTGACCTCCAGCACCATCTGCAGCAGATCACCCAGCCCACTCAGGAGGAGTGTAGTTACTGTAGACAGTCTGTTGGGTCAGAGGTCCTGTTTACAGGCCTCTAAAGTCGTGCTGCCGTTCTGTAGTCAGTGACATGTCTATATTAGGAAAAGTGGTCAAATCAACTCTTCTGCACTTAGAATTGAGGTCATAAAACTGAGAACCTGACAAAAACACCTGCAAGTTTTTTTCCAGTGTGGTAGGAAAGTAGATCCGGCGTAACGGTGCCGTTAGAGGCGCTGACATTTAATAGTACCCTGACTTCACCATAAACATCATGTCGATGTGTTAGTGTTCACTTGTAGAAGAAAGCAGCATTATTCACATTTCCTGAGTCGGATAATCGTTTACTTCAAAGTATGACGAGGCAACGTTGGAAAATGTCATACGTTTCTCTATAGAGAATTCCACCTGGAAATCCTAATATGGGCATGAAGCTGATTAAAGAATGACACAGAATTGTACCGCGCCACATACATGGGTCTAAAAGGCAGAGTAACAACCTGCTTATTTCTAAAAGGATAAAGTGTAATGGGACTACGGTCGTGTAAAATGTGCCAGGTGTGAACTAAGTAATACATACCCCCAGCTCAGGACCGCTGGAGTCTGGGATGTTGTCATGAATACTTCGGTAGTAGCCCAGACCCACAATGGTGAAGCGCACCAGGGCTCCCATGTACAGAGAGAGAATGGGAATCAACAAAGGCTCCACACACTCCAAGTGACTCTGCAGCAGAATAGCAACAAAAACAATCTAGAGAGAGAGAGAGAGAGAGAGAGAGAGAGAGTAAGAGAGAGAGAGAGAGAGAGTAAGAGAGAGAGAGAGAGAGAGAGAGAGAGAGTGAGACAGAGTAAGAGAGAGAGAGAGAGACAGTAAGAGAGAGAGAGTGTGAGAGAGAGAATGAGAGAGAGAGAGAGACAGAGAGAGAGAGAGAGAGAGACAGACAGACAGAGAGAGAGAGAGAGAGAGAGAGAGAGAGAGAGAGAGAGACAGAGTGAGAGAGAGAAAGACAGAGACAGAGTGAGAGAGAGAAAGACAGAGAGAGAGAGAGAGACAGAGAGAGAGAGAGAGACAGAGAGAGAGAGAGACAGAGAGAGAGAGAGAGACAGAGTGAGAGAGAGAGACAGAGTGAGAGAGAGAGACAGAGTGAGAGAGAGAGAGAGAGTGAGAGAGAGAGAGAGAGACAGAGTGAGAGAGAGAGACAGAGTGAGAGAGAGAGAGAGAGTGAGAGAGAGAGAGAGAGAGACAGACAGAGTGAGAGAGAGAGAGAGAGAGAGAGAGTCAGAGTCAGAGAGAGAGAGAGAAGACAGAGTGAGAGAGAGACAGAGACAGAGAGAGTCAGAGTCAGAGAGAGAGAGAGAAGACAGAGTGAGAGTGAGAGACAGAGACAGAGAGAGACAGAGAGAGAGATTTATCAAAAAAAGCATTTATTTATCCATCATTTACACATTAATACAGTGTTGCAGTGAAACACGTCACAGCACAGACATAATCTTTCTTACTTCACTGTTATTGTGCAAAATCAGAGTACACACTTCCTTTTTATTTGTAACACACACTAAATTGATTCTTTTTTTTTCCCTTTTCCATGGAAAACAGCCTTAAGGCAATAGATATATGACACAGACCTAAAACCACACACTTCTCTAAGGAGAAGAAAAGTCAGGACTTCACAGAACTGCAATAAAAGATTTGGAGAAGTAGGACCTGCAGCCAACTTCTAAGACATAACTTACTGTAGTAAACTAAACTGGACAAAAATGGAGATACGTGCTTTTCTTTGGACACTGATGGTCTGTTGACGTGTGGCCATGTGCCTTACCTGCGCTACGACATCAGAGATAGAGGCACAGCCAACGAGGAAGCTGTGCTTGTGCTTTAATAGGATTCCAGCATGCGTCCAGGCCTGGGAAGACACACACACACACACACACTGTTCAGAGCTCAGAGAGTCACGAGTCATGGGCAATTACACCATCAAGACCCAGGTAGAATTAATACTGAAACAAAGAGTAATCTGGACCTTGTGGACACGCTACCATTTGGACGTGACGCAGTGTGGACGCCGTTCTGTCCTCAGAGGGAGGCAGAGTGTACATCCACCCAGACAAACACACTCTCACACACACACACACTCTCACTCCCTAATGCAAATGCATATACACACACACTCCATCTGTCCACTGGAGCCAGTCAGATCTGAGAGCTAGCCGAGTGGACACAGGCAGCCTGAGAAATCAGTGTGTTTGAAGAGTGTTGTCCCTCACCATGGCGTCCAGCAGCGGAAACGCAGCCAGGTACAGGAAAGCCCTCCTGGTCTTAGTGCCCACAGAATCGTCCACGTGGTGCAGCTTGTTGATGATGTAGTAGCCCAGGTCTGTGTAGGCTGGGTGAGGGGAATAAGGCAGAAAAGGTAATGTTGTAGTCAGATGTGTAGAAATGCAGTAAAGACAGGGCCAAGTGTAATTATATGCAATTTTAATTACAGCCCTAAGTATAACATCAGTTACGTAACCCAAAAACATGGAGCTTGTGCAATGTTTAGAGAACCGAAGCAGCCTAAGCCACCTATGACAACATATCCACAGTCACTGACAGCTTGTGGCAGCATCCCAACCCCCTAAGCCACAAGAAAATGGCTCCTCATATCGGCCAAAATAACAGCCCTGGATCTCGGGCCATAGGAAGGAAACCCAATATCCTTCTAAATTGTTCAGGTGCTAATTCCACGGCACTGAATACTCAGAGACTCACTGTGTTCAGCTAATGTTCTCCTCTGCTTCACTCAATGCTAGTGCAGTTCAGCCTGGTGCTGACGCCAAGAGCCTCTCTACCACACGCTCCAGGGTGTAAATGACCTCGGTAAACGCGGTCAGGACGTGGACGGCACATGCTCCAGGCGTGACAACGTGGGCTCAGATCCTATCATCAACATCATCTCATATTTTAAAAGATAGTTGCCACCTTAAGCTTTGGTAAAATTACCCGACCTATTTTTGACCTCGGTCGCTCCAACTTTCTGTAATTTGGTGCTGATGAAGTCGTGCTGGTGCGCCGAGTAGGAGGACTTACTGCTTAATGAGTGCATAATAACAGGGTGCCAATGACGCCATTCCTTCGTGTCCACGTCTATTTATGAGAAAGTGACAACAGCTGGGCAGGAGCTCATCCGTGCAAGAAGAGGACAGAGATCACGTGTACAGCGACCAGGAACACCGAGGATGCGACCATGAACTGAACACAGTGTTCCTGCAGAGTCATTATCACCAGGGTTTGTGTACAGAGGAAAATTACAGCCCACAGCACATCTGGCTAAATGACTAAGGTCAAATGGACCGGGAAAGAGAAGCAGGTCGGAGAGGTCTCTGATCAAGGGACCTTCATAATATAGGTTCATTTGGAGGAACTAAATAAAAGGAACTAAATAATGATTTAGTTTGGTGACTGATTATTTCCCAGTGGATGTTGTAATAGAGAGAACCTCTTAATAGTGGCATGGAGCCTTATGGAAGGTGAGAAAACAGATGGGAGCATTAATATGAGATAAAACAACAAATAAATCTCACCACTGACCTATTAGAGTGTGGAAAATGATGGCTACAGTTCCAGCAGCAACCATGCAGAGCACGGCCTTGGTCCGGTCGCGTTTGCTGTTGACGAACACCAGCCCCACGTTCTTGAAGTCGCTCATGGGTCCAGTGAAGAACTTCATCAGGGAATAGGCCAGTCCGTAACTGGCCAGCATCTCCACAGCATCTTTTTTTACAGTAGCGATACCTCGGTTTAAAGCCTGAGAGAGACAAGAGAAAGCAAACACATCTATGAATCAGTTCCGACACCTCCTCAGGACGTCTGACAGAGTCCTCTGTTTTAACGCAGGGGAAAAAACGGTGGACCATTCAAATAGATGTCTCTGAGCTCTCATCTGATCATTCAGTCAAAACCACATTTGTACTTGAGCTTTATAAACACAGCTTCCACTTCCTGCATGACCACACTGCGGTCACACACACACACACACACACAATACGGGATAACTCCAAGACCAAGAGCTAGATACAAACACCTTCTTATTGCAAGGCAGGGTTTCTCAGTTTACCCAGATAATTTGAGACCAAGGCCTTGTTTACAGTTGTCTTTTAAATCCAGACACAGACAACACTGAGATATAATGACAAGCATAAACACTGTCTTACCTGTATAACCCCCCCCTCACCCCACCCCACCCCACCCCACGCCCATGGCATTTGGATTAGACCCTAATGCTTGGATTCCTATTGACCTCCATGAAAACAGATCCGGTTCATAAAGGACAGCAGTAATCAGCGCTGTTACTTTCTTTCACAGCTCCACTCGTCCAGAAACAGGACCCAGGAAGAACAAGGCTCCAAGAACAACAAATACCACAATCCCTTTTAACCTGCATTTATCTGCCTTTTGACTTGTAGCATCCCTAAAAAAAATAAAATAACAGCCTTAAGAGCTCACGGCTGTGTACTTTTCCGAAGCGGACCACCTGAGAACTCCTAATCAGCATCAACAGAGCTGGCGTCAAGCCCCATTTAAGGACAGCGTTCGCTAGAGGGTGGCTCACAAGCCCACAGCAACAAACGTGATTTTACAGTGGCACTTAATTCACACGCTGTGGCTGTAGGAAATCTAACAAGCCCAGAATGGTCACCTCAGGCATTTTGGGCAAGGGCTGGGGAATATGACAAAACAGTGAGCAGTTTGATGTAATACCCCACACCATTCTTGATACAAGAATAAACAGGACAGGGTGTTAATCTCAGGTCTGTTTATTCAGCATTTGACACCGCACTGAACTGAATTTACTTTCACAACATTGTGTGCACTTTTTACAGTAAAATATACAGAGCAGTCGATCTATGTTTTATGAATGAAAATAATGTCAGAGCCTACAACGGTTGAGTGAAACGAGTTACTAATATGTTCAAACGTTGATGTTTACCATTAGCTAACAGCTACAAAAAACTAGCACAAAAATCAACTATTCAACAAAAGCTTTGGGATTTAATCACATTTTTCATTTTTGAGGAATTTAAACTGAACATTCAGCCACCCATAATCTTCTACTGTTCATTAGCAACGTTAGCATCATAGCTCAGTGCTAAATTACAGAAGCAAATTTTGGACAAAGGTTTGGACTAACTGTTTGCTAGCTCTCCAGTCTATTTACATGTTCAAAACCAATGTGTTTTTGAATCCCCAGTGTCAGTAAAAACCAAAAAACAAACAAGCATACACACACTAACGGTTCGGTATGCTAGGCTTTCTCTCTTTCTGCTCACAGCAAAGAAAAGGCATCAGAAGTTTTTAGACAATGGACAGAGCTCAAAACGTTGAAAAGCATGAGCTAAAATGAGGATATTGTTATTTTCTTGCTCTATGGGTGGGTAATATTGACTTATTTTTGCTTTTTCAGATCACTTAAAGTGGAAATAATTTAGGAGATGGCTAACTGTGCTACCGAAAGTCCTACAAAACAAAACAACTCAAGTTGAGAATGAGTTGCCATGGTAACTCAAATAGTGAATAACCTTGGAGAAGTTAAACTATACTAGGGTGACCAGACGTCCTCTTTTACCAGGACATGTCCTCTTTTTTAGACTTAAAAAAATGTCCGGGCGGAATTTCACAAACGTCTGGGATTTTGTTTTTCTAGAACTTACATAGAACTTCGAAAAGTTTCGTTCACAAACTAGTCCCGCCCTCCCTTACTCCGATTGGTTCGCTTGAGTAAGAAGGGGGAGTGGTGAAGTAGCCTAAAATCTTCTGATTGGACGGTCTGACTGTAGAGCTACCGTTATTTTTCTTAAAAATTCCATTCTACGTTAAAAAAGGTGGAGCTTCTGAACAGAAACAAACAAGAGAGAATAACATCTCCCCACATTCATAGATGTCCCCTTTAATTGGACCTTACATTTGGAGCAGAAGATAAATGATTTTCGCTGATAATATCTGCATTTTAACTAAAAGGATAACAAAAATGCTTAAAGAACCCTCAAATGATGTGTTGTTAGCTGATTTGTGAGGGAAGACGAGTGGTGAAGAGTGGGTGGAGACGGAGGGTAGAACGAATAGCAAATTCATTTGTGAAGTGTTACATCTAAGCCACTTAAGATGTTACAGAGTTTATTAACGTTGGAAATGAGTTCTAAACGTTTAATGAGGAAGAACTTGGAGTTTTCTTCCAAGAATTTCAAACATTCAGTTCCAGTGGAATATGGACAAAGCTGAACTGGAAACGTTGAAATGGAGAAGTCTCAGCTGATGGAAAATGCTGATATATAATGACACATTCATCACCCACGGTCTGGAGACCTTTGTCATTCCTCACCACCACAGCTTCAATCAGACTGTAATTAGACTTCATGCATTACATAATTTTCCACTTAAATAAAAAGTGCCTAAAATTAGGTTTAGCTCTTTCAAATGCAGTCACTTCACAGATCTACAGACAATATTGCTGATAAATGTGACCTAATTTATTGGCAGTGAGTGACAGTGAATTCCAAAAAGCCCTTGAGACAGTGACCCTCCTGTTTCCTTCCTTCAGGGCAGCACCAAAGTTTAGGGAGGGACTACAGATATTCGGATACACACACAAACGAAAGCAGTCTCAGCACTGAGAACTTGTGCCGATAGAGACGTCCACTCTTTAGCCTGGTGTCCCCCAATCGCACACAAGGTCACTGGACAGCTCAGCGCACTTAGAGGGGGACATACAGTGCTCAGTTCTGTTGTGTTGGTGGAAACCAAGGAGTACAGGGCCCCAGTTCATCACACACTCACACACTTTGGACAGTTTCAAACAGACAATACATGTACCGATGTGTGTTTGGCCTGTGGGAGGTAACCAGGGCACCACACTCCTCACAGACGATGACACCGAGGTAGGGACTGAAACCCACAGCCCCAGGACCTTGAAGCCGTACGGAGAGACACTAACCCTAGCGCCACCATGTCGCGTTTTCGAATAAACTGAAGACCAGGGCATCAAATGAAGTGGTGACGGAGCTGTTGTTGTTGCTCTTAAAAGGCTTGGTTCTACTTTGGGGAATAAATCCAAACGTAGAGAGACCTTAGAGACACTTCACCTGCTGCAACAAGCCACAACAACTCAAACAAAAGGGAAACGAAAATGAGTGTCTTTCAATAATTCATCCACCGCCCCAGCTCTCCACGCTCCTTATCGTCCATATTCTTCTGCTGCTCTTGTTACACCCTCCCTCTCAGTGTGGATGTGTGTTAGTGTGTGTGTGTGTGTGTGTGTTGCACACGCTCCTTTTGGTAAGCTACCAATTCATCATTCAGCGCCGTACGACAATGTGCCCAAAGATAATAAATGTCTGTTAAGGGGGCGGTCAGACTCCAGAGCCTTCAGTACACACTTCTTCCTGCTCACATTCTGCTGCTCAGAAAAAGGAACAGGCTCTTGTATTATCAGACAAAGCCCAGAGATCAGACCGCACTCGTGTAGATTATGTTTATGGCGTCTATTGTCTGTTTGGCTTTGGAGTAACCAACAAAACTCTTCTAATCCAGGCATGGCCTTATGGGTAGGGAAGTGGGCTTGAGTCCTGAATACCGCTGGCTCAATCCCCACAACCTTCAGGAAATTAGAGGTGGGAGGAGTGAAGGAACAGCACACTGTCACCTCCCTAAACATCCATGAGTCCATGAGGCAACCTCGGTCTCCATTTAAAGTAACAGTACTTTCACTCTCCGCTGTAAAAGACCAAGTCTCTGTCTCTAATCATTAACGCTTTTATTAAACTCCAGCACTTCATCCATTCACAGCAGTTTAATACTCTTTCTGTGGAGAGGAGAACAATCTAAATGCTGCAGGCTCGACGGGTGCCAGGTTGTAACTGCTGCGATATTTAAGGTGGAATGGAAAATTTCAGTAATAAACGCACTGTATTTAATGAAGATATTAAACCATGAACCCACAGATCTTCAGAACAGTATCAAACATAGAACTGATATCAAAGAGGAACTGACAATTTTTTAACACAAGCACTATCTACTGAAAAGTCTGCTGCTTTTATATTAAAATACACATTGCGCTACAAGTTGTTACCATGGAGACTAAGTGGACCTCACTCTAAACTGTCTCCTCATTGGCTGATCGAGCTGCAGCCGGATTGGGAGTAGATTTTAGAGACATTTCTTCTCAGACTCACTTTAAAATAGAGGAAACCACTATATGCCGTTTCCTATTGAAAACAGTGACATTATATTCTTCAGGATCTGAGCCAGAACCTCAACTTTTACTCCAGGACATTATGGACCTTCCACACCTTCTGAGTAGCAGCAGGTTAGTGTTCTCCGGGTGACTGTCTGTGAGGAGTGTGGTGTGTTCTCTCTGTGTCTGCGTGGGTTTCCTCCGGGTGACTGTCTGTGAGGAGTGTGGTGTGTTCTCCCTGTGTCTGCGTGGGTTTCCTCCGGGTGACTGTCTGTGAGGAGTGTGGTGTGTTCTGCCTGTGTCTGCGTGGGTTTCCTCTGGGTGACTGTCTGTGAGGAGTGCGGTGTGTTCTCCCTGTGTCTGCGTGGGTTTCCTCTGGGTGACTGTCTGTGAGGAGTGTGGTGTGTTCTCCCTGTGTCTGTGTGGGTTTCCTCTGGGTGGCTGTCTGTGAGGAGTGTGGTGTGTTCTCCCTGTGTCTGTGTGGGTCTCCTCCGGGTGACTGTCTGTGAGGAGTGTGGTGTGTTCTCTCTGTGTCTGCGTGGGTTTCCTCCGGGTGCTCCGGTTTCCTCCCACGGTCCAAAAACACATGTTGGTAGGTGGACTGGTGACTCAAAAGTGTCCATAGGTGTGTGTGTGTGCGTGAGAGAGAGAGAGAATGTCGCCCTGTGAAGGAATGGCGCCCCCTCCAGGGTGTATTCCTGCCCTTCAACCTAATGATTCCGGGTAGACTCCAGACCCACCGCGACTCTGACCTGGGTTACAGACAATGAATTAAATTTATTGTTCTAAAATCTTTAAGTAGAACCCTTCTACTGTAGTGGTACTATTTCTTCATTGCCATGAACACTAGAAACTGCTGAAGTTGGAGTGATGTTTGTCATTGTAGTCAGTGTTATGCCCATATAATAAACTATAAAAGCAGATTTGACATTTTTGAAAATTGCTGGCATTTTACCTTCTAAATGCTGCTGAATCCCTGCTGAGTCACAATATGAAAATGACATTCATTTTTCCCATAAAGAAGTCAGCACAGACTGATGTGGGCATGACACTGACTACACTGCTCTTCAGAGCTTGAATTATGTAAAAACACTCTCAGCCCTCAGTTGGATTCCGTGCATGGCACAAAGTGAATCATTCAATCATTCATTATCTGTAACCCTTATCCAGTTCAGGGTCGCGGTGGGTCCAGAGCCTACCTGGAATCACAGGGCGCAAGGTGGGAATACACCCTGGAGGGGGCATCAGTCCTTCACAGGGCAACACACACACACACATTCACTCACACCTACTGACACTTTTGAGTCTCCAATCCACCTACCAACATGTGTTTTTTGGAGTGTGGGAAGAAACCGGGGCACCCGGAGGAAACCCACACAGACACAGGAAGAACGCACCACACTCCTCACAGACAGTCACCCGGAGGAAACCCACGCAGACACAGGGAGAACACACCACACTCCTCACAGACAGTCACCCGGAGGAAACCCACGCAGACACAGGGAGAACACACCACACTCCTCACAGACAGTCACCCGGAGGAAACCCACGCAGACACAGGGAGAACACACCACACTCCTCACAGACAGTCACCCGGAGGAAACCCACGCAGACACAGAGAGAACACACCACACTCCTCACAGACAATCACTCGGAGGAAACCCACGCAGACACAGGGAGAACACACCACACTCCTCACAGACAGTCACCCGGAGGAAACCCACGCAGACAGAGGGAGAACACACCACACTCCTCACAGACAGTCACCCGGAGGAAACCCACGCAGACACAGGGAGAACACACCACACTCCTCACAGACAGTCACCCGAGGAAAAAAATAAAATAAAAATAAATAAATAAATAAATAACCAATTTAAACAAAAACAGAAAAGGAGATTAATATAAATAAGCTCTTGCAGGTCGTACTAAGGACACTAGATAAGGGAAGTGGGGGAATTTTGGTGTATTACGTGAATGTTTTGGCGTGAGGTGTGGATTGGTGCCGACTTCATGTAATTTTTGAACATGAGAAAATTATTTCTTTGACATAATGAGCGCAAATGTATAATATGTTTGAGAAATTAATCTAAAAAACCTAGTCACAGATCTAGGGATCAATTCCAGTGTTACTTAAAAAGTACTTTAAAGTCCATTACTCTAAAACGTAAAGTGAATTCATCCTTACGTAATCACCTCTAACCACCATCTCGTCCTAATTTCACCGCTCACAGCTCGGCTTGTTTGTTGAAAAAGTCACCAAATTGCAGTCGCCTACGTCTTTTTTGGTCAGTTTGTTTAACTGCACTCCGGAATGGTGCAATTAGACAGGGAGTAGGTGGACGTCCAGCAAAGCATTTCACCGGTGGGAGACAAGACCCACTGCCTGATAAACACAGCCCTCTAACTACCAGAGGATTATGGCGCCTGGTGAATAGTGTCAGACAACTGCTAGTTATAAATACATTTCCGAGATGATTCATATTCTGCTTCATGTTCGCCTCAGGCTTTTCTGAACTAATAGTTTGTTTCTGTAACTAGCCACAGATGGAGAGTCTACAGTAAACCCAGTGAACTCTGCAGGTGAGTCAAACGGGAAATTATTCACTGAGACAAAGCATGTGACACGTGTGCTTTCAATACAACACAGTGTACGAACACAATTCAATTCATACTTACGGAGTAACGTATAAATCACCCATCTCCTGTGTTGAGAACCCTTCTGATTAAATAAGTCTGTGGCAAATATGTGGGAATCAAGAAAGCTAAAGAAGATTTAAGTCACTGTATTATGTTCAATTAACGTGTTCATCCATTTATCACAATGTTTTCATAACTACATCATTAACAAATAAGCGGTCGCTCAGCCAGCACCTCGTGATAGGAACCAAACATCTGGAAAGCCATTACATGAAAACGGTATCAATTTATGACCGTGTTTTAATCTAATGTGTATTTTTACGTAATTTAACATCATGGAGGAGTGGTACGTGTAGGGCGTCATAAGGCAAAATAGTGCCCAAAAACAACGGCTTCTGGATAGTAACTGGCTGGGTATATGTCTCTACAAATGTGCTTGGTATAGCATAGTGGATAACCCAACTGCTCTCCAAATTGGTAGATTGGTGTTTGATTGGCTGTCGGGAAAAGCCCACCACAATATTCCATAAAGGGCCCTAGGGCAAGACTCCTAATGCTACGTTCCCGTTTTTTAAATTACGTTTAAAACTGTAAACCGTCTGAAAAACACCATTCATTCATTCTTGCATTCATTTTCTGCAATCACTTCGTCCTGATGGGTGCCAAGGTGGGTCCAAAGTCTATCGGGAATCATTGGGAGCAAGGCACACAAGGAACACACCCTGGACAGAGCGCCAGTTCATCACAGGGCTAACACCACTACTGTAAATGTGTTTGAATCTTTCTACACTCATGACCCCTTCACAGTATTCTTATTACTTTTAGCCCTAGTTGAGCCTCCTACTTCCTGCCCCCTGCACTTTTAGTTTGTGACATATCATACGTGTGCGTAGACACCAAGATAAGCTCATTGTATTTGAATCACCCTCCGTAAAAAAGGTGATTCTGAAGCACTTCACATCAGAGCACGCTGACATACTTCCCCCTTCAGCCTCACAGGAGCGTCGAGTGTGTTTTGGGCTTGGTGTGTGTCTGACAGAAAAGCAGACCCACTGTATGCTCTGTTACAAAACCTAGGCCTTATTTCTCTGACTGTAAACAAAAACAAGGGCAGTTCACACTGAGGTTATGAGCCATTTCACCCCGCCGGAAAAATCAGCCCATCCAAAAGTGCGCATTCATGTGCCTCAGATTGGGGCTGCATTGTTCAGGCTGAATGGGCTCCGTGCTGGTGTTGATGCCCTGTGTGACCAGCTGTTGACGTGCACACACTCGGGCCATCTACCCTTGGTTGTGATGCTTCTGGTCCACAAAAGCCCTGTTTACCCCTCACTGACAGGAGTGCAGGCTTCGGTGCAGGAGTCATCATAACTCGTACGACACTCGCAGCCCATTCAGAGCGTTCCCCTCGGCTGGAAAAACGAAATCCTGAGGGGGATGCGCTTTGCTTTTCTGCGGTTCTCAGCTGAATGAGGCCAAACTTGGCTTCTTGGGCTGACTATAGGCGCCACCTTAAAAATGGTGCACGATTTAAGGCGGAAATCACACAAGAAGGAAATTTCAGTTGCATCCAGGTGTTTTAAGTGAATCTTGCACACAGTCAGAAAAAAATATGTATAATTTTATAAGTATTTTTTTTAAATATTAATGTATTTATTATTTGTTTTACAGTGTGGTTTTTTATTGATTGACAGTGTAGCCACAGAATAAGCTGGAGAGCTGTGTCAGAATAATAATACAAGACCATGTATATATGTGTGTATATACACTATATCTATATAAGTGTGTGTGTGTGTGTGTGATGTAAATGTATCCAGAAGCACTTGCCTGTTCTCCGAGGTCGATGGCGATGTTGGTGATGGCCAGAGGGACCAGGAACCGTATGAGCGGCCAGTAATGCGCGAAAGCCGGGAACGTCACCATGTCTCCGGGAGGAGAGAGCTGCGGTCATCTGCTGTCCGCCCGCCGGGAGAAGAAGGAGAAGGAGAAGGAGGAGAAGGAGCTCGGTTCAGTTCAGCTCTCTCCTCTGTGTGTCTCTGTGAGTGTTTTTATGGTAGCTTTTTCTAACAGGAATCCAGACAGGAGAGATCCGTCCCTGTCCTCCTACACAGCAACAGCATCATAAACAATGACGGAGTGAGAGGAGGGCGGCCAGAAATTTCTGCGGACCGACGGCTTCTCCATTGTTCGTCCATGGGCCGCGGGAAGAAAAACAACAACACACACCGAGCCGCTGCCGAACCGTCGCCGTGATTAGAGCCGTCTGCCTGGTTCTCCGGTGCTCGGTACGGATGTCACCGTTATTCCTCTTATTACTGGCGGCCGTCGCTGCAGCAGATCGGCCTACCACCCGGGTCCTCCGCCTTTAAACCAGCCCCCCCCTCTCTCTCCACTCGGCTCCTGCAGCACGTGTGGAAATCACGCCCACCCACTTACGTCACGGAGCAAGAGCCTTGCGGGAGCGCGCTTCATTTTTTTTAGCGTGGGCAAGACTCACGCACGCGCGGTTGCTATGGAGTCAGAGTAACGGCCATTCTGCCTAGCACAGATAGCTATCTGTCATTATTAGCAAAATGACATAAAACAAGATTAATATAACAGCATCTAACAGCAAATGTGCAATACTATTACCATTATTTCTCCATTAATGGCCATTATTACCAAATTGCTCAAGAAATAATTACTCTTACCATAACTATTCATAGTCATTATTAGAAAACTGTTCAAATTACAATGTCGCCCTGATTCCAGGCTGTAGGGTGGAGGACTAATGTCCACAGACTCAGCGCCATGCTCTTGTTTCCTCAACATACTTGTGTTACTCAGAATCCTTTTGTTTATTCAGCAATTGCAACGAAACTAATGGTCAAAATAAGCTGATGTTTTCTTTACATCCTGTCAGAAATTCTCACTTTCTAGAACTTTCTATAAAATCACCTGAGGGATCAAAAGATTAGTAGAAGATGATATTGAATGCCCCTTGTATATAATAACTAGCAGGTTTTGAGAGGACTATTTTATATTCATTACACATAGATATTCAAAGGAGTTGTGGTCCCAGAAGACAGCTTTTAGCACTGAAAACTGTCTTTAAATAATGCAGCTATTCTTCCAGCTTTCCTGTGGATAAGTGGTGCATTAAATAATGTGAAGCTAAAGGGAGCTGACTGTAATAAAACTGCTGCCCCAGTGGATGGAATCATCCAGGTTTCTACTCTAAGCACATTTTTAAAAGTAGCAATAAAGTGGGTTAAAACGCCTTGTTTGTGAGAGATCTGACATTGAGAAAGACTAAACTCACAAACTGGATGGAGTGACATCATCTGAAGATTACAATCTGTTGTGCTGATAAACCTTGGGATGAGAGCATTATCAAGAGCACAGATATGACTGCAAGCAAGGATCATTCCTATGTTTCAGTGAAGCTAAAATGTATTGATTGGGATTGTTTTCTTTATAGCCTTGCCCCTACGTAACAAATCCGTCTGAACATGGATTCTAACACATCAGATCATAGTGCTACCTCTTCCTACTGAAGCCTAGGTTCCAGCTCGAGGGCAGTGCAAACTGTTTAGTTTAGACTTAGGCTTAATAAAGGTCTGGAAAACTGATTTATTAAATGTCTAATAAATGGCATCTAACCAAACAATAGAAGCCTAAATAATATAAACAAAGTATGATAATGCTGAGCGTGACAAGGTTGAACCACAGTTGGGTGACCATACATCCTCTCTTTTTTTTCCCCAGACATGTCCTCTTTTCTTGAGATCTAAATACATGTTTTGTTATATTATATAAAACGCAAAGTCATCTCATCTGTCCATAAAACCAACACCAACAGACTGGAAACTTTAAACAAAAACATGCATAATCTCCAAATAATAAAACCCAAAACACCAGCAGGTGAGGGGTTAGTTAAACAAGGCTGTGAATTACATTATATACAACAGATTTATCAGTCTGATTTTATACAGAAATGTAAGTATGCATAAAAACCTGGCTCCCAGCGATGCCCTCTGTGTTTATCTCTGACTGATAAAATGTAGTGCTTGTTTTTACAAACGTTAAAAAACATAATTGTAAACATTTTATCCTGTAGGTCTGTTGATTGAACATTCTAGATTCTCCCCAGAAATGTACACCTATTTAAATAAACATTTAAAGAACACTTGGTACGATTTTGAATTTTTGCTCTTGGGCTCCCCCTACAGTTGCAGAGTGTAATTCGCATTTACAGTACTAGATAGATAAAGAATTTTGTAACAGATTATCTTCTGAAAAAGGCTTACACTAGATTTTAGAACACTGCTGTGAACATTTTGACTGCATTTGTTGGATAATCAGATTTGAATCACAAACTGGGAGGTTTGAGGTTGAGCCTTGAGGTTGTGGGTTCGATTCCCACTCCGGGTGACTGTCTGTGAGGAGTTGGTGTGTTCTCTCTGTGTCTGTGTGGGTTTCCTCCGGGTGACTGTCTGTGAGGAGTTGGTGTGTTCTCCCCGTGTCTGCGTGGGTTTCCTCCGGGTGCTTCGGTTTCCTCCCACAGTTCAAAAACACACGTTGGTAGGTGGATTGGCGACTCAAAAGTGTCTGTAGATGTGAGTGTGTGTGTGTCTGTGTTGCCCTGTGAAGGACTGGCGCCCCCTCCAGGGTGTATTCCCGCCTTGCGCCCAATGATTCCAGGTAGGCTCTGGACCCACCGCGACCCTGAACTGGATAAGCGGTTACAGATAATGAATGAATGAATCACTAAACGGCATCTAAGCTTACTAAAACCAACCAAACAAAGCAAGCCTAAATAATTAGACCACGCTAGCATTTTGCAAAGGTACTGGACAGCTCTACATCACTCCAGGGAATGCAGTTCCACACTACACAGCCCATGCCGGGGGTCTTTATACCTATTAAGGCAATGCTTATCACAAAAACACATTCCATTCTATTAGCTGATGTCTTTATGGAGATTATACAAGCTGTGCACAGGTGAACGACTTGTCAGTAAAATTTACACCTAGATAAAGGTGTTTTAAAGAGGTGTCTAAAAACTACTGGACATAGAGTTTCATCTTGACTGGATTTTATTTTATAGACAAGTGAGGTCATTTTCAAGGCTTCTTTAAACAAATACACAAACACGCCCCCTGTTGCACAACAACTGCCATCACATTCCAGTGAAGGGGAAAAAATGGACTCTCTGTTTCCTGTTTTAACAACAAAGATCCAAAGCTGATTATGAACACAAAGTATGCTTCAATCTTCAGTAAACTGAAATATGTTTTCCCCAATGATTAACCCATCAGCATCAGCGAATACACACACACACAAACACCAGTGATTAGGGGCAGTTAACACATACAAACCTAGAGAGATGGACAGCTATCTCAGTACCTGGGGAGCACAGCTCCTTCCTGCCACATTATTCCGGACGGGCTTGGGAATCAAATCACTGACTCGGTTCGGTTTTGACTCCAAAATTCATAATTAACTAAAAGTACATCCAGCCCACTGTAAAAAATGAAAAACAAGCACAGGGAAAACTCTGCTTTGCAATTTAATTTGACTTCTCAGCAGTTACTGCTCTTTAATAATACAAATAACAGGGTTTAAAAACAGGTTTCCTAAAGTGGAATTATCTTCAACCTTTCTTTTATTTTCATATTTAAAATGTTTGTATTCCTTATATCCCATATTTCCATTTTTATTCATGTTTTTCTCAACTCTTTACGCCAACAAAGTGGACCCTGAATTGTGCGCCTGCATTGTATTATAACTGGGAAAGGATTGTGCAAGAAAGTGCTGCTAAACAAGCCTCCTGCCTGCTGTTATTTCCATAAAAAACACAGAAAAACACCACACTGATCATACACTGACTGTATTTAACATGGAACAGTTTCCCTGCAGGAATCATCTGATAAAACAGATCCTGAGTAAAGCAACCGTGACTGTATCCGCCTTCCTCTACAGATGGGTAACATATCTGTCTTGGGCCTGTCCGCCTGAGGGGGCATTCCACACAGGTCGGCCCGAACTGTCAAACTTGGAGGATTGTTGTTTGGCTTGCTTGAGCACTGGTACATTATAGTGCCTGTCGTCTTCTGTAACTAGGCTTAGGAGAGGCCAGTCTGTTTTGTGATCATCTGGATAGTATGTGATGAACTCCTCAGTGTCAGTCTTGTAAAGACGATACACCTGGAGGGTCTGCTGTAGTGAGTATCCGAGCAGGAACATCTCCACCTGCGTTAGACAGAAAAAACACACACAGTGCTTCATCATCACTCGGCACAATGCGGATAGAACAATGACGGAACGCCAGAACTCACAAACTGCTGGGGGTTGTACCGTTCTAGTTTACATCTGTCACTGGGCATGATCAACACAGGCTCATGTACAGCTGCTAGAAAGAGGCCCATTCTATTGCCAATGTTCTTCTATGGAGATTATTCAAGCTGGAATATAGGTAACTGAATGCCTATTTTACCTGTCTTGATTTATTGGTAGGGCGGCACGGTGGCGCAGCAGGTAGGTGTCGCAGTCACACAGCTCCAGGAACCTGGAGGTTGTGGGTTCAATTCCCGCTCTGGGTGACTGTCTGTGAGGAGTTGGTGTGTTCTCCCCGTGTCCGCGTGGGTTTCCTCCGGGTGCTCCGGTTTCCTCCCACAGTCCAAAAACACACGTTGGTAGGTAGATTGGCGACTCCAAAGTGTCCGTAGGTGTGAGTGAATGTGTGTCTGTGTTGCCCTGTGAAGGACTGGCGCCCCCTCCAGGGTGTATTCCCGCCTTGCGCCCAATGATTCCAGGTAGGCTCTGGACCCACCGCGACCCTGAACTGGATAAGGGTTACAGATAATGAATGAATGAATGAATGATTTATTGGTACATACACATTATTGCCAAAAGTATTCGCTTGTCTACCTTTGCATGCATATGAAATTTAGTGACATCCATAGGTTTTAGTATGATGTCGGCCCAGCCTTTGCAGCTATAACAATATTAACTCTTCTGGAAAGGCTTTCCACAAGGTGTAGGAGTGCGTTTATGGGAATGTTTGACCATTCTTCCAGAAGCTGATTTGTTTTTTGATTTTGGACAAGGCTCACATTCTCCACTCATTCTGATTCCACTAATCCATCCCAAAAGGGGTTCTATTAGGTTAAGGTCAGGACTAAGGTGCAGATCGGTCAAGTTCTTCCACACCAAACTTGCTCATCCATGTCTTTATGGACCTTGCTTTGTGCACTGGTGCACAGCCATGTTGGAACAGGAAGGGTCTGCCCCCAAACTGTTCCCACACATGTTGGGAGCATTAAATTGTATAAGATCTCTTGGTATGCTGAAACATTCAGTGTCCCTTTCACTGGGACTCGGGGGCTGAACCCAACTCCTAAAAAACAATCCCACACTATAATCCCCCTTTTCTTCTGGCAACCCAGAGTCATCCAATGATTGTCAGACGGAGAAACGTGGTTAATCACTCCAGAGAACATGTCTCCAATGCTAGAGTCCAGTGGCGGCGTGCTTTACACCACTGCATCCAATACTTTGAATTGCGCTTGGTGATGTAAGGCTTGGGTGCAGCTACTCAGCCGTGGAAATCCATTCTATTAAGCTCTTTATGCACTGTTTTTGAGCGAATCTGAAGGCAAAATGAGGTTTGCAGCAATTGACTGCAGAAACTTGGGGAGCTCTGCGCACTACGCTCACCATCCACTGACCCCTGTCTATCATTTTAAGGGGCCTACCACTTTGTGGCTGAGCTGCTGTTGTTCCCAATCACTTCCACTTTATTATAATACCATTGACAGTTGACTGTGAAGTACTTAGTAGTGAGAAAATTTCACAACTAGACTTACTGCACGAGTGGCATTCTTTCACGGTACCATGCTGGAATTCACTGAGCTCCTGAAGGCGACCCATTCTTTCACAAATGTTTGTAACAGTAGTCTACATGGACTTTGTTTTATACAACGGTGGCCATGGAAGTGATTGGAACACCTGAGTTCAATGATTTGGATAGATGAGTGAACTCGTCAATATAGTGTATAATATAGTACTAATTCGAAAGATCATCCTTATGGCACAGTTCATCTCAGCGATTCTCACCTGCTCCAGCCCTCCGCTAAAGCCCACATGTTTCAGATGATTGATAAGGAAGCTCCTGGGACATTTGGAAGTATCTCGGGCAAAGAGAAGCCAGCAGAAATCGGGGACTAGTGAGCTCTTCTCCATGTCAGAGTGAAGCTGGACGGCTGTTTTTAGCATCAGAAACTTCAGGGCCTCCAGCAGCTCATATTCTTCTTTCTGACCCACAAACACCTGCTGGCAAACACGCTCCCTCTCCACTGGACTCACACACTTCACTGCCTCCTGCCACTGAGGGGGACAAGAAAGAAAGTCAGGATCTCTGGAGCAGTGTTCGGATATGCTCGAACACCATCACACATTTACAAGTCCAGGGACACACCTACAGGACACTGACACAGTAAATCTCCTAGATTTAGAATGTTAACAATTAATTTTTAAAAATGAGGACCTGTCAAAGTGGTCACTGGTAATAACAAATGCATTTTGGCATTAAATATTAATTACGGGCGGCACGGTGGCGCAGCAGGTAGTGTCGCAGTCACACAGCTCCAGGGACCTGGAGGTTGTGGGTTCGATTCCCGCTCCAGGTGACTGTCTGTGAGGAGTGTGGTGTGTTCTCCCCGTGTCCGCATGGGTTTCCTCCGGGTGACTGTCTGTGAGGAGTGTGGTGTGTTCTCCCTGTGTCTGCGTGGGTTTCCTCCGGGTGACTGTCTGTGAGGAGTGTGGTGTGTTCTCTCTGTGTCTGCGTGGGTTTCCTCCGGGTGCTCCGGTTTCCTCCCACAGTCCAAAAACACACATTGGTAGGTGGATTGGCGACTCAAAAGTGTCCGTAGGTGTGAGTGAATGTGTGTCTGTGTTGCCCTGTGAAGGACAAAGGCGCCCCCTCCAGGGTGTGTTCCCGCCTTGCGCCCAATGATTCCAGGTAGGCTCTGGACCCACCGTGACCCTGAATTGGATAAGCGGTTACAGATAATGAATGAATGAATATTAATTACTCTCAAACATGCAATGACTTCAATGATTATAATCATTCTGCAAGCTCACAGAGACTTGAAAAGTGCATTTGCTTCAGGGGTTAGAACCAACCACCAGCCACTCTCAGGAACTCGGAAACTCAAACCAGGCACACCGCAGAAGAGGGAAACTTAATGACCATGGTGGGCATTGCCCTTAATTTAAGGGGGACAATCCACATACCCTAAGGAACCCAGGGAGCCCATGAATTAGGTCAGGAGAAAGTCCTTGCACTCTGTGGAACCCAAAAACACAGTCCTGAGAGACAACTTTCTCTACATAGACGTGGTATGTGAACTGGCTTTGCTCAGCGGATAGAGCAAATACCATCACATCCCATCTCTGACAAGTTTAAAGCTGTTTAAGATTGTGTGTTCAGGTCCTTCACAGGGTGTGAGGACAGTCCCCTCACTTAAGGCCTCCAGTTTGGAGTTTAAAGTTGTCCAAAACCAGGGGAGAGATATGTTTTGTAAAGTTACACCTAAGAGTTACCCTGGATTGTAAGAGCTGTAAACAGTTTTCCAAGTGCTCCACAGCGCTCCCTCCTTTTCTGCTGTCAACTGGAAACCTCCACTGATCCACTAAATCCTGCACAGGCTGCATTTGCTTTGGCCACTACAGAAAAGGACAGAAGAGAATCACGTACGTATACACAATCATTATAATAAAAAAGTGCCTAGATGTGTATCTACTGAACAAGCTTAATGAAACTATAACAACATCAAAGAACCTAGACACTAAGATCCCCTGCATTAACATGTTTAACTTGGTGGGGTTTGTCAAACTGAGCATCCAATGCCCTGTCACCAGCTGGTGGTCTGTCCTCCGTGGACCACTGTCTGTAGACTTTTGGCCACTGCTCACTGGGAGAACCTCTTAAAACTGAACATATCTTTAAAAAACTGTATATATATATATATTATATAAACAACAATATACAACAATATAAACAATTCTAACAGCATTACACAAGGCAAAAGCTGTGGTCAAACCTGATGGACTTCAGGGCCCTGGAGCCAGGCTGGGAGCTTCTGGGTTTGGCTGAGGATCTGGAAGAGTGTTGCCCTCAGAGCACAATAATTATCACCTCTCACTCTGCGTAGACTCTCAAACTTCAGAGCCACTGCTTCATAGCCCTAACAGCAACAGCACGGAGTAAAAAAAGATGAGCTGCAAATGCTGACAGACCCAAAGAAGCTCTGAGAACATGACGACGGCTGACGAAACCTTACCTTTTTAATAAGGCGACTTTTGGAGGTGTTGCCTTTCCACTCCCTCTGACTGTAGAAGAGCAGACACTCTGGAGCAGACACACTGCTCTGGTCCTCAACGACAGGTGCAGAGGTAGCTGAAGAAATACACATCAAGGTCAAAAGCTCAGAGTGACAGTACATTTATTGGCTCTCTGACTGTTGGCCCTGTCTTTGGGAGATCGCCAGTTTAAACCCTGGTGATAGCTCAGCCATCCAAGGCTGGGAGTCCTAAGAGAACACAATTGGCCTCGTTCTCTCTGGGTGGGTGGTATATGGCCTCCTCCAGCTCCTCATCTCATGGCAGGATGCAAACCAGTGTAAGCATCTGTCAGCTGATGTGACAACACATGGATGGTCAGCGCTCTCCTACAGCATAGTACTGTGTAAAGGTTTTAAGCACCAGAGATTATGAGATTTAAAAAGCTATTTATCGAAGCAGTAAGTGTTTATTTGCTAAAAAATGAACAAACAAACAATAAATAAAACACAACATTAGAATAAAACCATCCATCCATTATCTGTAAGCGCTTATCCAGTTCAGGGTCGCGGTGGGTCCAGAGCCTACCTGGAATCATTGGGCGCAAGGCGGGAATACACCCTGGAGGGGGCGCCAGTCCTTCAAAGGGCAACGCACGCTCGCACATTCACTCACACACTCACACCTACGGACACTTTTGAGTCGCCAAACCACCTACCAATGTGTGTTTTTGGACTGTGGGAGGAAACCGGAGCACCCGGAGGAAACCCACGCAGACACAGGGAGAACACACCACACTCCTCACAGACAGTCACCCGGAGGAAACCCACGCAGACACAGGGAGAACACACCACACTCCTCACAGACAGTCACCCGGAAGAAACCCACGTAGACACAGGGAGAACACACCACACTCCTCACAGACAGTCACCCGGAGGAAACCCACGCAGACACAGGGAGAACACACCACACTCCTCAAAGACAGTCACCCGGAGGAAACCCACGCAGACACAGGGAGAACACACCACACTCCTCACACACAGTCACCCGGTGGAAACCCACGTAGACACAGGGAGAACACACCACACTCCTCACAGACAGTCACCCGGAGGAAACCCACGTAGACACAGGGAGAACACACCACACTCCTCACAGACAGTCACCCGGAGGAAACCCACGCAGACACAGGGAGAACACACCACACTCCTCACAGACAGTCACCCGGAGGAAACCCACGCAGACACAGGGAGAACACACCACACTTGTCACAGACAGTCACCCGGAGCGGGAATCAAACCCACAACCTCCAGGTCCCTGGAGCTGTGTGACTGCGACACTAACCTGCTGCGCCACCGTCCCGCCCACATTAGTTTATATATATATAATTATCTTAGGTGCCTAAGACTTCTGCACAGTACTGTACAATTTAGATAAATAATTATTAATATTAAACTTAACAAGAAGTGTAATTTCATTTGTAAGATACTAAATTGAACAGACTGTGGATGTTTTTCAGAATGACAGACCTAGGGGTGAAATCTCAGGCAGATAACCTATCAATGAAATGGCTATAAGTGGGTAATTACAGTATAATTATGGTTTATCAACTTCACGTTATTCCAATATGAATGGTACTGCAGCAACAGAATATACAGAAAGTACTGGCTACAGGGAACCACACTTAGACAGATGTTAGCAACCTTGAACCAATGTTTCTGTTTTCCAGGCCAGGGTAATAATACCTGCATGTGACCGGTGCTTCTCTTGCTCTTCTTCTTCTATTTCCTCCTCTCCTCTGTACAGGTCCACATCACTGTCAAAGAATGAACTGAGTCAAACTGTAAGATATATGAAGAACACAAAGCTGTGTAATAAAGGGGTGTAACTATGCACTCACTCTAATTGGATTCAGTCCCCTGGGTTCATGACTGACGGTAACGTGAACACAGTTCAAATAAGTAAATGTCGATGATAATTAATAGATCATAATAGATCTTAAAGGCTGGAGGAGAGCTGGTGTGAGGTGTCGATGGGTGCCAAATATTTGCAATGCACCAACTAATAATGCAATCGCATGCAAAGGTATGTCCATACTCCTTGTTTCAGCATCACCTTCCCATGTACACTGTCTAGAGGTGTAACAGTAAGTGTATTTATACTGAGAGGTCGTGCTACGGGGTCAAGGTTTGATGCACGCAGTCATACTGACTATTAGGCTTCTAGGGTAAATATGGTTATTTCATGAGCACCTACCACTAGAAAAGCTGTAAGTTTGCATGGTATTGTGAGGACTGTAGTGGTTTAGGAGTATCGCTATGGTAACTGTAGTATATCTCCCACGTCTCCTCCTATTTCTCTCAACTGTCTCATCCTCATCCTTTATCTATCACTGTTCTGACCTATGGATTCAAAATGGATGAAATTAAGTATGTCACTGATATTCTGGGTTTTATATTTTATTGTGGAGGACTGGATAAGAGCCATGTGTCTGTGTTTATTTATTTAGTACACATTTGTACATTTACATGTTTAACACGGTCAGTTTTCCACCGAAACATCAAAACATCACATCAATGACAGCCCTACTGAGACATATTGAAGGCAAGGAACTGCAGTACCTGTTTTCATCCTCAGCACCTGATAGTCCCTCCTGACACTGCTTGGCTTCTTCTGCTTTCTGTGTTGGCTGCGGGTCAGAGGTCATCTCTCCTGCCTCCCCATGTTCAGTGGAGCAGGAACCCAGCTGACCAGCAGCGTGACCCGTTTTACTAGGATTATCCAGAGTTGGTCTAAAAGAAACAAGATACATTCAGCTTGGACACTGCATTTTGAACTCACAACAAAACGGTCTGTGTACCCATCTCTAAACGCCAGCACAGTCACCACAGTAGAATGGGAGTAAAAATGTTTACAACTGATGCAGTTACAAAAGTGGTGGTTCACCCTTGTGAAAAACAGAAAGTACACTTGGAACCAATACATTGTACTAACATTTCATTCATTCATTCATTCATTATCTGTAACCCTTATCCAGTTTAGGGTCACGGTGGGTCCAGAGCCTACCTGAAATCATTGGGCGCAAGGCAGGAATACACCCTGGAGGGGGCGCCAGTCCTTCACAGGGCAACACACAAACTCACACATTCACTCACACACTCACACCTACGGACACTTTTGAGTCGCCAAACCACCTACCAGCGTGTGTTTTTTGGACTGTGGGAGGGGTTTTTGAAAGGAGGAAACCCACGCAGACACAGAGAGAACACACTACACTCCTCACAGACAGTCACCCGGAAGAAACCTACGCAGACACAGGGAGAACACACCACACTCCTCACAGACAGTCACCCGGAGGAAACCCACGCAGACACAGGGAGAACACACCACACTCCTCACAGACAGTCACCCGGAGGAAACCCACGCAGACACAGAGAGAACACACCACACTCCTTACAGACAGTCACCCGGAGGAAACCCACGCAGACACAGAGAGAACACACCACACTCCTCAGACAGTCACCCGGAGGAAACCCACGCAGACACAGAGAGAACACACCACACTCCTTACAGACAGTCACCCGGAGGAAACCCACACAGACACAGAGAGAACACACCACACTCCTCACAGACAGTCATCCGGAGGACACCCACACAGACACAGGGAGAACACACCACACTCCTCACAGACAGTCACCCGGAGGAAACCCACGCAGACACAGGGAGAACACACCACACTCCTCACAGACAGTCACCTGAAGCGGGAATCGAACCCACAACCTTCAGGTCCCTGGAGCTGTGTGACTGTGACACTACCTGCTGCGCCACCGTGCCGTTACACTTAATATATTACAACGAATATATATTTTTAGCTACATTCTTAATACATTTATGTTCTTAGTGAAGTCATAAACTTATAATTCAACAATTTGTGCAAGTGTGATATTATATATAACAATATTTTGTGTTACTGCTTCTTTTATGAGTGGGTTTTTTTTAACATAATCTGTTAGTACATGATTATTAGTGACTGCTTTATTTTAAATTTTGCATAGACTTAATTTAAGCACACTTTTAAAGTGTTTTAGAGTTCAGTCGGGCAGCTTAGAAAACAAACTTCAACAAAATAACATTCAGTACATACTCAGTACACTTCACAACGGCAGTTTTTCATGTTCACACTCACCCTTGGATCTTTTTGGATTTTTTGCTCTGACTTCGCCCAGTAGAGTCAGGACTGTGGTCTGCAGCCTCCCGAGTGCTTTTGGCTTTGTTTGACTTGTGATTTTGTACTGATTTTTGTGCACTTTTTCCCCTGGTTTGGCCAGGCTTCATTGTGAAAGTAGTCAGGGAAATCCCCCCTTCATCTCTCACACACCTGGAGACGCTGCACCTCCAGGAAAAAAATAAATATATATATATAGGTATATATATATGAATAAAGGAAAATTACTACTCTACTAACAGCAAATAGGTTTGTTTCTGTATATACGTTATAGTTGTAAATAACGCAAATGTACTTCCGCACGCTTTCAAGCTTGGGCTCGATCCCAAACGGCGGAGTGCCCTACGTAGGTCACATAGTAACAAAATCTACACACAAACAGCACATAATGTGAATAACAGAAAAACATACGAGATCCATACAATGGGTATTTGACTTTTGTTTAACATTTACTGCAAAACGAGATACATAACTGAAGTGTACGTTCGTTATTTCTTGACCTATAAACTGCACTAAGGGAGAAAATGGCCATTTGAGACTCGGCCCACGATTTGAAAAAAAGCTTCGGGCAAGCAGCCGAATAAGGAAACGTTAGCGTTATTTTCCTCGACGTACTAAAAATACAACTCTGTCTCACTAAAGCTAAACCCCATCCCCTCCTGTGAATGTATATTTTTTCTCTGTTTGTTTACCTGCAGACTTGACACGAAAACAAAACGTCAAAGGATTCAAGCTGTTTATCGTCACAGGGGAAAGTGTCGGTTAGTGTTGCATGATGGGAAATGTAGGTTTTCCAACACTAGTCGCCACTTCCTTAGTTTCTTTTTTTTCCTCTCGATTATTTTTATAATTAATGACACAAGTATCAAGATCATTTTTAATGCAGTGTATTGTTAGTATTAATAACCTTTACAAATAAAACAACAACAAATATTAAAACCTTACAGTAATCCATATGTTTAATTTTATTTTCATTTATGGATGATATTTTCCATAAATAATAAACATAATAATTACCTGCCAATAGTTTTACTCTTAGAGCCAACAAACAAACAAAAACAGTCAATTGAAATCCATATTTGTGTATGTGGTCATCCTTCAACATCACAGGCACATAAAAAATGATATCTACAATAATAATAATAAAAATAATACATTTTATTTATAAAGCACCTTTCAAAAACCCATATATATAATGTACAGTAGTTAAATGACACTGGTTAAATGAAGACTATGTATGTCTACGTGCTTTAGGTTAGAGCCTTGTCTTATAGGCATGAATACCTTTTAAATATTTGGAAAGTTTTTTCCTCATTCTCTTGATATGTTTCCTCCTCTGCAGTTTGTAAATCGGTGTCTTTTTTGCTCCTCTCCCGCGGTGTTTGTAGAACTTCACTCCCTGCTGTTAAAGTATCTGATGTGTTAAAGCAGAAGTTTCCCATTCCCTCTTTCTCTCTTCATCTGTCGCTCACACACAGCACACGACTATATGGCTTTTCTGATTCTCCCAATTCCTTCGTTTTCTAGATTAAAGCTGAGGTAATTAAGCCTGCGCCTGTTTAATTTACTCAACCCTCAGTATTTCTCTTTGAGCTATTGTTGGTGTCTGTGGTTTTCCAGATAAAAATAGACCCCCTGTGGCATCTGCCCAGTTCCTAAGCTTTAGAATGTAAATCACGTTGTGTCCACTAAGCGGCGAAATTTAATGGAATCAAATGGAAATGGATGGATGGACAACCCTTAGCATCCCACTCTTTCAGGGTCCACCCACTGTGTACAGATATTGTTAATTTTCATAGAAATGTGCTAAATGAAAGGCACTTCAGCCTAAAGTCACCATTCTCAATGGCATTTGGGGGTCTTCCCAGAAGTTACTAAGTACATATTTACTCAAGTTAATTTCTCTATTTTCCTCTTTATTGTATTTATAAACTCAAATCCAGAGTTTTACCCACAGAGCATGGGTGTGGACCAGTTGTAGCCAGATATGGCTGGCCCACTGTCCCTGCTAGCAAACTCAGTTCAGTGGCCCACATATAAACATATTGCTGATCTGGCCTTCTTCTGACAAAGATATGGCTGTGCTGGCTGTGGCAAACTGGATATGAGTCCACTGCCGGCTGACATTTGGCCTTCTTGTGGCACTCAAATGCTTCTGTGGCGAATGGGCCATTAATGGAGGCTGTGGGCCAGATCTGGGCCTGGTAATTTTCCTATAAGGACTAACATAATAATGGCCATCAAACTTTTTACATGCTGGTAAAACTAAATGGGCTGTAAAACAGTTCCACAAATCAACAATTCATGAGGAAAACCATTAAAATACCAGTTTTTAAAAATGAAA
The DNA here is from genome assembly GCF_029633855.1 of Hoplias malabaricus. NCBI lineage: Eukaryota > Metazoa > Chordata > Actinopteri > Characiformes > Erythrinidae > Hoplias > Hoplias malabaricus. The sequence goes on along the minus strand of NC_089808.1, from coordinate 38,445,386 downwards.
CCAATTTTTTCAATGACTTTTTTAGGATTTAACTTCTTATTACTATGAATTTGGGTTTATTTTCTGTTTTTACTAGGAATTATGGTTTGTAAAACGTTTTTTTCTAAGTTTGGACCGTTAAATGTGAGGGTGAAACCGCAAGCTGGTTACTGTGGGCTATGGTCAGTTATAAACACTTCAGAAACGGCTCAGAGAGTGAATCGCTGCAGTTCCGAGTCTGAGACGCCTTTACGATTAAAAGAGGACTGGGGCTATCATATCAATGTTAATAAAACATCACTGCTTTATCCTCCGCTGTGTTTTATCACAGTGCCTCGGAGATCTACCGTTATTCACCCATATTCAAACCAGAACGACGTCGAGTTACATACGGGTCCTGCCGCTTTAAGAGAGGCTCCGCCCCCACACTTCGCCCTGTACGAGCTGGAGCTGTTCAATGCCAGAACTTCTAGAATCGATTCAAACCAGATCCAAAGAGATGGAGTCGATTCTAAGAGTCGATTCCACACAATAATCTCCATTCCCGAAGAACACGACGATATATATCAAGTAAAAAAGGTTTATAACTCAAGATATCAATGTCGGACGTTCCCTCAATTAATAAACCACCCTTTCTCTTTAATAATTTTCTCTCAATTCAATCAGTTGCTCCCTCAATTTAGTAATTTGTTCTCTCAGTAGGGGGAGAACAGTGGTGCAGCAGGTAGTGTCGCAATCACACAGCACCAGGGACCTGGAGGTTGTGGGTCCAAGTCCCGCTCTAGGTGACTGTGAGGAGTTTGGTGTGTTCTCTCTGTGTCCGCATGGGTTTCCTCCGGGTGCTCCAGTTTCCTCCCATGGTCCAAAAACACAAGTTGGTAGGTGGACTGGCGACTCAAATGTGTCCGTGAGTGTGTGAGTGAATGTATGAGTTTGTGTCACCCTTTGAAGGACTGGTGCCCCCTCCAGGGTGTGTCCTTGCCTTGTGCCCAATGATTCTGGGTAGGCTCTGGACCCACCGTGACCCTGAACTTTAAAAACGGTTTCAGACAAAGAATGAATGAATGTTCTCTCAGTTTAATTGTTCAGTTTAATAATTCAGCTCAAATGAATTTAAATCGGGATACAATAAACAGAAAAAAAGAAAGAAAAAATGATTTGACTGTAAACTGGAATCTATAATGTGATTAGCTAGAGTTAAGTATGATTAACAGGTGCCTCGTCCAGTAACCCCTGACTGCAGCTTTCCCCTACCCCATGTTTTGGCATCATGTTTTGTTAATGACTCAGAAAGTCAGGGCTCGTCAAAAATCAGAGTCTCCCACAGCATTGTTGTGAGCCCATCCCATAATTACAATATTTCCAAGGCTACATTGAAGACTACATCAGGTCACTGTCTCTGATAAGTGTGTTGTGTTCTTCCTGTGTCTGTGTGGGTTTCCTCTGGCGGTTCTGGTTTCCTCTCACTGTCCAAAAGCACATTTGTAGGTGGCTTGGCTACTCAAAAGTGTTCATATGTGTGAACATGTGATGTGACGTGACTGGTGCCCCATCCAGGGTGTATTCCTGAGTTGTGCCCATGATTCTAGGTCGGCTCTAGCTTTACCACAACCCTGAACAGGATGGAAGAGTCACAGAAAACGAATTAATAAATATACAATTGGTAAAGACATATTACTAATATTAAAATGCACTTATATATTTAAACTGAGTTGGCAGGTAGTTGATATAGTATTTATGCTATTTTTCCAGTATAATAAACTCCAGAAATTAGCAGTTAAATTAAATATATGCACTTTAATTGCCTTAATAATCGAATATCGACATTTGAATACATGGGTATTTGTCAACCTCCATCCATCCAAAAACTTCTGTGTTGAATCGAGGCCAAAGCTTGAGAGTCGACTCTCAATTCACCGCTCAGATTCGTGGAATCGGTTCTTCCTCGATTCACAGCTCTGGAAGGTGCTGAAACCCTCGGCTCGCTTCAGTAGCAGCAGCCATGGCTGAAATAAAGACGGGGATCTTCGCCAAAAACGTCCAAAAGAGGATCAGTCGAGCTCAGGAAAAGGTAGAACACACTCTCGGGATGTTTATTTCGTGCTGTCATGATTCTGACTAATGTTATGTATGTTCAAAGCATTATTGTATATGGAATATTATTTTCTGTATGTGGAGTAGCAGGGGGAAGATGCTCAGTGGCATTAGGCGGAGCAGGTACTGTACATGGTCGAAGGCTATAGATAATCCGACGAGAAAAAAAATTAATTCAGAGCTTAATATCTTCACCAAACTATATTTTTAAGGTTTGCTTTCTTTTGCCATGTCTTTCTTATGCATTAGACAAAATTCAGTGTTCCTATATTGTGACAGTTGCAATGTCAGCTTTCCACAGCACTGCCATTGGAAAGGCACCAAGATACTAAGGCATCACAGGACTCTCTCTGAAACCAGGGCTGTTGTCGAACAAGGAAAACACACACTGGGTAGCATTCTGTAAATTCAAATGGCATGGTGCACAGCCCCGGGGCCAGATAGCTGACCCTCAGTGGTATAGGCACATACACATAGCTGCTACAGCTCTATGCAGGACTAAGAATGGCATGGCCATGGGTGAATTGGGCTTGTGGACCCAGCAAAAGGCTGCTGCAATCCAAACCCAGAGTCCTTATTTATTAATGCATCTTCTCAGCATCGCTTAAAGATGCAGATGGATGGTAGAAGCCTGTATTATTCCGGCAAGGTCAGAGGAAGGGGAGGAGGAGGGGGATCCCCTCTCGTATGCAGTGGAGTAGTGGTGGATCATAGGTTTGTCATCCATTTGGAAAAGCCTGGGCCTATCTTGCCTTGCCTTGGAATGTGGCAGTGCCCCACACTCGCAGAAACAAATGCGACACCTCCTTCTCCTCAGTGTGGTGGGACCCTCTAGGACCTGTCTCGACTGAGGGAACATAACTTTACCATTTACCAGCTTGATTCTGAATATGTGAGTGAGTGTGTGTGATTGAGTGAATATCTGAGTGGGTGTATGTATGTGTGGGTGTGAGTATGAGTGAATGGGTGAGGTGTGAGAAGAGAGTATGTATTTATGTGAGTGATGTTATATGAGTGTGTGAGTGAGTATGTATGTAAATTAATATGAGAAAGAGTGAAACTATGCATGTGAGTGATTATGAATGAATGAGTATGTGAGCATGTATGTGTTTAAATATGTGAGTGAAACAGTATGTATGTGAGTATGTATGCGAGTGACTGAGTGAGGGACTGAACATGTGTGAATGACTGAGTGAGGGACCGAGCATGTGTGAATGACTTAGTGAGGGACCGAGCATGTATGAATGACTGAGCATGTGTGAATGACTGAGTGAGGGATTGAGCATGTGTAAATGACAGTGAGGGACTGAGCATGTGTGAATGACTCAGTGAGGGATTGAGCCTGTGTGAATGACTGAGTGAGGGACTGAGCATGTGTGAATGACTGAGTGAGGAATTGAGAATGTGTGAATGACTGAGTGAGGGATTGAGCATGTGTGAATGAATGAGTGAGGGACTGAGCATGTGTGAATGACTGAGTGAGGGATTGAGCATGTGTGAATGACTGAATGAGGGAGTGCGCATGTGTGAATGACTGAGTGAGGGACAGAGCATGTGTGAATGACTGAGTGAGGGACTGAGCATGTGAATGACTGAGTGAGGGATTGAGCATGTGTGAATGACTGAGTGAGGGACTGAGCGTGTGTGAATGACTGAGTGAGGAATTGAGCATGTGTGAATGACTCAGTGAGGGATTGAGCATGTGTGAATGACTGAGTGAGGAACTGAGCATGTGTGAATGACTGAGTGAGGGATTGAGCGTGTGTGAATGACTGAGTGAGGGACTGAGCATGTGTGAATGACTCAGTGAGGGATTGAGCATGTGTGAATGACTGAATGAGGGATTGCGCATGTATGAATGACTGAGTGAGGGACAGAGCATGTGTGAATGACTCAGTGAGGGACTGAGCGTGTGTGAATGACTGAGTGAGGGATTGAGCCTGTGTGAATGACTGAGTGAGGGACTGAGCGTGTGTGAATGACCGAGTGAGGGATTGAGCATGTGTGAATGACTGAGTGAGGGACTGAGCGTATGTGAATGACTGAGTGAGGAATTGAGCATGTGTGAATGACTGAGTGAGGGACTGAGCATGTGTGAATGACTCAGTGAGGGACTGAGCGTGTGTGAATGACTGAGTGAGGGACTGAGCATGTGTGAATGACTCAGTGAGGGATTGAGCATGTGTGAATGACTCAGTGAGGGATTGAGCATGTGTGAATGACTGAATGAGGGACTGCGCATGTGTGAATGACTGAGTGAGGGACAGAGCATGTGTGAATGACTCAGTGAGGGATTGAGCATGTAACATGGAGCAGTACAGTCCCCTGTTTTTGAGAGTGGTACAACTTCCTGTATTTTGACGAGGCCTGAGAAGAAGAGGACATCGCCTTGTGCGGCTCTTGGAAAGGCATTCCACAAGATGTTCTGCATAATTCAGCGACTGAGACAGAACAATCTTTCTTTACAGTGGTGTTGATAGGGACTCGGTGTTATAATGTGTACAGCACAAATACAGCCATTCTGTTTACAATCCCAAACCTCTGAGGAGCCTTCACAGTTTGTATTTGTTGATAATGGTAAAACAGTAAAGGCTTTACAGCAGCTTATGTGTGCCACCCTGCCAAGAATGGATGTTTCCTGAGGGAAAGCTTTATCTAAACGCTCAACAATGTCTTAATGTCTCAACAATGCCATAAGACGTGAAATCTTAACCAGTGCAGTAGGTTTCTGTGAGGAACATTTAGAGGTGGACGTCTGGTTTCTATCAGTCCTAACTCTCTGCATTTTTCTAGAACCGAGCACTTCACACCAAGGCATTGTCTGTGACTTTGTCTTCACCTCAACCCCTGAGTGAAGCAGAAAGGTTGAAAAAGGAATGTCAGTCTTCTGTATTTGACTGCAGTGGTTTTGTCCAGGTGAGCGTCCAGTAGCTTTTTGAGATCCAGCAGCAGGCAGACAGGGACAGCCAAGGCAGTGCTGGTGTTCCCCCACAAGGTCCGAGCCTCACGTAAGAGGATTGCCATTCTTTTAATATCCATGGATCTCTCCAGCAGAGTTGTCCGAGGCAGAGGACAGGGACACTCACCGTGGGGTGTGGACAGAGACGGACGCTCAGCTCGCGTTATTTTTCCGCCGCAGGAGTGGTGATGATTTTATCGAAGCACATAAGATTAATGCCACATTCCCAGCTATGACCCAGAGGTCAGGGAGGCTTTGTCTAACTCGTGAATTAATCTGTCGGCTTCGGCAGTGTCTTCCTTCTGATCCACTCTGCTGCATCACCGTTATTACATCAGGGGACGCTCAGTGACAGTGTTTCATTATTAATGTTTAATAATAAGTATATTTATGAATAATATTACATATTTATGAAAGTGATCGTTTATTAAGGCGGCACAGTGGTGGGTATCACTCCCTCACAGCTCCGCGGTTCTGGGGCTGTGTTGTTTCTATTGTCTGTGAGGAGTGTGGTGTGTTCTCCCTGTGTCTGTGTGGGTTTCCTCTGGGTGCTCCAGTTTCCTCCCACGGTCCAAACACAGTTGTTGGTAGGTGGACTGGCCATATGACATTGCCCACAAATGTGAGTGTGTGTGTGACTGGGAGAGTTTGTCACGCCCTGTGTCAGGGGTGAGTGTGTGAAATTGTCCACAAGTGTGTGAGCGAATGAGTGAATGTGTGAAATTTTCCACTGGTGCGAGTGACTGGGTGAATGTGTGAAATTGTCCATAGCTGTGAGTGACTGGGTGAATGTGTGAAATTGTCCACAGCGCTGAGTGACTGGGTGAATGTCTGAAATTGTCCACAGCTCCGAGTGACTGGGTGAATGTGTGAAATTGTCCACAGCTCTGAGTGACTGGGTGAATGTGTGAAATTGTCCACAGCTCTGAGTGACTGGGTGAATGTGTGAAATTGTCCACAGCTGCGAGTGACTGGGTGAATGTGTGAAATTGTCCACAGCTGCGAGTGACTGGGTGAATGTGTGAAATTGTCCACAGTTGCGAGTGACTGGGTGAATTTGTGAAATTGTCCACAGCTGCGAGTGACTGGGTGAATGTGTGAAATTGTCCACAGGTGCGAGTGACTGGGTGAATGTGTGAAATTGTCCACAGGTGCGAGTGACTTGGTGAATGTGTGAAATTGTCCACAGCTGTGAGTGACTGGGTGAATGTGTGAAATTGTCCACAGCTGCGAGTGACTTGGTGAATGTGTGAAATTGTCCACAGGTGCGAGTGACTTGGTGAATGTGTGAAATTGTCCACAGCTGTGAGTGACTGGGTGAATGTGTGAAATTGTCCACAGCTGCGAGTGACTTGGTGAATGTGTGAAATTGTCCACAGCTGCGAGTGACTTGGTGAATGTGTGAAATTGTCCACAGGTGCGAGTGACTGGGTGAATGTGTGAAATTGTCCATAGCTGTGAGTGACTGGGTGAATGTGTGAAATTGTCCACAGCGCTGAGTGACTGGGTGAATGTCTGAAATTGTCCACAGCTCCGAGTGACTGGGTGAATGTGTGAAATTGTCCACAGCTCTGAGTGACTGGGTGAATGTGTGAAATTGTCCACAGCTCTGAGTGACTGGGTGAATGTGTGAAATTGTCCACAGCTGCGAGTGACTGGGTGAATGTGTGAAATTGTCCACAGCTGCGAGTGACTGGGTGAATGTGTGAAATTGTCCACAGTTGCGAGTGACTGGGTGAATTTGTGAAATTGTCCACAGCTGCGAGTGACTGGGTGAATGTGTGAAATTGTCCACAGGTGCGAGTGACTGGGTGAATGTGTGAAATTGTCCACAGGTGCGAGTGACTTGGTGAATGTGTGAAATTGTCCACAGCTGTGAGTGACTGGGTGAATGTGTGAAATTGTCCACAGCTGCGAGTGACTTGGTGAATGTGTGAAATTGTCCACAGGTGCGAGTGACTTGGTGAATGTGTGAAATTGTCCACAGCTGTGAGTGACTGGGTGAATGTGTGAAATTGTCCACAGCTGCGAGTGACTTGGTGAATGTGTGAAATTGTCCACAGCTGCGAGTGACTTGGTGAAGGTGTAAAATCGTTCACAGCTGCGAGTGACTGGGTGAATGTGTGAAATTGTCCACAGTTGTGAGTGACTGGGTGAATGTGTGAAATTGTCCACAGTTGTGAGTGACTGGGTGAATGTGTGAAATTGTCCACAGCTGCGAGTGACTGGGTGAATGTGTGAAATCGTCCACAGCTGCGAGTGACTGGGTGAATGTGTGAAATTGTCCACAGCTGCGAGTGACTGGGTGAATGTGTGAAATTGTCCACAGCTGTGAGTGACTGGGTGAATGTGTGAAATTGTCCACAGTTGCGAGGATCACTGTAAGGATATGATTGCATTCAGCCATTGGAACATTAGTGAGGTCAGTTACCGATGTTGGACGCTTAGTTCAGGATCACCAACTCCTCTCCAACACATCCCAAAGGTACTGGATGGAGCTCCACTCCGAAGAACACAGTTCCATGGCTGCACAGTGCTGACTGCCTTTATACCCCTCTAACTGCACCTTGGCCTTGAGCGTGGTCACATTAAACTCATGCAGCTTTTTAGGATGAAAAAAATAAAACAAATTGGCAAAAATGCACAAAATTGCAGGGAATGCTGGGAATGTCTGCCCTATCCTCAGAGACAGTCTTCGGAAGACTGCATAAAGTCTCTTTTCCAAGAAGCTTTACGAATACAGCTAATTACTCTAATCTGACATGAAGCTTGGCATGTTTCTCCCAGAAAGCACCATCTCATACAGCACTTTCCTGCATTTAAGGAACACAGTAAATGACTGTTGTGATTCTGTTGGGAGGTTCAGATTTTCAGAGAGTATGTGACTTATATTACTGCCACTAATATTGTCCACACGTTTAAGTGCAGGGGTAGAGTTAATCCTCAGTGGAAAGTGAGATTATGTACCACTGGCAGATAAACTGATAAGAGCTACAACAATAATAGTGTCCCATTCGTCCCATTCACCAGAATTACACTTTTAAAACATAACTAATTATGATTAGCTCTGAATCTCTGAGCCATACTGCAGTTATTTATCTAACGTTAAGTTCCAGGCTTCTTTGACATGAAGAGCAGCACATCCACATTTCCAAGCTTGAGTCATGAATTAAAAAACCTTGGAATATTAATGAATCACAAGTGTCAATCAGCTAATTTTAGCAGAAATTCATTTTAGCAGACACTCAGTCTTCAGACAGACTGCCTCGCTGCCTTTTCCACAGCAGATACAGGCCTCTCTCTCCGAACACGAGACAACATGCATAATTAACACTTCACTGTGCCACTGTTCCCTGTGGTAGGAACCAATTAACCCTGTCTTTATTTCTTCAGACGCCAGAACCAACACCAAAACTGAGCCTGTCCCAAGATCACACGTTTGTAGAGAGCCCCGTGGTGAGAAATCTGCAGCCTCTCCTCGGTTATGGATGAGACTGAAGGTCCCTGCAGTGGCCTGTCTCTGGTTTTTGGGTCTTAGTTGTTGTTAATATTTGATGGGCTGGCTACCTGCGCTTTGCTGTCTCCAGGCGCAGGGCGTAAGGTTAAAACAAGGCTGGCACAAGGAGCGCAGTTCTGCTGCTGAGTCTCCACACCTTCTTCTTCTTCTGGAATTTGTCATTCGAGACATGTGTGGTCTCATAATCTGAGTGTTACAGCTATAGTATGACAGCAATGTCACGTTACACACTTCTCTCCTCTTTGCGTCTTGAGTTTTGCAGTGGAGCTAAGAGGCTAATGGAGCTAAGAACTGACGGGAGCTTATCACCCGTTAGCAACATGCTAACGGTGTGCTTTAAATGGTGTGAACTTGTTCATCTCAAATACACTATGTCTAAATATTTGTAGACACGATTTTAACTTACGGAGTTCAGCTACTTTAAGGTGCACCTACTATTTACACAAATGTCCAGTTGTACACACACACACACACACACAGTTGAATAATCTGTACAGTAAAGCATTAAATGAAACGGGAGACACTGAAGCAGCTGCACATGAGCCTAAAGTCACTATGCTCAGTTCAAAGCACTGGCTAAAGGGATATAAAGCCCTTCAGCACTGGGCTATGTCCAGGTGGAACTGGAGGTTGATTGGGAGTGGTGTTTTTGTTCTACTAATATTCTCCTACACTAGATTCTGACCTAATGCTCTTGTGGCTGAACACAATTAAATCCTCACAGGAATGTTAAGGTTAAGCCTTTCCAGAGGATTCAAATTAGTTTCTACAGCAAAGGAGGACAACACCCCTGTTATTTCAGAAGACATCCTGGGATCAGAAGGTGTGTAAAAACTTTGTAGCCTTGTTTCTGGAATCTAAAGAAGTGCACTATATGATTTATATGAATTACAATATTGGAGCATAATCCATATTGAATATTTTCTTATGCCCGCTGAGATAATGGCTTAACTCTTTATTGATGCTGACCGTGTCCCCTGCAGGTAGACACATGTGACACTGTGTGAAAGAGAGAGAGAGATACACAGATGGAATATGACTGTTGGCCTGCAGCTCTAGCCTATTATTCCTGGTGTGTGTGTGTGTGTGTGTGTGTGTTCTGTACTCAGATCCTCTCAGTGTGGCTTAATGACGTAGAACCATTGTACACACAGCTTAAGACCACATATGTAGACAGTCACTACAGACATAGTAGGTATAGTGGTCATTCAGTAATGGGTATTCCACTGCTACCATACTGTTTGAAAGTCAGAGACCATATATACGAGAGAGAGAGAGAGACAGATAGATAGACAGAGAGATAGATAGACAGATAAATAGATACATACATACATACATACATAGAGAGTACATGTACTTCTTCCAAGATATATGAGACCAAGCCCCAACTTTTAGGTCTAACTGTAATGTAACATTAAATAAACACATTATGAACTGGAAGAGAATGCAAACTACCCAGACCTGTCACATCAGCTGACAGATGCCTATGGTAACTAGCATCATGAGCACAGAGATGGGGGAGAATGGGCATAGTCCTACCAATACAGTAAGGCCAATCATGCTCTCTAGGACTCCTGACATTGGATGACCTAACAGTCATCTGCTTCTCTCAGGACGAACAAGTCCAGACATGTTTAGGGATGTGGAGGTCTGGGCACTGGTGTGGCCAGTCTGTAGTTTTTGTCTGAATTGCATATTTTCTTGTTTTATGTCTATTTTATTTTCTCACGAATGGCTTTTTGACAGCTCCATGTCCTTTCAGACCCATTTCCTGTTTTTTTGTTCACAGAAGAGAGAAGGACTGAAACAGTTGGCTTGTCTTGTATCTCATTGTCTCTGAAGTATAGCTGGGAAATAATGGCCGTTGTTTTGTGTGTGTGTGGGAGCTGTTGCATGGCAGGATCAGCAGTGTTAAATTTACACCCACAGGGTTTACTGAGAGCTGTGTAACTATAGCGTGTAATCCGGACCAGTTTAACACTGCAGGTGTTAATTTTAGCACTGGTGAATTTCACTGGGTGAAGGCACTTTTGTGCACAGATTTTTCTCAGTCTATTAGTGATAGATTTTACAATAATTTCTTTAACTATGATATTCCAAGGTGTTAATTGAAACATAGGAAACATTTGATTATATGTAACTGGCAATGGTTCTACCAAGCCTTGAGTTGCATGGGGTTCAATGCACACTCTGAAAGGATCCAGCCAACACCAGTGGCAGCTGGCTAAATCAAACACAAGCAAATGTAATGATCTGGTTTCCAGTTGATTCCAGATAAATCACTGTGTGGTGACAGTGAATAAATTTGATCAAATACAAGGTATTGTCACTGGGCCTGTGTGTCTGCTGTATCTCTTATACCAGGTTTGGTATCTGCTGTAGGCCTTACACCTGGTAATGGTATTTTACCTGTACATCTACTAAATCCCTGATAACAAATATTGTTATTGCATCTATATATCTGATGTATCTTTTATGTCAGGTATTGGGATTGGACCTATATTTCTGACATATCTGTTACGCCAGGTAATGATATTGGTTCTACACATCTGCTATGCTCCTAATACCAAATATTTTTATTGGACCTATATATTTGCTGTTTATCAGATAACAGGTATTGGTATTGGACCTATATATCTGCTGTGTATCCGATAACAGGTATTGGTATTGGACCTATATATCTGCTGTGTATCCGATAACAGGCATTGGTATTGGACCTATATATCTGCTGTGTATCTGATAACAGGCATTGGTATTGGACCTATATATCTGCTGTGTATCTGATAACAGGCATTGGTATTGGATCTATATATCTGCTGTGTATCTGATAACAGGCATTGGTATTGGACCTATATATCTGCTGTGTATCTGATAACAGGCATTGGTATTGGACCTATATATCTGCTGTGTATCTGATAACAGGCATTGGTATTGGACCTATATATCTGCTGTGTATCTGATAACAGGCATTGGTATTGGACCTATATATCTGCTGTGTATCTGATAACAGGTATTGGTATTGGACCTATATATCTGCTGTGTATCTGATAACAGGCATTGGTATTGGACCTATATATCTGCTGTGTATCTGATAACAGGCATTGGTATTGGACCTATATATCTGCTGTGTATCTGATAACAGGCATTGGTATTGGACCTATATATCTGCTGTGTATCTGATAACAGGCATTGGTATTGGACCTATATATCTGCTGTGTATCTGATAACAGGCATTGGTATTGGACCTATATATCCATTGTTTTACAAAAAAAAAATAGAAGATAAAATATAAATGAATCTGATACAGTCCTCTCACTGTACACTGTATCTTTATAAAGTCGTCTTGTTAACTCTCTACATTTCAAAAATACAAAAATGCCTCCACAAACATTTGGATAAACGCCCATCGTTGCCATGAGGATCTTAACCTGCTCTGATGGCAGCAGTTGTCTTCCTCGTGGCAGCCATTTTCATGTGTTAGTCAGAGTGGGAGGATGGTGGGCGGGATGGTCATATGACTAGGGTCATCGACTTGGCCGAGGGACATGACAGACTGGAGAGCCTGATTTCCGCATCCCTTTGTGTGTGTATTTGAATGTGTGCGTGGGTGTGTGTGTGTGTCACTCTCTCCAGAGGGTGCATCATCTCAGCCACATTACTCTCCACTGGAGTGTTTCCCTCATATCAATTCAGTGTGTTCCACTGAGTCAGACTGAGTGTGAATGGGTTAGTATCGAGTTTGTGTGTTCTGTTTAGTGTATACCTTCACACATCGCAACATCACTTAGCGAACAGCATTTACACAACTGCACATTCACTGGAGGGGAGTGGAAGCATTGCCTTAAAGGGTGTGTAAGCAGACGGAGATCATCCGGTGGCTGAGGGCAGGATAGGATTGGGGTAGAGGAGAAATACATCCCCAAGTTTTAGTATGTGTCAGTTAAACACATTACAGTAGCTAGGTCTCCCATGGTGTTAGCAGGCTTAGAGACTGAAGGCTAGGGAAAGAACATCATTGGAGCTCAACGTACTTGCAGGACAGCGCTAAGCACCATTAGCATATTAGCTAACAGATATTAGCTTGCACTGGCTAACATCATGCTGAGTGATGGGGAGGAGCGAGGGCCATCCTACACACCCAGAGAGAGCGAGAATGATGATAAATCCTGTCACACTGACATACACAGTGGTCTAGGTTGTCTATGCTGGTTATTGCTGGTCACCTACCGTGAAAATACCAGCTCCAATAACACTACATTGTGCTGTAGCTAGTCTACGCTGGTTGTAATACAACCAGGTGATGAGGTGAAATGTAATGCAGCTAGGCTAATAACTTTAACCGACATTGTTCTCTGTGTTAAGTTTCTACCTACGTGTCATCTGCTGTGGATCCATGGTCAAGGCCTGAACTGAGTGGTGTAATATTCACTCGTTGCTGTCTGACAGTGTGTCCAGCTTGTGGTAGCATATTCCCAACGTGGCCCAAATGTGACATATCTGCCGTTCTCTTATGGCTCACATTTGGCCTTAAATGACGCCTTCACTCAGGGTGAGTCCGGCTGCCTGATTTCAGCGGCAGCTCTACCTTAAATCGGCCCAGTGTCGATGTTTGGCCTACGTTCGGCCCACACAACACTCGCCGGTGCTGTAACAGAGCTGCAAGTGCCAAAAGTGAGACAGATGGCCCATATGTCTCTGCTGTCTGGTTAGTTATAAGATGATTTTGTGTGTTTGTGTGTATGTGAGAGAGAGAGTTATAAATACTCAACATTCATTATCTGTAACCCTTGTCCAGTTCAGGGTTTTGGTGGGTCCAGAGTCTACCTGGAATCATTGGGCGCAAGGCGGGAATACACCCTGGAGGGGTGCACCAGTCCTTCACAGGGCAACACACACACATTCACACCTACAGACACATTTGAGTCACCAATCCACCTACCAACGTGTTTTTGGACTGTGGGAGAAAACCGGAGTACCCAGAGGAAACCCACACAGACACAGGGAGAACACACCACACTCCTCACAGACAGTCACCCGGAGTGGGAATCGAACCAACAACCTCCAGGTCTACCTGCTGCGCCACCGTGCCGCCCTACTCAACCAAAAAATACATTACATTTTTCATAATCACTTATAAAGACTGGAATGCCAGCTACGCAATGGACACACAATATTGATCTTTGAAATACTGATATCTCAGGACGCAGTATGCTAATGAGTATGCTAATGTGTGCTGAGAGGATTCAGATGTCAGATTTTGTGAGTGAATATGCCTCGCAGTCTTAGAGAAAACATGTGCCGAATGAATATTCCAGCATTTAGTAAAGAACCATCTATTCCATATTATAAGTTAATGTTTTCAGATTTTTATATAAACACAATGACTTGAACATTGACTGCATACATTCTTCAAATAAAAGCGTATATAAAACAGGGAGTGAAAACATATTATGGACAGAATTTTGAATTTAGAACTTAATAAAGAGGAAGATAAAATATGTCTAAAAATATGCATTAGCAGAAATATATCTGAGACTATTAGAGATACAACCTGGTCAACTGCAGTAAGGAACCTGTTAGATGTTTAGTTAAATGGAGTCGTTTTATTAAAACCACAAAATGTCCAATGCATTTGTTACAAGAGGAAGAATCTCTGGGGCATTTTTAATAGTGTTACAGGTATAAATAAGTGTGGGGGAAAAAGTAAAGGATAATGGTTTAAATTTTGATGTGAATATTAAATGTATATATTATGGCATTCATTCATTCATTATCTGTAACCCTTATCCAGTTCAGGGTCGCGGTGGGTCCAGAGCCTTCCTGGAATCATTGGGTGCAAGGCGGGAATACACCCTGGAGGGGGTGCCAGTCCTTCACAGACACACACACACACACACACTCACACCTAGGGCCAATCCACCTACCACACTCCTCACAGCCATTCACCCGGAGGAAACCCACGCAGACACAGGGAGAACACACCACACTCCTCACAGACAGTTACCCGGAGGAAACCCACGCAGACACAGGGAGAACACACCACACTCCTCACAGACAGTCACCCGGAGGAAATCCACGCGGACACAGGGAGAACACACCACACTCCTCACAGACAGTCACCCGGAGGAAACCCACGCAGACACAGGGAGAACACACCACACTCCTCACAGACAGTTACCCGGAGGAAACCCACGCAGACACAGGGAGAACACACCACACTCCCCACAGACAGTCACCCGGAGGAAACCCACGCAGACACAGGGAGAACACACCACACTCCTCACAGACAGTCACCCGGAGGAAACCCACGCAGACACAGGGAGAACACACCACACTCCTCACAGACATTTACCCAGAGGAAACCCACGCAGACACAGGGAGAACACACCACACTCCTCACAGACAGTCACCCGGAGGAAACCCACGCAGACACAGGGAGAACACACCACACTCCTCACAGACAGTCACCCGGAGGAAACCCAAGCAGACACAGCGAGAACACACCACACTCCTCACAGACAGTCACCCGGAGGAAACCCACGCAGACACAGGGAGAACACACCACACTCCTCACAGTCACCCGGAGGAAACCCACGTGGACACAGAGAGAACACACCACACTCCTCACAGACAGTCACCCGGAGCAGGAATCGAACCCACAACCTCCAGGCCCCTGGAGCTGTGTGACTGCGACACTACCTGCCGCGTCACTGTGCTGCCCAATATAATGGCATTTTTGATTATAATATTGATGAAGTTAAATGTAGTTTTATGTGGTATATTATATGTCTGGTAAAATCTAAGTTGTGGATAGCACGATGTAAAATGACTACAGAACAGTTTTTTGTCTCTAGTGATGTATTTATGAAGAGCATTAGGACTGAATTAAAAAGACAAAAGACTCTTAATACACTTTTTAAAGACTCTATTCTCTGGGACACTCTAAATTTATGAGATTATGTTCATTTTTGTATGCAGTTAAGTGCCTAGGTGTATCTGTATATACTTTATGTAAGATTGATTTTTAAAAATCTGTACATGAATATGTAATTAAGATTTTTTTCTTTATTAATTAATAAAGTAATTTTAAAAAAGAAAAAAAAGAACCACAATGAATCCCAGCTCATCACACAGAAGAGCAGACAGAGAATGTTTTCTCTCTCAAAAAGGGTGAAATATCACTTCTCACACCACAGGAAAGAAAAATCAATCAAAGATTACTTTTTTCTGGACAACTGCAAGATCAGATAAATTGACTTTTGCGGAGGTGTCCTGCTGCACATATATTTCTCCTGAAAAAGACCCAAAAACAATCACATCTCAGTAAGTCTCAGTATAGTCTCACAATGAGCTCAGTCAGAAAGAGCATAAAGTAATCAATACAGCTTTGTTTCAGAATGCTACAAGTGCTGAATCTCAAGAGTACATGAATGTTTACTGTCAGAAGCAGAACCTTTGTTTTGAAGCTGGTGTGATTTTAACACGTAGCATTGTTAGCTGCTAATCGGCTAATGGATGTTAGGCTTTAAACTGAAATATTTACTGAAAATTTCCATTTGTATCTGAGGCAGATAAGAAACAATGTTACCTGAATCTCTAAAAAAAGCTTTTTATATTTAATATTAGTGTGTAGACTGGTGTAATCAATTGTGGTATTGCTCCTAAAGCTTAGCTTAATGCTAACATATAATGGACAACCTCATTTCCATGCTAGAATATATTAGCATTGTAATTGCTGCTGTAAATGAAGTAAATGCGTGTTTATTAGGACTTTTTATGTTAATTTTGTTCAGCAAAACAATGATTGTCTATGAGTCTACGGCAGATTTATGGTGGAACATTCCAGGTAATACTAATTTATTCATAAGTTATTTTTGTTGGATCAACTTCACATCTCAGTGCTGTGTGGCAGTGTCGAAAACAAGTTTCAGGTTTTATTTTTAATGATTATTTTATTTTCGACTGTCAGTGTTAGAACAAAACCTTGTAATCCTGGTTTTACGTTGTGTCACAAATATAATTTAACCAATGGAAATAGTGGAAAACCACATAAAATGAAACCTGTAAAGTTATTGTTTTGAAGATGAAGATTTGTGGAGACAGTGAAGGTTTAGGTAAAGAAATAATTACAGTTTCATTAAGCACGGTATAAAATGTTGTAATATTATGTATGTACCTGTTTGTAACCTGTTTGTAGGCCTTGTTCTCCAATGGTTCTTCTTTATGTTATGAAACAGCTTTTATACTGACACCTGGTGATCTGGATGTGTCACAGATTCTGAACTAAACCTATTATAAACATGACGGCTCATATGTGGACTAGGGGACTACAAAGCAGGTGTTTTTACCTCATTACATGTGGATGTCATTGAAATGGAAAAAATGTAAAGTGGATAAATCCCTTTAATAATTTAACGGTAGTGCAGCAGGTAGTGTCGCAGTCACAGGTGACTGTCTGTGAGGAGTGTGGTGTGTTCTCCCTGTGTCTGCGTGGGTTTCCTCCAGGTGACTGTCTGTGTGGAGTGTGGTGTGTTCTCCCTGTGTCTGCGTGGGTTTCCTCCAGGTGACTGTCTGTGAGGAGTGTGGTGTGTTCTCCCTGTGTCTGTGTGGGTTTCCCCCGGGTGACTGTCTGTGAGGAGTGTGGTGTGTTCTCCCTGTGTCTGTGTGGGTTTCCTCCGGGTGACTGTCTGTGAGGAGTGTGGTGTGTTCTCCCTGTGTCTGTGTGGGTTTCCCCCGGGTGGCTGTCTGTGAGGAGTGTGGTGTGTTCTCCCTGTGTCAGTGTGGGTTTCCTCCGGGCGACTGTCTGTGAGGAGTGTGGTGTGTTCTCCCTGTGTCAGTGTGGGTTTCCTCCGGGCGACTGTCTGTGAGGAGTGTGGTGTGTTCTCCCTGTGTCAGTGTGGGTTTCCTCCGGGCGACTGTCTGTGAGGAGTGTGGTGTGTTCTCTCTGTGTCTGCGTGGGTTTCCTCTGGGTGACTGTCTGTGAGGTGTGTGGTGTGTTCTCCCTGTGTTTGCGTGGGTTTCCTCCGGGTGACTGTGATGAGTGTGGTGTGTTCTCCCTGTGTCTGCGTGGGTTTCCTCCGGGTGCTCTGGTTTTCTCCCACAGAACACACATTGATAGGTGGATTGGTGACTCAGAAGTGTCTATAGGAGTGAATGTGTGAGTGTGTGTCGCCCTGTGAAGGACTAACGCCCTCTTCAGGGTGTGTTCCCACCTTGCGCCCAGTGATTCAGAGTAGGCTCCGGACCCACAACAACCCTGAACTGGATAAGGGTTACAGACAATGAATGAATGAATGAATGAACACTCAACACCCCCTGGCTTCTATTAGGCTTCATACTTTTGTTAAAAATACAAACAAGAGTTATGAATCCCAATGTTATTTTGTTCCTTACAGCCCTGCTATGCTTTTAACCAAGACTGTGTTTTGTGTTTCTGCTGGAAGTGCAGCTGGGGTGAAGGCAGTAAAGCACACTTTTTAAGAGGATTTACTCCACGTGTCATTGGCTCTGTGCCATATGCGTTTTGTTTTGCCTCCAGAGATTCACCTTCTTCATCCGCTCACACAGACCTGCATGCAGTGTGTTTATGACCGTAAGATTTAATGCAGGCATTTAAAACCCTGCCTGTGACGTCTCGAGGCTGTTCTCTGGGTATTTCCTCTAGGTTGAGATACGTTTGCCTGTCCTCATTTGTTCTGTGGTATCTGTGATGAGACCGAGGTCATTTGTCAGTTGTTCAGCACAGTATCTGCTTTATTGGAGATGACAGGGACATAACAGGCCCTGGTTAAATGGCACATTAAAACACTGGCTTATCTTCATGAAGTGGATGAGTGTCAGTTTATTAGAGCCGCGATTGATGTTGTCTTTCCTTTCTTTCCAGGTGCTGCAGAAGTTGGGGAAGGCGGACGAGACGAAAGATGAGCAGTTTGAACAGTTTGTGCAGAACTTTAAGCACCAGGAGGTACAGCTCAAAAAAGAATTGTTTGTCTCCATATTAAACCCTTTTATACGCAGCGTACTTGGAGCCCCTTGAATCCATCTTTCAGTTTTACACAAACAGCTTGTACAATCTCCAGAGAACTGGTCTAGAACAGCTGCGCGAGGTCATTATGTCCAATGCCGCACATGATCTAATGGGGAATAAAGCCCCCAGCATTGGGCTGTGGAGCGTTCTCCACAGGGATGGACTTCGGTATTGTTCTCACGAATAAATGCAATCAAATGCCTCACAGCAGTGTCCTAAGATCTAGTGTAAAGCTGTCCTAGAAGAGAAGTAGTGCTACTAATTAGTCCACAAATGTTTGGCCATAGAGTGTACAGTAAAAACTCTGTCCCATTGTTCATTAAAGGAACACTAAGTAATATTTTTGCCTTAAAATTAGAGCTTCAAAATGATTATGATGCCCTGTAATAATTAGAATACAGATTCTGTCACTGTTACTCCAGGCTCAGCACTGCAGAAACTGCACTATGTAATTTTGAAGAAGGGTTGGAAATCACCCCACCCCCTCCCTCCCCTCTTATTTCAGTACAGTGCAGTAAAAATGATTTACACTAGGGGAGCCCCAGGAGAAAAACAAATCAGATTCAGTGTTCTGAATTCAAAAGGCTTTATAATTGCCCCGCCCCCTCATCTGTGTCTCTCCAATCACAGTGCTGGACCCACGTTTATGGGAGACCACAAAAATGGAGTTAAACCATGCTAAACAAACACGATTGTGGAAAAATGAGAGTACCAAGCAAAAACAAGAGCAGAGAAAGAGCAGAGCTTTGTGTGTCTTGCTTGGCACTGCCGCCTGCTTGGGGATGAGCTGTGTGTGGCTCATTATCATTTAAAGGGACAGGCACTGACACCCGCTCATTCTGAACAGGGCTGTTTAGACTAGGAGAGAGAGCTGCTGTGGGGTTTGATCCTTGTGGTATTTTGACTGAAGCACGTCACAACTATTTAAAACCCCCAGAACAGTGTTCACTTGTGTAAAAGGAGTATAATATGTCGACTTTAAACAAGCTAAGTGATATTCTGCATTAATACGACACTGGGAACTGTGGGGAACACAATGCCCACAGATCTGATGGTTACGATGACTGTATGAATGTGTGTGTGTTTGAAGGAGGAGCGGTTAAACGAAGGAGGAAAGCAGGGAGGAAGAGAAAGTGTGTTTCTTGGTGACGGTGTTTATGGAGGAGAAAAAGCAGCAGTCTAATCCCGCCTCCTCCACCTGTCCTCACTAATCCTGATTAGAGTGCTTTATGCACCAGGGCTTAGAGCAAAAAAAGTCTCCTCACTTCTCCCCTCGCTCCCCGTCCTCTCTTCTCCTTTCCTCTCCTCTCTCCCCCTCACTACTCTTATCTCCTCTCCTCTCCTATCTCCCCCTCTGTCCTTCAGTGTGCAGTGCTCTTGATCTCCCCTGCAGTCCCTCTGCTGAGTTCTTTATAAATACAGGATGAAGGACTTTGAGTGTAAAAGCTGCTGAGTCAGTGTCTGTCACTGCTGCCGTTGCTGCAGAAGGAGGACCCTGTCGCAGCCAAATGCACGTCCCACGCGCCAAATACTGCACCAGCCTGGCCCTCGCTGATCCCTATAACCTCCCCCCGAAATCACTTCACAATGTTATGTTCAGCACAAGAAATCAGAGAATATCTACAGCCAACAACTCAGTGAAACATCCACTTGAAGTTTTAAAAAACTTAAAAAATATGACAGATTACTTATAAACATGTGTCATTTGTATACGTATGGACACATGCGAGGATGCATCGCTAATTATGCATTTCCAAGTACATTGTTATGGACGTGTTTCCAAGGACGTGTTGTTAGGGACAAATTGTTAAGGACACTTTATTAAGGACATGTTGTTAGGGACAAATCCTTAGGGACGTGTGACTAAGCAGCTATTGGTAAAAATGTGTTGTTAGGGACACACTGTTAAGGAAGTGTTGTTAGGGACACACTGTTAAGGAAGTGTTGTTAGGGACACACTGTTAAGGAAGTGTTGTTAGGGACACACTGTTAAGGAAGTGTTGTTAGGGACACACTGTTAAGGAAGTGTTGTTAGGGACACATTGTTAAGGAAGTGTTGTTAGGGACACATTGTTAAGGAAGTGTTGTTAGGGACACATTGTTAAGGAAGTGTTGTTAGGGACACATTGTTAAGGAAGTGTTGTTAGGGACACATTGTTAAGGAAGTGTTGTTAGGGACACACTGTTAAGGAAGTGTTGTTAGGGACACATTGTTAAGGAAGTGTTGTTAGGGACACATTGTTAAGGAAGTGTTGTTAGGGACACATTGTTAAGGAAGTGTTGTTAGGGACACATTGTTAAGGAAGTGTTGTTAGGGACACATTGTTAAGGAAGTGTTGTTAGGGACACATTGTTAAGGACATGTTGTTAGGGACACATTGTTAAGGACATGTTGTTAGGGACACATTCTTAAGGACGTGTTGTTAGGGACACATTGTTAAGGACGTGTTGTTAGGGACACATTGTTAAGGACGTGTTGTTAGGGACACATTGTTAAGGACGTATTGTTAGGGACACATTGTTAAGGACGTATTGTTAGGGACACACTGTTAAGGACACTTTCTTAAGGACATGTTGTTAGGGATACATTGTTAAGGACATGTTGTTAGGGACACATTCTTAAGGACATGTTGTTATGGACACATTGTTAAGGGCGTGTTGTTAGGGACACATTGTTAAGGACATGTTGTTAGGGACACATTGTTAAGGACGTGTTGTTAGGGACACATTGTTAAGGACAATTTCTTAAGGACATATTGTGTGAGAGACACTTTGTTAAGGATGTGTTGTTAGGGACACATTGTTAAGGACATGTTGTTAGGGAGTTTGTTTGTTAAGTTTGTGTAGTTTGTTAAGGACGTTGTTAGGGACACATTGTTAAGGACACTTTGTTAAGGATGTGTTGTTAGGGACAAATTGTTAAGGACGTGTGACTAAGCAGCTAAAAATGTGTTGTTAGGGACACATTATTAAACACACTTTGTTAAGGACGTGTTGTTAGGGACACATTGTTGAAGACGTGTTGTTAGGGACACATTGTTAAGGACATTTTGTTAAAGATGTTTGAGGGACACATTAATAAGGCTTTGTTAAGGACATTTTCGCAAAGACATTTTTTAAAGACAGTTTCTTAAGGATGTGTTGATAAGGACACACTGTGAAAGACGTTATTAGGGAAACATTGTTGAAGACGTGTTTCTAAGGACATACTGATAAGAATGTGTTGTTTAGGGACACATTATTAACGACGTTTTGTTTGGAAAATGTTTCCAAGGACATACTGTTGAGGACATCTTTATTAAGGATCTTATTAGGGACACGTTGTTAAGGGCATGTTAGGGACAGGTTATTAAGGATTCATAGTTAAGGATGTATTTCCAAGGACGTGGTTCGTAAGAGTACTTGGCCAGTGAACTGCCACTAGCACAACATCACAGGATAGCTCAACACGCTTGGAGGAGGACAATATCTGTCCTCTTCTGATGCTATGGGCAACAGATGGATCAGTACATTTTTGAATGTGCTACAGTCTGGAGCCTAAATCTGAGTGTAAAATCCTGCAGAGTTTTTTCATATCACAAAAACTGACAGCAGTGAATGTGAAATGACTTGTTCAGTTCAGCACCATGGACAGTGCTCCGTTTCCCCTGTGTCTGCGGCTGCTCTCCTGTTCTGGTAAACACTGTACACTCCCGAGCCCCACCTCAGTGGCCTGAGGCTGTCGATCATAAACTCAGATTCATTCAACTGACTGTAAAGTTATGATATTATCCCCTCAGACGTTCGTTATTGACTTCACTAGGAATGTCATCTGCTCCAGAGGTTGTTTATAAAACTCAGTCGGTCGGTGATAAAATGATGATGTAATCAAAAAAAGAGAGAAAAAATAGAAAGAAGAAGATAAAGAAGAAAACATGTTAAAGGTTCAGTGTGAATGAACAAATCTAGAATTTTTTCATGCATTCATTCATTTTCTCTAACCGCTTCCTTCTCTTCATTGCAGGGCATCACACATTCACCCAGTCACACACACACTCACCTGTGGACAGTTTCAGATGATGTCAATAATAGAAAAATGTCCAAATTGGAGATAGCAGGTTTTGTTCTGACTGTAACCGTGTGAAGTCTGATCTGTGGAGGTCCACATACAGGTCGTGTTTAACAGCTGATCTGCAGGGGCCTCGTGTTCTGACGCTCCTTTTCTACTGTCTCCACAGACGGAGGGTGCCAGGCTACAGAGGGAGATGAAGGCTTATATAGCAGCTGTGAAAGGTGACTCATCCTTACAAACACACACACACACAGCTGAATACGCTGGATTGATGGGAGAGACGGCTTATCTGACGACTCTGTGTGTGTTAATACGACAGGAATGCAGCAGGCCTCTATGAATCTGACAGAATCTCTCCATGAAGTGTATGAGCCGGACTGGCACGGCAAGGATGATGTGATGTCCATTGGGAAGGTGAGTGGTGTAGTTTCAGTTGTTTCATCAGCTGTGTGTGTAGACACATTACGCCCATATAAGGACTTCCAAGTCTAAGCTAAAACGGCACCGCTGTAATAAATTGTGGTAACAATTTAGCACGCTTTGAAACCCGACACGTTTGGTTTTACATTTATTTTTCCTCTCACTGCCTCTGGATGCTCTAAATTCTGAGGTGGTTAACGTGTCAAAGTATGAATAATGTAAGCAAGCTAACACTGCTGTGCACGGAAACTCAAAATGAGTTCCGCCGTTGAACTTAGTCACCATTAAAAACACTAGCTCCTTATAGAAGAAGAAGAAGAAGAAAAGAAATGTTACTTTATTAATTCCAGTGGGGAAACCGAGTCTCTGAATTTAACATCGAACACACACACACACCCACACACCCACACCCACACCCACACACACATTCGTAAGCAACTTTCATCACAAGCACTAGGGGCAGTAAGAACACACACACAACCAGAGCAGTGGACAATCATTCCAGTGCCAGGGGACCATTTGGGGGTCAGGTGCACCAAGGGCTGGGCAATTAATCGAAAATTAATCGAAATCGGCACTCAGAACTTCTAATCGATTATATAGATAATTTTTATTCTGTTATGTCCCCAGTGTATGTTCATGTACTGTCCCTTTAAAACCACGCTACTAAGCTGTAGTCACATGATTCCGCCACATGGAAGCAACCTAAATGCAGAGGCCGACCGAGCGACTCGAGGAGCTCATACCAAAGA
The DNA here is from genome assembly GCF_029633855.1 of Hoplias malabaricus. Taxonomy (NCBI): domain Eukaryota; kingdom Metazoa; phylum Chordata; class Actinopteri; order Characiformes; family Erythrinidae; genus Hoplias; species Hoplias malabaricus. Next base: position 38,421,587 of record NC_089808.1, on the reverse strand, counting down.
AAAACACAGCGTCTGTGGTTTGGACGTGGTGTGTTTTAGCTTTAACTAATATGACACTGTACAAAAAGTCTAGTGTAAACACTGAGAAAAAACAGTTTCAGTGACCACAGCACAATCAAACACTGAATATAAACAGTGCTCAAGAAACAAGAGAGGAACAAGCTCCCAGTGACATTAGAAAAAATATCCCAGCTTTAACACTGGAGCATATTTACAGCACAGGCCTCGTCACTGAACTACGAGGGTCAAAAACACAACAACTAAATAATCGTTCGTTAATCGTAATTGTGGTAAAGTGTACAATTAATCGTGATATTGATTAGCGCTCGTATCGCGCAGCACTAGGTGCACCTCAGTCGTGGATGTTGAGGGAAGACAATAGGGCTGTTCCTCTCCCACTTTGCCTGACAGTCGAGGAGATCTGCGACTTTCCAGTCCTTAGTCGTCTTCTTTAACCATGTGTGCGCCCTTGTCTTAGAATATCCATTCATTCATTCATTATCTGTAACCCTTATCCAGTTCAGGGTCATGGTGGGTCCAGAGTCTACCTGAAATCACTGGGCGCAAGGCGGGAATACACCCTTGAGAGGGCACCAGTCCTTCACAGGGCAACACAGACACTCACAAATTCACTCACACATACACCTATGAAAACTTTAAGTCACCAATCCACCTACCAACATGTGTTTTTGGACTGTGGGAGCAAACGGGAGCACCCGGAGGAAACCCACGCAGACACAGGGAGAACACACCACACTCCTCACAGACAGTTACCCGGAGGAAACCCACACAGACACAGGGAGAACACACCACACTCCTCACAGTCACCCGGAGGAAACCCACACAGACACAGGGAGAACACACCACACTCCTCACAGACAGTTACCCGGAGGAAACACACACAGACACAGGGAGAACACACCACACTCCTCACAGACAGTTACCAGGAGCGAGACTTGAACCCACAAACCTTCAGGACCCTGGAGCTATGTGACTGCGACACTAACCTGCTGCACTATTGTGCCACCCTGTCTTAAAATATTGCTAAAATATCCTGATAACCAAGAACAGCAAAGCATTTAATCGTTTTTCCTGTATCTTTGGTATTCTTTTTGTATTTTAATTATTGTTCATAGCGGTTATATTGGTTTTGGTGCCTTGTACTGTGTGAATAATGTTTCTGAATGAAATCATCTCTTCTGGACGGTTCCTCAAGGCTTTACTTGAACATCACAACCATTTGCTGTAGTAAGACAGGCTGTTTCTGTTGTTTAGTTCCTCTGTATTAACTGTGATGACCCAGAGAGTCAATTGCTTGTTTTGAACCAGAGAAAAATATACATTTTCCATGACATGAGCCCTTTATATCCGCATTTACAACACGTGCAAGAAGTTAATTTGCCAACTGTGGACGCTGGACAGTAGGTAGTGATGGAGAACAAAAACTCGGTCCCTGAGACAGGCTCGGTAAACTAGTCAGCCACATCTCAGATGGTGTCAGTTTACACGCCATGAGAAACTTGCCAGTGAACGACTGGAGGCAGGACTTTGCATTTCAAATGCACCTCACAAATAGCTGCCGAGAGATCAAGGCAAGATCTATTGAGTTTCCCTGTGACTGTATTGTGTGTGTGTGTGTGTCTGTGTGTGTGCAAGAACTGAGTCATCTGCTGCGTGAAAATAGCACACTGTTTCTTCAGGAAAAATGACAGAAAACACATGTATATTTTTATTTTAAGCCAGAAATAGAGCTGTTCCTGGAAGACTGAGGCTTGGCAGCGTTGCCTCAACCACCAATGTGACCTCAATGGACGGTTCAACACGCTTGCAGGAGAACACTATCACCTTCAAATGACAGAGTGAACATTTACATCTAAACACTTTCACTGTGCTGCAATCAGGGATTACATTTCAGCTCAGTCTCCCACAGAACAGCTAGCAACTGAGTGTAGTCAGTGGAGGTAACAGCACCAGACTATAAAGCATTTCTAGTGCTCTTTTTAAAGAAAACTATGTACTATTTTTACCCTAAAACCACAGCTTCAAAGCCTGAAGCCAAAGCGGGGCTGTTCAGGGAAGCCGGGGCTTGGCAGGGCTGCCTTATGATAGAGGACAGGGCGATTTGTTCTGAGAAACGCAGCCAAAGCTTTACTGTTGTGCCTTTCAGCAAAATGAAGGTAAAGTCACTGAGCCGTAAAAGGTACTGCAGTCTTAGAATGGGCTGTACATTACCCATAGGGGTGGGCACAGAGTGGGCTCAGAGGGACTCAATTCAACCAAATAGTGGGGATTTTAATAGAGCATATCATCTCCTGCAGCTTCAGTCAGCTGTTTCCAAGCTTCTATAAAAGAAGCACAACATGACAACATTTAGCTTTGGGTAAGACTCTCTGAAAACAGGGTACATGATCAGAAACACCGTACTTTAGCGGTCCATCGTTGTCACTAAAGGTACAAACAGTGTAAATGTACTATGAAGAGTGGTTCTAAAGTCTAGGTGTGTTCCCTCAAGGTATTACATTCTCTTCTCATTCTCTGGCCTCCTTTTGCGGCCGATACAGCGTCAGTTCGTCTTGGGAATGACATACACAAGTCCTGCACAGTGGTCAGAGGGATTTGAAGCCATTCTTCTTGCAGGATAGTGGCCAGGTCTCTACGTGATGCTGGTGGAGGAAAACGTTTCCTGACTCGCTCCTCCAAAACACCCCAAAGTGGCTCAATAATATTTAGATCTGGTGACTGTGCAGGCCATGGGAGATGTTCAACTTCACTTTCATGTTCATCAAACCAGTCTTTCACCAGTCTTGCTGTGTGTATTGGTGCATTGTCGTCCTGATACACGGCACCGCCTTCAGGACACAGTGTTTGAACCATTGGATGCACATGGTCTTACTGGTGCAGTGTGGAGTTAATGATGATTGTCCACCAGGCTGCTCCAGTTTAGCCATGAAACCTCCCACACTACAATGACAGGTGTTTCAGTTTCACTGTCTAACCCCTGTATATATAGAGTTGGTTCAGACTATTGTGCTGTTATCACATGCCTCTCAGCATCATTGCGCACTCACACATCCCTCAGTGACAAACAGGAAAAAAACACTAACAACAACAACAACAGCATCAAATAAGCAAGAGATTAAACAAGACACAGGTGAGAAGAATGAGAG